>NC_140997.1:89516231-89518731 GCF_052327205.1 Somniosus microcephalus | reverse complement strand
TCTCTCTCTCACACACACTCACTCTCTCTCTCACACACACTCACTCTCTCTCACACACACTCACTCTCTCTCTCACACGCACTCACTCTCTCTCTCACACGCACTCACTCTCTCTCACACACTCACTCTCACACACACTCTCTCTCTCTCACACACACTCACTCTCTCTCTCTCTCTCACACACACACACTCTCTCTCTCTCACTCACACTCACTCTCGCTCTCACACACACTCACTCTCTCACACACTCACTCACTCACACACTCACTCTCGCTCTTGCACACTCACGCTCTCTCACGCACACACTCTCTGGCACGCTCACTCACTCGCACACATGCTCTCTCGCACACTCTCTCTCGCACACTCGCACACTCTCTCACACACACTCTCTCTCTTGCACACTCACTCTCTCTCACACACACTCTCTCTCTCGCACGCTCACACTCTTGCGCACACACTCTCTCGCACACTCACTCTCTCGCACACTCACTCTCTCTCGCACACTCACTCTCTCTCTCGCACACTCACTCTCTCTCTCGCACACTCACTCTCTCTCGCACACTCACTCTCTCTCGCACACTCACTCTCTCTCACACACTCACTCTCTCTCACACACTCACTCTCTCTCTCACACACTCACTCTCTCTCACACACTCCCACTCTCTCTCACACACACACACTCTCTCTCTCACACACACTCACTCTCTCTCTCACACACACTCACTCTCCCTCTCTCACACACTCACTCTCCCTCTCTCACACACTCACTCTCCCTCTCTCACACACTCACTCTCACACACTCTCTCACACACTCACTCTCTCTCTCACACACACTCACTCTCTCTCACACACACACTCACTCTCTCTCACACACTCACTCTCTCTCTCACACACACACTCTCTCTCACACACACACTCTCACACACACTCACTCTCTCTCACACACTCACACTCTCTCTCACACACTCACTCTCTCTCTCTCACACACACTCTCTCTCTCTCACACACACTCACTCACTCTCACACACTCACACTCTCTCTCACACACACACTCTCTCTCTCTCACACACACTCACTCTCTCACACACACTCACTCTCTCTCTCGCACACTCACTCTCTCTCATGCACACTCACTCTCTCTCACACACACTCTCTCTCTCACACACACACTCACTCTCTCTCTCACACACACACACTCTCTCTCTCGCACACTCACTCTCTCTCACACACACTCACTCTCTCTCACACACTCACTCACTCTCACACACTCACTCACTCTCACACTCACTCTCTTTCACACACACTCTCTCTCTCACACACACTCTCTCTCTCACACACACACTCACTCTCTCTCTCACACACACACACTCTCTCTCTCGCACACTCACTCTCTCTCACACACACTCACTCTCTCTCACACACTCACTCACTCTCACACACTCACTCACTCTCACACTCACTCTCTTTCACACACACTCACTCTCTCACACACTCACCCACTCTCTCACACACTCACCCACTCTCTCACCCACTCACTCACTCTCTCTCACACACTCACTCTCTCTCACACACTCACTCACACACTCACTCTCACTCACTCACTCTCTCTCTCGCACACTCTCGCACTCTCTCTCTCGCACTCTCTCTCGCGCACTCACTCTCTCTCACGCACTCACTCTCTCACACGCTCACTCACTCGCACACATGCTCTCTCTCGTACACACGCACTCTCTCGCACACTCTCTCGCACACTCTCTCGCACACTCTCTCTCTTTCGCTCACTCACTCTCTCTCACGCACACTCACTCTCACGCACACTCTCGCACACTCACTCTCTCTTGCACTCACTCTCTCTCTCTCTCGCACAGTCACTCTCGCTCTCGCACACTCACTCACTCTCTCACACACTCACTCTCTCACACTCACTCTCTCTCTCGCACACTCACTCTCTTTCTCGCACACTCTCTCACACAAACACTCTCACACACACTCACTCTCTCTTTCACACACACTCACTCTCTCTCACACACACTCACTCTCTCTCACACACACTCACTCTCTCTTTCACACACACTCACTCTCTCTCTCACACACACTCACTCTCTCTCACACACTCTCTCTCTCACACACACTCACTCTCTCTCACACACACTCACTCTCTCTCAAACACTCACTCACTCACACACTCACTCTCGCTCTTGCACACTCACGCTCTCTCACGCACTCACACTCTCGCACGCTCACTCACTCGCACACGCTCTCTCTCGCACACTCTCTCGCACACTCTGTCGCACACTCTGTCGCACACTCTGTCGCACACTCTGTCGCACACTCTGTCGCACACTCGCACACTCTCTCTCTTGCACACTCACTCTCTCTCACGCACGCTCTCTCTTACGCACGCTCACTCTCTCGCACACACACTCTCTCTCGCACACTCACTCTCTCTCGCACACTCAATCTCTCTCGCACACTCAATCTCTCTCGCACACTCAATCTC
>NC_140997.1:88926231-89506231 GCF_052327205.1 Somniosus microcephalus | reverse complement strand
AGACTCTCATCATTCCGCCACAGGGGTGTTGAGACGAGTCCAGAGGAGCCTCTGACGAATGGACCTTCCACTTTCAGCAGCCCTTCCATCTTCCTCCTCCTCCTCCGCCTGCTCTTCCTCCTCCTCCTCCTCCTCCTCCTCATACTCCTCCTCCTCCGCCTGCTTGTGCAGGGTCCGAGGGAAGGTAATGAATGGACGCGTTCGCCTATAAAGGGCATCTGTCACTTGCCGGAAGCAACAGCGGACTGCAGCCTGAGCGACAGTCGCATTGTCCCCAATGGCTGACTGAAAGGAGCCGTTGGCATAAAAATGGAGGCCTTCAGTCAGTGTAGCCATCATGGACAGAGAGGTTCTGCAGCGTTCACGCGGCTGCAGATCCTGACCAAGCAGGTGGCACAGATCAGTAACAATGTCCCTCCAGATTCGGAGCCTTCGCAAACACTGCTCCTCCGACATGTCAAGGCTTGTCACCTGCTGCCTAAAGACCCTCGCAGCCTCCCGTCGGATTGGCCGACCTCCATTGCCCCTCCTCCTTCTGGCCAATCCCGGGCCTCTCTCCCGCCGTCTCTCTGCTCCTTCACAGTGTTGGGCGATGAGGCCGTCGCCCTCCAAACAAGCTCCCATTCGGATGCCAGTTGGTCAAAAGGCTTTTAGGTGTAGTGCTGCAAGTGCTTTGGACAGGGTTGAAGGTCCCAAGTACTGTAAAGCTCAAATCCCAGAACTCCGCTCCACATTAGCTCGCCAACTCTCTCCAGCAGCGATCGCAATGAGCAGGCCAAGTGGCAGAAGATTCTGCACGAGAGCTGTCCCCTTTAAATAGCGCCGCCCTACTCTGAGAAGGGCCTGTTAGCCCTCCTTCAAACTGTCACTAATAGCGCTGGGCGCTAAGGCTCCGGGCGCCACCCAATATGCGCTCAGGCGCTCCTAAAAGGCGTTGCACACTGAAATGACGTCATGAGCCATTTGCGCTCGCGGGCGCGCGCAAACACTTAGCGCAGGCGCTAAATGTATAGTCAATTTCTGAGTCGGCGCTATCCTCATAGCGCTCGCCCCAACATAGGGCTTCGCCCCAATTCTAGGTCTCTTTAGGCGCTCAGCGCCGGCACTACCAACCCAATTTCTAGGCCAGAGCGTCTTAGGAAGGAACTGGGAGAGATAAACTTGCCACTTTTAATAACCTGACAATGTGATGAATCACGAACAGAACTCTGGGATAAACAGCCAGTGCTGGGGAGGGTCGATCTACCTCCTCCCATATCCCCCAACCCCACCTACCCACCCTCTCACTATATCCCTCAACCCCACCTCCTCCCATATCCCCCAACCCCACCTACCCACCCTCTCACTATATCCCTCAACCCCACCTCCTCCATATCCCCCAACCCCACCTACCCACCCTCTCACTATATCCCTCAACCCCACCTCCTCCATATCCCCCAACCCCACCTACCCACCCTCTCACTATATCCCTCAACCCCACCTCCTCCATATCCCCCAACCCCACCTACCCACCCTCTCACTATATCCCTCAACCTCACCTCCTCCATATCCCTCAACCCCACCGACCCACCTTCTCCCCATAACTCTCAACCCCATCTCTTTCCAGAAACGTATCTAATTATCTCTTGACCCCAAATATTGTGTCAGCTTCAACTGGAATTTATTCCATAACTGTTTGTGTGACCCCCCTCCCACCCCATAACTTCCCTTCATAATGCTAACATCCCCTGGGACTTGAACCCTTCTGCACTGGACAAGTCCCCTCGATCAGTCTCATCATAATCTCCAAAACTTCCAGCAGACCATCTCCAAGTCTCCAAAAGAAACAAGGCAACTTCCTGAACCTTCGGTCATGATTTAAATTCCTGATCCCCAAACCCTCTGGAGGGCAGTTATCTTCTTCTTGTAATCCAGTGCCCAGAATTGGACTCAGTGCCCTAGCTGGGGTGCGAGCAGCCTTTGTATACAGTAAACGGCCCCATCTGTGTAGGTGAGTGCCGACATGCAACAGTATCATTAACTGTGGGATTGTACTCACTCCAGAGTGGTCAGGCTCTTATTCACCAGTAAGGCATCGGCCAGGGCCTTGGCACCTCTCACACCCACTGACGTTCCCTGTAGGCTGGAGTGAAAAGGACCGATTAACAACCGCCTGGGTTCATATCACAGGACACATCACAGCGACGGCGGGATACGCACTCCTCACGTGATATCAGCTCCAGGAAGTAGTTCCGATTTCAGTGTCATTGTAGCGAGGATCGGCTGTCGCCATGGGAACCGTTTCACAGTGATGTCACTGCAACCGCGATACAATCAGGGCTACAATATTCCATCCCAGACCAAATTCAAATCGAATGTAACTTTCATCATTTTAATCTGACACGTGCATAAATTAAACATGGAGACGATCCATACCTCACCTTACCCAGGGTTCGAGGACAGTTATGTGGAGAGACTGGAGAAAATGGGATTGTTCTCCTTAAAGCAGAGAAGGTTAAGGGGAGATTTGATAGTGTTCAAAATCATGAAGGGTTTTGCTAGGGAAAATAAGGAGAAACTGTTTCCAGTGTCAGGAGGGTTAGTAATCAGAGGACACAGATTTAATATAATTGGCAAAAAAATTCAGGGGAGAGATAAGAATATTATTTATGCTGCGAGTTCTTATGATTTGAAATGCACTGCCTGAAAGGGAGGTGGAAGCAGACTCAATAGAAATTTTCAAAAGGGAATTGGATAAATACTTGAAGGGAAAAATGTGCAGGGCTGCAGGGAAAGAGCAGGGAGTGGGACTAATTGGAGAGCTCTTTCAAAGAGCCAACACAGGCACCATGGGCCGAATGGCCTCCTTCTGTGCTGTATGATTCTATGACAGTCTGACCTGCAGGGCTCGGTTCCACACGGGGTGGGTGGGTGAGTGTACCCATGGGTCGATGACTATCTGGGCCTCAGGGACCGGATTTTCACTCCTTCTGCTTTGCCCCATGGGGGGGGGGGCTTCGAGATCATGAAACCATTTCAAATTCTAATGTATTCCAAGACCAGGAAATTACCCGCCACACAGACCCACTCCCTGAAACAGACCCACCCGCACCAATCAGCAGCCTACAAAAAAACGAATTCCCCTCCAGGGTCGTGTGTCAGAAAGTGACGATGCCCCACCCCCCTCGATCTAGTAAACACATCGTGATTTAATGATACCTACAGTCTGCTCTGTAACCCTGCCCGCTCAATAATACAATGTATCCTCTTTCAGCCAATAGCAGGGGACTGTTTCATTTAAAGATGAGACATTGAGGTAAATTCAGTGCTGCCAGTGGAGAGCTGTGTTGAGAGGGAGCATGGGTCGGAGGATCTACGCCAGAGTTACAGCCCTATCTCCAACCCGCACTTGCGGATAGCAGGGCTCCCTCCAGGGAGCACTGAATTTACCCTATAGTGTTTACCAGTTTACGCACCATCGAGTGAGCATTATTAGCTTGGTTCGGCACTGGTTCTGAGGTTGCACCCTGTACCCCATGCACTAGAATCCTCTTCACTGTGGTCTGATATTTAAATTGAACCCATTGCTTCAGGTTAGCTGAAGTAAACTGTTAAGTCTGTGAGTTGTTCAAGTAATTAATACTCAGACTTAATCAGTAACAATAAAGCAGGTCTTTACTGGTTGGAGGTAGGGACTACACTGCATACAAGATTACTGCACAGTGCTTATATACCGGTGTGTTCACCCCCGGTATTACGTCTACAGCAGCCTGAGAAAGTAGTACATCTCTTAAGGTGGAACAGGCTTAAGCTCTCTTAAGGTGGAACAGGTTACATACACAACACTCCTCCCTTCTTAGCTTTATAGTCATCCCCCCCATTTAACATAACGTAATAACATATATACATATATAACGTCATGTTTAACGTAACATATCACAGATTCAGTCTCTGCGGAAAACAGTTCACAGATTCAATCTCTGTGGTGTAGTCGGTTCACGTTACTCATTCAATAGTCCTTTCATGGATTTAACAGCTTGAACTTCCGAACTGATTTGGCTCCGTTCGGAGGGACCACGTGTGTGATCTGGTAGAGGTGATAATGGTTCAGATGGGTCATCTTCTGTTTTTACTTTTCCTTTTCTGCTTCTTGGAGACTCTCTGGGCTCCATTGTCAGCTGCCACAGCTGCCAGCTGCATGCGCAGTTCCTCCTTCTCTTCCTCCTGTTTCCGTCGTAGAGCCAGCTTCTCCCGATGTTCCGTAGACTTTTGGTGCTCCTCCATGATTTCTGCACTTTGGGAGTCGAAGTTACAAGCTGGGCAGGACAGGACATCGTAATATTCGGTGTCGTCCACCAGGTCATGGTAATATTCGGTGTCGTCCTGAGCTAGACCAGTGAGAGGGTCGTCTATTTCCTCCATACCCAGCTGGACGTTAGCCAGCTCTTGTTCCAAATCCAGACATCTTTCCTGAAGAGACTTCTTCATGTGTACCTCTGCATCCAGCTTTTTCTGGGCTTTCAGCAAGTCGTTTACTAGTGACCTCATTTGTGATTTTAATACTTCAACTTCCTTTGGAGATTGATTGATCGGACTATGCAATCCCTCTACCGGAGCAGCTGTTTCAGCGGTCTGTTGTTCTACATTGACGTGAGTCAGCGTACTTTTGGCATCCAATGGCTGCTCTGTTGCAGTCGTTTCAGTCTGTGTCGTCACATCAGCCATCTCAATGACTTTTGAGAGCTCCGAACCCTTTTCCTTTGAAGATCGCAGCTCGTGTTCAAGTTTTTCCCATTTCAGAGTCTTGTCCCTCAGCATATGAAGGAGTTGGCTGACCGTTAACTCTTCTGACACCAGATTATGGCACGCACCTTCAGAACCTGAATCAGCTTTGATTCGTTCGGCCTCCTCGCGCAGATGGTTGGTGTGCTCCTGCTCCATTTTCTCCATCAGTTGCTTCTGTTGACTTTCCAGATTCTCCCACTCTGTAACAAAGAACTTTTTTATTTCATTCATCTCTTGCTCAAAACGGCGAATCATTTGTTCTAATTGCTGTTGTAGTTTGAAATGGAGTTGAGTTCGAGCCCAGTGTCCCTCAAAAATGTGCATATCAGTAGACTTGACAGACTCAGAATTCTCTGTTAAACTATGTTGTTGTTGCTCAGTGGAATTCTGTGCTGAAACTTTGTCTTTTGCACATGGGTTGGTCTTACCATCATCAGTTCTAGAGTCTGGGCTGATTATCTGCACCGAGTTCTCACTCTTTATGGCTTTTAGCGAGTGCCAGTCCATATTTATGTTTCTAAACCACTCCCGGCCTAGTAGTGGTGGACCTCCCTCCGGTAGCACATATAAGTCCATTATTTGACTTCCTTCGCCCTTGTTGGCCACTGCAACCTTTATTGTCCCGATGGGGTACACTCTCTGCCCCGTGTAGGTTGTCAATATAATCTCCGTATCCTGTAGGGGAATATGTTGGAATAACCTTCTGTAATCTTTCTTATTCATGACCGACAATGCCGATCCAGTGTCCAATTCCATTTTTACTTGGACTCCTTCTATCTGAAGAGTAACCCAAATTGTCTGGAGGTCTGCACCCTTACCAACGTTGAGTACCCTTAAGCTAGCCAGTTCAATACTGCTTAAGCCAGCCAGTTCATTACTGCTAGCGTCTGAATCGGACTCCTGTTCGGCCACCTTGTGTACTTTTGCGTATTTTCCTTGCGGTGACTTCTTGTTGCTGGTCTTCTTCCCTGACCTGCATACTCTAGCTATATGTCCAAGCCTACCGCAAGTTCTACATTCTTGGTTTTTAAACCAACACTGGTTCTGATCATGCGTTGTCTTTCCACAACGATAACATTTGCCAGAACTCACACCCAATTTGTGTGCACTGAGCTCCGGTGACCGTAGCTGCATTACTGCCGTGCCTCTCGCTGCGGCTTCGTGTGCTGCTGCCATAGTGACCGCCTTCTCAAGCGTCAGCTCATTCTCCTCGAGCAGTCGCTTTTGTGTATCCTGTTTAAATAAACCACACACAAATTTGTCTCGTAGTGCATCTGTCAGTCCCGTTCCAAACTGGCAATATTTCGCTAATTTACGCAATTCCAGCAAATATTCAGCATTGCTTTCATGCTGTAGCTGCCTTCTGTCGTAAAATTTAAATCGTTCCGCTAGCATCAGCGGCGTGGGGTTTAGATGATCTTTCAGGACAGTAACAATCTCATCGAACGTCTTATCCGCCGGTTCATCTGGTGATAACAGGTGTTTCAATTGCCCGTATGTCTTCGCACCCATTAAATTTAATAATGTTAGAGCTTTATCTTGGTCACGAATTTTATTGGCCTTACAATAATTTTTTACTCTTTCAACATATATGGCCCAATCTTCGAGGTCACTATCAAAGGTGCTAATATTCCCGTGTTTAGGCATTGTAGATTTGCAATTTCTCAGATTTTATTTTCTTTACTTGTTATCAAAGATGGCGGCTTCCCGCTCTTGCCGTCGTCCTCCGCCCACAAAATGGCGGTTTTCCCGCGCTTGGCGGTCTTCACCCGTCCCCCGATGCCGTCTCCCTTCAGCCCCCGAGTGCGGCCCTTATCTTCGCCGCGATCGATAGCCCGCGCTGTGCACCGCGGCTCTCGCACCTTGAGCTTCTGCAGCCGCCGCGCCTTTCAGTCCGAGTGCGGCCCTTATCTTTGGTCCCGATCGCTGGCCCGCGCTGCGCCTCGCACTTGAAGCGGCTCCCGGCCTCTGGCTCACCCGCTCGCGCGGCTCTTGCTCGCTCCCTCCCGGGCTCTGGATTACCCACGAGGTTATGGAGGCTTCAGGGTCCTAATGCCTGTCGCTTCCAGTCGCTGGAAGCTGTCAGGATTTCTGCTGCCCTTCAGTTTTGAGTGGGGTGTTGAGGATTGAAACCTCTCTTCAACGTCCTGTCTTTGGACGAAGCCGCCGTGGAATAACTGCCGCAGGGTAAGAACCTGACTAGTCGCCAGTGTTAAGTCTGTGAGTTGTTCAAGTAATTAATACTCAGACTTAATCAGTAACAATAAAGCAGGTCTTTACTGGTTGGAGGTAGAGACTACACTGCATACAAGATTACTGCACAGTGCTTATATACCGGTGTGTTCACCCCCGGTATTACGTCTACAGCAGCCTGAGAAAGTAGTACATCTCTAAAGGTGGAACAGGCTTAAGCTCTCTTAAGGTGGAACAGGTTACATACACAACATAAACAAGCAAACAGAAACTTACTACAAGGAGGTCAGCACCGAGTTACATTTGAGCGCAGCTGAAAGAGCGATGATTCCTTCATCTCCAATGCTGTTTTCCTGAAGGCTAGAACAAAAACAAGCCCAAATAATTAATGATGAGGACATCAGCGGGAATGTAAATAATGTGATGAGAGGGGCACGGGTGGTAAATCTAATCCTGCTGCCCCACTCTCCCATCGCCCCCGTCCTCACTGACCTACGTTGGCTCAGATTTAATATCCTCATCCTCGTGTTTAACTCCTTCCCAGCCTCGCCCCTGCATAAGGAACTGTGTCCACCAGCAAGGAGAGCGTTAGAAAGCTTGAGTGTAGAGGTGACCAAAGCATGGATAAGGGTTTCAGCAGCAGTGGGGCTGACATAGGCTGAGATGGGGCAGTGGTGGGTGGTCCTGGCAGCTGGTTGGTGATTGAGACCTTGAGATTGGAGAGATGGCCTGTGGTGTGTATTTTGAGGTTCACCTTTGGCATGTGACTCTCTGACCTTAGTGCCACACAGTGGGGGTGCAGCAGTGAATGAAATGCAGCTGGTAGCAGGTGAGCGAGACAGAGACTTACTCGAGGCTGGTGATGCTGCGATTGGACTGTAGTGCTTGAGCTAAGGCTTTGGCAGCTTCCGAACTGATGAAGTTCCACTGAAGACTGTGAAAGAGAACATGGACAGACATTAAATGGTGAGTGCCCATCAGCCTCTCATATCCATATTCTCCAACTAGTTCCAAGATGTACATTAATCCCCAGCATAGAGCACAGCACAGAACAATTGAAATCCATCTTATTTAAACCTTTACAAACATCACTGCACGGATATCTCTGCTCCTTCAGGGCACCGAGTTTGAACTCCAACTTTTCCATCTCTTTTGGATAAATATGATCTCCTATTCAAAATAAATTCAAATTCATTCACATTTTAATTCTCACTTGTCAAATTTGGCAACACAATTAGCGGCAAACATACTGAGACCACATACCGCTCATTGAATCCTCACACTGCCATTAACACAGTCACTCCGCACTCACACTGCCATTAACACACTCGCTCCGCACTCACACTGCCATTAACACACTCCACACTCACATTGCCATTAACACACTCACTCCGCACTCACACTGCCATTAACACACTCACTCCGCACTCACACTGCCATTAACACACTCACTCCGCACACACACTGCCATTAACACACTCACTCCGCACTCACACTGCCATTAACACACTCACTCCGCACTCACACTGCCATTAACACACTCCGCACTCACACTGCCATTAACACACTCACTCCGCACTCACACTGCCATTAACACACTCCACACTCACATTGCCATTAACACACTCACTCCGCACTCACACTACCATTAACACACTCACTCTGCACTCACACTACCATTAACACACTCACTCCGCACTCACACTGCCATTAACACACTCACTCCGCACTCACACTGCCATTAACACACTCCACACTCACATTGCCATTAACACACTCACTCCGCACTCACACTACCATTAACACACTCACTCCGCACTCACACTGCCATTAACACACTCCGCACTCACACTGCCATTAACACACTCACTCCGCACTCACACTGCCATTAACACACTCCACACTCACATTGCCATTAACACACTCACTCCGCACTCACATTGCCATTAACACACTCACTCCGCACTCACACTACCATTAACACACTCACTCCGCACTCACACTGCCATTAACACACTCCACACTCACACTACCATAAACACAGTCACTCCGCACTCACACTGCCATTAACACACTCACTCCGCACTCACACTGCCATTAACACACTCACTCCGCACTCACACTGCCATTAACACACTCACTCCGCACAAACACTGCCATAAACACACTCACTCCGCACTCACATTGCCAGTAACACACTCACTCCGCACTCACACTGCCATTAACACACTCACTCCGCACTCACACTGCCATTAACACACTCACTCCGCACTCACATTGTCATTAACACACTCACTCCGCACTCACACTGCCATTAACACACTCACTCCGCACTCACATTGCCATTAACACACTCACTCCGCACTCACACTGCCATTAGCACACTCACTCCGCACTCACACTGCCATTAACACACTCACTCCGCACTCACACTGCCATTAACACACTCACTCCGCACTCACACTGCCATTAACACACTCCACACTCACACTACCATTAACACACTCACTCCGCACTCACACTACCATTAACACACTCACTCCGCACTCACATTGCCATTAACAAACTCCACACTCACACTACCATTAACACACTCACTCCGCACTCACACTGCCATTAACACACTCACTCCGCACTCACACTGCCATTAACACACTCACTCCGCACTCACACTGCCATTAACACACTCACTCCGCACTCACACTGCCATTAACACACTCCACACTCACACTACCATTAACACACTCACTCCGCACTCACACTGGCATTAACACACTCACTCCGCACTCACACTGCCATTAACACACTCACTCCGCACTCACACTGGCATTAACACACTCACTCCGCACTCACACTGCCATTAACACACTCACTCCGCACTCACACTGGCATTAACACACTCACTCCGCACTCACACTGCCATTAACACACTCACTCTGCACTCACACTGCCATTAACACACTCACTCCACACTCACACTGGCATTAACACACTCACTCCGCACTCACACTGCCATTAACACACTCACTCCGCACTCACACTGCCATTAACACACTCACTCCGCACTCACACTGGCATTAACACACTCACTCCGCACTCACACTGCCATTAACACACTCACTCCGCACTCACATTGCCAGTAACACACTCACTCCGCACTCACACTGCCATTAACACACTCACTCCGCACTCACACTACCATTAACACACTCCACACTCACACTACCATTAACACACTCACTCCGCACTCACACTACCATTAACACACTCACTCCGCACTCACACTGCCATTAACACACTCACTCCGCACTCACACTACCATTAACACACTCACTCCGCACTCACACTACCATTAACACACTCACTCCGCACTCACACTGCCATTAACACACTCACTCTGCACTCAAACTGCCGTTAACACACTCACTCCGCACTCACACTGGCATTAACACACTCGCTCCGCACTCACATTGCCAGTAACACACTCACTCCGCACTCACACTGCCGTTAACACACTCACTCCGCACTCACACTGGCATTAACACACTCGCTCCGCACTCACATTGCCAGTAACACACTCACTCCGCACTCACACTGTCATTAACACACTCACTCCGCACTCACACTGCCATTAACACACTCACTCCGCACTCACATTGCCATTAACACACTCACTCCGCACTCACACTGCCATTAGCACACTCACTCCGCACTCACACTGCCATTAACACACTCACTCCGCACTCACACTGCCATTAACACACTCACTCCGCACTCACACTGCCATTAACACACTCCACACTCACACTACCATTAACACACTCACTCCGCACTCACACTGCCATTAGCACACTCACTCCGCACTCACACTACCATTAACACACTCACTCCGCACTCACACTGCCATTAGCACACTCACTCCGCACTCACACTGCCATTAACACACTCACTCCGCACTCACACTGCCATTAACACACTCACTCCGCACTCACACTGCCATTAACACACTCCACACTCACACTACCATTAACACACTCACTCCGCACTCACACTACCATTAACACACTCACTCCGCACTCACATTGCCATTAACACTCACTCCGCACTCACACTGCCATTAACACACTCACTCCGCACTCACACTGCCATTAACACACTCCACACTCACACTACCATTAACACACTCACTCCGCACTCACACTGCCATTAACACACTCACTCCGCACTCACACTGCCATTAACACACTCACTCCGCACTCACACTGCCATTAACACACTCACTCCGCACTCACACTGCCATTAACACACTCCACACTCACACTACCATTAACACACTCACTCCGCACTCACACTGGCATTAACACACTCACTCCGCACTCACACTGCCATTAACACACTCACTCCGCACTCACACTGGCATTAACACACTCACTCCGCACTCACACTGCCATTAACACACTCACTCCGCACTCACACTGGCATTAACACACTCACTCCGCACTCACACTGCCATTAACACACTCACTCTGCACTCACACTGCCATTAACACACTCACTCCACACTCACACTGGCATTAACACACTCACTCCGCACTCACACTGCCATTAACACACTCACTCCGCACTCACACTGCCATTAACACACTCACTCCGCACTCACACTGGCATTAACACACTCACTCCGCACTCACACTGCCATTAACACAAACACACTCACTCCGCACTCACACTGCCATTAACACACTCACTCCGCACTCACACTGCCATTAACACACTCACTCTGCACTCACACTGCCGTTAACACACTCACTCCGCACTCACACTGCCATTAACACACTCACTCCGCACTCACACTGCCATTAGCACACTCACTCCGCACTCACACTGCCATTAACACACTCACTCGCACTCACACTGCCATTAACACACTCACTCCGCACTCACACTGCCATTAACACACTCACTCCGCACTCACACTGCCATTAACACACTCACTCGCACTCACACTGCCATTAACACACTCACTCCGCACTCACACTGCCATTAACACACTCACTCGCACTCACACTGCCATTAACACATTCACTCCGCACTCACACTGCCATTAACACACTCACTCCGCACTCACACTGCCATTAACACACTCACTCCGCACTCACACTGCCATTAACACACTCACTCCGCACTCACACTGCCATTAACACTCTCACTCCGCACTCACACTGCCATTAACACACTCACTCGCACTCACACTGCCATTAACACACTCACTCCGCACTCACACTGCCATTAACACACTCACTCCGCACTCACACTGCCATTAACACACTCACTCCGCACTCACACTGCCATTAACACACTCACTCGCACTCACACTGCCATTAACACACTCACTCCGCACTCACACTGCCATTAACACATTCACTCGCACTCACACTGCCATTAACACACTCACTCCGCACTCACACTGCCATTAACACACTCACTCCGCACTCACACTGCCATTAACACACTCACTCCGCACTCACACTGCCATTAACACACTCACTCGCACTCACACTGCCATTAACACACTCACTCGCACTGCCATTAACACACTCCACACTCACACTGGCATTAACACACTCACTCCGCACTCACACTGCCATTAACACACTCAATCCGCACTCACACTGCCATTAACACACTCACTCCGCACTCACACTGCCATTAACACACTCACTCCGCACTCACACTGCCATTAACACACTCACTCCGCACTCACACTGCCATTAACACACTCACTCGCACTCACACTGCCATTAACACACTCACTCGCACTCACACTGCCATTAACACACTCCACACTCACACTGGCATTAACACACTCACTCCGCACTCACACTGCCATTAACACACTCACTCCGCACTCACACTGCCATTAACACACTCACTCGCACTCACACTGCCATTAACACACTCACTCGCACTCACACTGCCATTAACACACTCACTCCGCACTCACACTGCCATTAACACACTCACTCGCACTCACACTGCCATTAACACACTCACTCCGCACTCACACTGCCATTAACACACTCACTCTGCACTCACACTGCCATTAACACACTCACTCCACACTCACACTGGCATTAACACACTCACTCCGCACTCACACTGCCATTAACACACTCACTCCGCACTCACACTGCCATTCACACACTCACTCCGCACTCACACTGGCATTAACACACTCACTCCGCACTCACACTGCCATTAAGACACTCACTCCGCACTCACACTGGCATTAACACACTCACTCCGCACTCACACTGCCATTAACACACTCACTCCGCACTCACACTGCCATTAACACACTCACTCTGCACTCACACTGCCATTAACACACTCACTCCGCACTCACACTACCATAAACACAGTCACTCCGCACTCACACTGCCATTAACACACTCACTCCGCACTCACACTGCCATTAACACACTCACTCCGCACTCACACTACCATTAACACACTCCACACTCACATTGCCATTAACACACTCACTCCGCACTCACACTACCATTAACACACTCCACACTCACACTACCATTAACACACTCACTCCGCACTCACACTGCCATTAACACACTCACTCCGCACTCACACTGCCATTAACACACTCACTCGCACTCACACTGCCATTAACACACTCACTCCGCACTCACACTGCCATTAACACATTCACTCGCACTCACACTGCCATTAACACACTCACTCCGCACTCACACTGCCATTAACACACTCACTCCGCACTCACACTGCCATTAACACACTCACTCCGCACTCACACTGCCATTAACACACTCACTCGCACTCACACTGCCATTAACACACTCACTCGCACTGCCATTAACACACTCACTCGCACTCACACTGCCATTAACACACTCACTCGCACTCACACTGCCATTAACACACTCACTCCGCACTCACACTGCCATTAACACACTCACTCCGCACTCACACTGCCATTAACACACTCACTCCGCACTCACACTGCCATTAACACACTCACTCCGCACTCACACTGCCATTAACACACTCACTCCGCACTCACACTGCCATTAACACACTCACTCCGCACTCACACTGCCATTAACACACTCACTCCGCACTCACACTGCCATTAACACACTCACTCCGCACTCACACTGCCATTAACACACTCACTCCGCACTCACACTGCCATTAACACACTCACTCCGCACTCACACTGCCATTAACACACTCACTCCGCACTCACACTGCCATTAACACACTCACTCCGCACTCACACTGCCATTAACACACTCACTCGCACTCACACTGCCATTAACACACTCACTCGCACTCACACTGCCATTAACACACTCCACACTCACACTGGCATTAACACACTCACTCCGCACTCACACTGCCATTAACACACTCACTCCGCACTCACACTGCCATTAACACACTCACTCGCACTCACACTGCCATTAACACACTCACTCGCACTCACACTGCCATTAACACACTCACTCCGCACTCACACTGCCATTAACACACTCACTCGCACTCACACTGCCATTAACACACTCACTCCGCACTCACACTGCCATTAACACACTCACTCTGCACTCACACTGCCATTAACACACTCACTCCACACTCACACTGGCATTAACACACTCACTCCGCCCTCACACTGCCATTAACACACTCACTCCGCACTCACACTGCCATTCACACACTCACTCCGCACTCACACTGGCATTAACACACTCACTCCGCACTCACACTGCCATTAAGACACTCACTCCGCACTCACACTGGCATTAACACACTCACTCCGCACTCACACTGCCATTAACACACTCACTCCGCACTCACACTGCCATTAACACACTCACTCCGCACTCACACTGCCATTAACACACTCACTCCGCACTCACACTGCCATTAACACACTCACTCTGCACTCACACTGCCATTAACACACTCACTCCACACTCACACTGGCATTAACACACTCACTCCGCACTCACACTGCCATTAACACACTCACTCCGCACTCACACTGCCATTAACACACTCACTCCGCACTCACACTGGCATTAACACACTCACTCCGCACTCACACTGCCATTAACACACTCACTCCGCACTCACACTGGCATTAACACACTCACTCCGCACTCACACTGCCATTAACACACTCACTCCGCACTCACACTGCCATTAACACACTCACTCCGCACTCACACTGCCATTAACACACTCACTCCGCACTCACACTGCCATTAACACACTCACTCTGCACTCACACTGCCATTAACACACTCACTCCGCTCTCACACTACCATAAACACAGTCACTCCGCACTCACACTGCCATTAACACACTCACTCCGCACTCACACTGCCATTAACACACTCACTCCGCACTCACACTACCATTAACACACTCCACACTCACATTGCCATTAACACACTCACTCCGCACTCACACTACCATTAACACACTCCACACTCACACTACCATTAACACACTCACTCCGCACTCACACTGCCATTAACACACTCACTCCGCACTCACACTGCCATTAACACACTCACTTGCACTCACACTGCCATTAACACACTCACTCCGCACTCACACTGCCATTAACACACTCACTCGCACTCACACTGCCATTAACACACTCACTCCGCACTCACACTGCCATTAACACACTCACTCGCACTCACACTGCCATTAACACACTCACTCGCACTCACACTGCCATTAACACACTCACTCCGCACTCACACTGCCATTAACACACTCACTCCGCACTCACACTGCCATCAACACACTCACTCCGCACTCACACTGCCATTAACACACTCACTCCGCACTCACACTGCCATTAACACACTCACTCCGCACTCACACTGCCATTAACACACTCACTCCGCACTCACACTGCCATTAACACACTCACTCCGCACTCACACTGCCATTAACACACTCACTCGCACTCACACTGCCATTAACACACTCACTCGCACTCACACTGCCATTAACACACTCACTCCGCACTCACACTGCCATTAACACACTCACTCCGCACTCACACTGCCATTAACACACTCACTCCGCACTCACACTGCCATTAACACACTCACTCCGCACTCACACTGCCATTAACACACTCACTCCGCACTCACACTGCCATTAACACACTCACTCCGCACTCACACTGCCATTAACACACTCACTCCGCACTCACACTGCCATTAACACTCACTCCGCACTCACACTACCATTAACACACTCACTCGCACTCACACTGCCATTAACACACTCACTCCGCACTCACACTGCCATTAACACTCACTAACTTCAGACTGCCATTCACTCACATTCACTGTCACCTCACACTGCCATTAACACACTCACTCCGCACTCACACTGCCATTAACACACTCACTCCGCACTCACACTGCCATTAACACACTCACTCCGCACTCACACTGCCATTAACACACTCACTCCGCACTCACACTGCCATTAACACACTCACTCCGCACTCACACTGCCATTAACACTCACTCCGCACTCACACTACCATTAACACACTCACTCGCACTCACACTGCCATTAACACACTCACTCCGCACTCACACTGCCATTAACACTCACTAACTTCAGACTGCCATTCACTCACATTCACTGTCACCTCACACTGCCAGTAAATGGGAACTCCAGTCTCATGTTAAAACCCAACACATTGTTCGGTGGTGAGAGTCTGCAGTTCCCAAGTGCGGTTCTCCTGTTTCTTGGTTGCTCCACTGATTCAACGCTGGCCAGAAGTAGAGTGGCACCCTGCTGTGTGTTTCAGCCTCCGAGTCGAGAATGGAAAAGCCAGGTGACTGGGATTGGGGCAGAGAAGGCAATGCAGCACAGAGGGATCTAATGAAATAGAAAATACCATGAAAATGGAGCAGAGATCAATGTACTTACTGCAGAGATGTGAGGGTCTGATTCTCTTGGATAGCGGAAGCAATGGCTGCAGTTCCTTCATCATGTAACAGGTTCGCTGTTAAACTGAGAACGAGAAACAGAGAGCATTCAGCGATCCTTATACCAGAAACATCATCTGCCCGAAGGGGCTCTCCTGACGGGACTGCACAACCCAGCATTGAGGTGAAGTAAATAATGTCTCTGATAGATGTTGCATCAGGTGGTGACCGTGCTCCTGAAGGGGCTTCTCCTGGGCAACCCTGGCAAAGCCTCATTTATTGCCCTTCCCCAGTTGCAGAGTGATGTACAACTGGCTGCCACTTGGCCACTTCAGGTGGGAGGAGGGGGGAATTTTAAGCTTAAAAAACGAGTGGGTAGGGGTCGGGTCGGAGGTTAAAGTGTTAAAAATCTGAATCCTGACACCAACCCGCCCAGGACCGGGGTGGGGGGCGGGGGCGGTCGGTCAGCTAATCCGCTCCCAGGAGGTGGGTTGGCACTTTCAATATTATAATGAGGCTGTGCGCCTCATTTTGAAGCTCTATTTTAAATTTAACTCTGGCTGGGTTTCCCGGGCCTCGGGAAACCCACCAGCTAAAGGAAGGCGAGGACTGCTGGAAACAGGAGGTAAATGCCTTTCCAGCGTTCCTGCTTCGCCAACCCCCCACGATCGGACACCATCCCCGACCCTACTGATCTCCCACCGACCTCCCCCGCCCCCCCCCGAAGCCTCCGACCGCCACCCCCTCCTTCCACCATGACCCCCCTCCGGCCTTCCAACAAGCCCCCCCGGCCTCCGAAACCCCCTCTGGCCTTCCAACACCCGGTTCCAGTCCCCCAACCGCCCCACCCCCCCTCCAGCCTTCCAACCCCCTCCAATGACCCCCACCTCCCCTGAAGGACATTCATGAACCAGTTGGATTTTTGCAGCAATTTGGATGCTTTCATGGTCATTTCTGCTTCTACCCCATAAATTTATTGAATGCGCTTTCACAACTTGCCCCAGTGGGATTTGAACTCATGCCCTCTGGGTTGCAGGCCCAGGACCCCCATACTCCCATACCATTGCACCGGCCACAGCTTTCTCAGCAAGTGAGCAGTGCGTAATATTGTACTGGCACTCGGACCATTGCTGGTCCATCTCATCTTCACTTTCATCTGTTTTTACGACTTACTCAGTTAATGTTTGCAGCTGGAGAAGAAACGTCAACACAGAGCTAATTCCCTCTGTCTGTATCTTAAATGATATTAGACATTTAAACAGAAATTTGAGGGCAGAGCCCAGGATTGCACTCTGTCAGGGTATTTGTGATAACATCAGCAATGTATAAAGATGTCATTATTCCCAGCACACATTATTCCTGATTGATTGGTATAGGTTGTTGCAGGAGCTGGGCCAATCATTAATATGGATGTGAGTCGTAGCCCCTTTAAGATACAAAACCACTCATTCTTTGTAAGCAAGAATGTACAATGTACAAGAGCCCTCAGTTCACACTTCTGTATGATGGAATTAAAGGGTCCTCACTCCGCTAACACGCAGTGCCACCCACGGGAACAGCTTAAGGTTGACCTTTGAAGTGCTAAGAAGGTGGTTTATCAGGGTGAGACTTACTCCAAGGTCCTGAGCACCTTGTTCACACGGAGGGCATTTGCGATTTCCCGAGCACCATTGAGGCCAATAGAATTTTCTCGAAGGCTAGAAATGGAAACACAATTTAATAAAATTGGAACTCATTCTACTCTACCCACAGCATTCAACAACACAGATATCCACTGACAAAATAGAGAGACAGCCAAAGGGATACCACAAAAGGTAATGGAGGATATCTAGAGGGGCAATGGAGGGATATCTAGAGGGGCAATGGAAGGATATCTAGAGGGGCAATGGAGGGATATCTAGAGGGGCAATGGAAGGATATCTAGAGGGGCAATGGAGGGATATCTAGAGGGGCAATGGAGGATATCTAGCGGGGCAATGAGGGATATCTAGAGGGGCAATGAGGGATATCTAGAGGGGCAATGAGGGATATCTAGAGGGGCAATGAGAGGATATCTAGAGGGGCAATGGAGGATATCCAGAAAGGCAATGGAGGATATCCAGAAGGGCAATGGAGGATATCTAGAGGGGCAATGGAAGATATCTAGAGGGGCAATGGAGGGATATCTAGAGGGGCTATGGAGGATATCTAGAGGAGCGATGGAGGATTATCTAGAGGGGCAATGGAGGATTATCTAGAGGGGCAATGGAGGGCTATCTAGAGGAGCAATGGGAGGATATCTAGAGGGGCAATAGAGGGAGATCTCGAGAGGCAATGGGAGGATATCTAGAGGGGCAATGGAAGGATATCTAGAGAGGCAATGGAAGGATATCTAGAGGGGCAATGGAGGATATCTAGAGGGGCAATGGAAGGATATCTAGAGGGGCAATGGGAGGATATCTAGAGGGGCAACAGAGGAGTACCATTACTGAACTGCCATCTATCTTCATCTTTGTCTGTTGTGTATCCCACATTATTGCTCATGATTTAATAGCTACACAAAGCATATTTTATAATACTTCACATTCACTTTATCACATTCAGAAGAAATGAAAGTAAAATATCAGCTTTACACATCTTAATAAATACTGTTCCACCCAAAGCCTGACTCCATTCACACAGAAACATTGAAAACCTGGTGCCCAGCCTCTGGCCACCGCCAACAGATTGAGGCTCGAGGCTCGAGGCACGGAGTCTTACTTCAGGTTGATGAGGCCTTCGTTCAGTTTCAGAGCTGCAGTCAGGGCCGTGGCGCCATTGTTACTGATGGAATTACTCTGGAGACTAGAGAAAGGAAAATTGCACCAGTCACCATCCGAGGAAGACTTCGCTAACTGATCAGTAATTAGCAGCAATCAATTAACATATTTGTAGTTAATTATCACAGTAAACAGACTGCTGGTCCTGAACAGAACCTCAGACCATTTACTTTCCTGCTTGCAACTGGGAAAGTCAGTGATCCCCAGATACAGGAGCGGTGTATCTGGACAGGCTTGAGGGGGGGAAATTCGGTGTCACCCCTTTTGGGGAGCAAACGTCGCCCCGAAAAACTAGCGCCCCTCCGCCTGAAATTCAGTTGTAGCGCCCCAAGTGCGCTACAACAGAATATCGCGCTACGTGCTACAGCCGCCATGCACGTCGGCACATAGCGCCACATCATTGCAGATCTCCCGCCCCTGATTAAAGGGAAGGGGCCTACCACATCGCACACCGGGGACCTGCTGGACCACCAGACAGCGGGGTGCCGGGAAAACAGCCTGGCACTCAAGAGGATTTGGTCACAACCCCCCGGATGCCGCCTGACCTGCTGAGCGTTTCCCAGCATTACCTGTTTTAATTTCAAAAAAGAAATAGCCGCCCGACACCTGCCCTTTAAGTAGCGCCGCCACGGCTACAAAAACGCCCCCCTGACCCTGTCGGACGTATCGTCCAGCGATAGGTCAGGGGTCGCAACCCAAGTTTGCGGCCAGGGCGCTGCGCACAGTGATGACGTCATTGCTGACAGCGCAGCGCCGCGGGGTGCTACTGGCTACCGCCGCCGCTAACCTCCCGCTGAATTTCGTGGGAGGCGTTAGTGGCGCCGCGCCCGAGCGCTAGGGGACTTGTGCCCCATTAGCACCCCCCGGGGGCACTAACGAGAAGTGCAAATCAACCCAATTTTTCCCCCTTGGGATTTATACAGTTAGGAGCTGAGGGGAATAGATGGCCATGAAAATCTAGGGGCTGCGATCCCAGCGGTTACATTTTGGACCCCGCCCAATGGGCACCCCCCGCAGCACTGACCCCATTAGAGATTCGAGACCGGCCTGTGATTGGGCCCTGGTCATGACCCACGGTGGCATAGTGGTTAGCACTGTTGCCTCACAGCGCCAGGGACCCGGGTTCAAATCCGGCCTCGGGTGACTGTCTGTGTGGAGTTTGCACATTCTCCCCGTGTTTGCATGGGTGTTCTCCGGGTGCTCCGGTTTCCTCCCACAGTCCAAAGATGTGCGGGTTAGGTTGATTGGCCATGATAAAAATTGACCCTTAGTGTTAGGGGGGATTAAATACATGGGGTTACGGGGATAGGGCTTGGGTGGGATGGCTGTCGGTGTAGGGACCGGGTGCTAGGGTTTGGATGATCAGCCATGATCTCGTTGAATGGCGGAGCAGGCTCGAAGGGCCGAATGGCCTACTCCTGCTCCTATCTTCTATGTTTCTATGTTTCTATTAACCTGGGCACTCTGAGGCTTGGACAGGTGGAGCACATCTCATCTGCACTTTGCCTTTCCAGTGCCCAAGCCAGGAGAGGGGAGGGGAGGCCAGGAAACTCTGCTCTTTGATCTATATGTTTAATCCACGGCTCTTCCTGCAACAAACCATCTGTGGAGAGATTGCTGACGGTTAGGACACAGAGACGGACACTTACTTGAGTGTTGTGAGGCTTCTGTTCACTTTCAACGCTTCAGCTATGGCAGTGGCTCCGATATCACCCACACAGTTACTGCACAGGCTGGAAAACAAGGTATAGATCGGTCACCACAGCAGGAGCTGGGCTAATGGGCACTGTTAATGGGGAGGGGCTGAAGGTTAATGGGTACCGGTGAATGGGATGAGCTGATGGTTAATGGGCACTGGTGAATGTGATGAGCTGATGGTTAATGGGCACTGGTGAATGGGATGAGCTGATGGTTAAAAGATTTATCCTTGGCACCCTCCTATTTCTCATCTACAGGTTGCCCCTCGGTGAAATCATCCGAAAACACAGCATCAGTTTTCACATATACGCTGACGGCACCCAGCTCTACCTCACCACCACCTCTCTCAACCCCTTCACTATCTCTGATTTGTCAAACTGCTTGTCTGACATCCAGCACTGGATGAGCAGAGATTTCCTCCAGCTAAATATTGGGAAGACCGAAGCCATTGTCTTCGATTCCCACCACAAACTCCATTCCCTAGCCACCAACACCATCCCTGACAACTGTCTGAGGCTGAACCAGAATCTGACCCCGAGATGAGCTTCTGACCACATATCCATGCCATCACTAAGACTGCCTACTTCCAGTTCCGTAACATAGCCTGACTCTGCCCGTTTCAGCTCATCTGCTGCTGAAAACCTCGTCCATGCCTTTGTTACCTCTCACAGAATCACAGAAACCCCACAGTGCAGATAGAGGCCATTTCGGCCCATCGAGCCTGCACCGACACATATCCCACCCAATCCCCGTAACCCCTACACCAACACATATCCCACCCTATCCCCATTACCCCACGTATTTAATCCCCCTAACACTAAGGGTCAATTTATCATAGCCAATCAACCTAACCTGCACATCTTTGGACTGTGGGAGGAAACCGGAGCACCCGGAGGAAACCCATGCAAACACGGGGAGAATGTGCAAACTCCACACAGACAGTTGCCCGAGGCCGGATTCGAACCCGGGTCCCTGGCGCTGTGAGGCAACAGTGCTAACCACTATGCCACCGTGCCACCTCTAGACTTGACTATTCCAATGCACTCCTGGCTGGCCTCCCACGTTCTACCCTAAACTTGGAAGTCATCCAAAACTCGGCTGCCCGTGTCCTAACTCGCACCAAATCCCATTCACCCATCACGCCTGTGCTCGCTGACCTACATTGGCTCCCGGTTAAGCAACGCCTCGATTTTAAAATTCTCATTCTTGTTTTCAAATCCCTCCATGGCCTCGCCTCTCCCTATCTCTGTAACCTCCTCCAGCCCTATAACACCCCCCCACCACCTAGATATCTGCGCACCTCCAATTCTGCCCACTTATGCATCCCTGATTTTAATTACTCCACCATTGGCGGCTGTGCCTTGGCCCTAAAAGCTCTGGAATTCCCTCCCTAAACCTCTCCACCTCTCTGTCCTCCTTCAAGACGCTTCTTAAAATCTACCTCTTTGAGCAAGCTTTTGGTCACCTGCCCTAATTTCTCCTTATGTGACTCGGTGTCAAATTTTGTTTGATAATGCTCCTGTGAAGCGCCTTGGGACGTTTTACTATGTTAAAGGTGCTATATAAATACCAGTTGTTGTTGCTGTTGTTGTTAATGGGTGCTGGAGAAGGGGAGAAACTGATGGTTAATGGGTACTGGAGAAGGGGAGGAACTGATGGTTAATGGGTACTGGAGAAGGGGAGGAGCAGATGGTTAATGGGTACTGGAGAAGGGGAGGAACTGATGGTTAATGGGTGCTGGAGAAGGGGAGGAGCTGATGGTTAATGAGTACTGGAGAAGGGGAGGAACTGATGGTTAATGGGTACTGGAGAAGGGGAGGAACTGATGGTTAATGGGTACTGGAGAAGGGGAGGAGTTGGTGGTTAATGGGTACTGGAGAAGGGGAGGAGCTGATGGTTAATGGGTACTGGAGAAGGGGAGGAGCTGATGGTTAATGGGAACTGGAGAAGGGGAGGAGCAGATGGTTAATGGGTACTGGAGAAGGGGAGGAACTGATGGTTAATGGGTACTGGAGAAGGGGAGGAGCTGATGGTTAATGGGTACTGGAGAAGGGGAGGAGCTGATGGTTAATGGGTACTGGAGAAGGGGAGGAACTGATGGTTAATGGGAACTGGAGAAGGGGAGGAGCTGATGGTTAATGGGTACTGGAGAAGGGGAGGAGCTGATGGTTAATGGGTACTGGAGAAGGGGAGGAGCTGATGGTTAATGGGTACTGGTGAAGGGGAGGAACTGATGGTTAATGGGAACTGGAGAAGGGGAGGAGCTGATGGTTAATGGGTACTGGAGAAGGGGAGGAGCTGATGGTTAATGGGAACTGGAGAAGGGGAGGAACTGATGGTTAATGGGTACTGGAGAAGGGGAGGAGCTGATGGTTAATGGGTACTGGAGAAGGGGAGGAGCTGATGGTTAATGGGTACTGGAGAAGGGGAGGAGCTGATGGTTAATGGGTACTGGAGAAGGGGAGGAGCTGATGGTTAATGGGAACTGGAGAAGGGGAGGAGCTGATGGTTAATGGGTACTGGAGAAGGGGAGGAGCTGATGGTTAATGGGTACTGGTGAAGGGGAGGAACTGATGGTTAATGGGAACTGGAGAAGGGGAGGAGCTGATGGTTAATGGGTACTGGAGAAGGGGAGGAGCTGATGGTTAATGGGTACTGAAGGGGAGGAGCTGATGGTTAATGGGTACTGGAGAAGGGGAGGAGCTGATGGTTAATGGGTACTGGAGAAGGGGAGGAGCTGATGGTTAATGGGTACTGGAGAAGCTGCAGCACCAGTTGAACTCCTCGCTGGTGTTGAGCTCCATAATAAAATTTGGAAAGATATTTAATCCCCCAGAGCCCAAGCAGAGAGCTGGGATTTACTTGAGTTCCTTTAGGCTCCCGTTATGTTTTAAGGCACTCGCAATCCGCTTCGCTCCTTCGTGGCCAATGGAATTCTTTTGAAGGCTGAAATGAAAAGAGAGAGAAGTTTGATTGTGTGACCAAAGACAATGCGTATCTGCTATTCCACCACGGTAGGCCTCACGGCCAAGCCGATCCAACACCTCCGACATTAACGTGGGCGAGCTTTCCACTGATAGCAATGGCCACTGTTAAATGGGGAGGAGCGTGAGAGGGAAGCCTGGCTGACTTTCAAGCTCCCTTGTTTGGGGATTGAAGTCAAATCCTAAACCCCCCCCCACTCCATCGGTAAAGTCAGCTACCTCAGCACAGAGCAGGCAGGGATCAATCCTGGCCTGTGTAGGTCAGTATTTACTCGGTGACCAATTCCTTTCACTAATCCCCTACTGCTCAGGCCTAAACCAATCAAAGTGCAGCCTGTTTACAGTAAGAATCCCAATGGCATTCACTCTGGGTTCACTCAGAGAGCTGGATACGTTTGTGTATCTATCAGCTGCCTGGTTACTGCCCTTCAACCCAGGGATCTGGGAATTCCAGCACAGCCTCAGCTGAGACTGTCATCCTCTGGCCTGCTGGAGGGTGATATTCAGTGTTACTCTCCGAGGATACAGGGAGAAACCTGCACCTTACAGAACATGACCAGCTATTTTACCTTGTCCAGAACCAGGGCACATGGCCTGTGCTTGAAGGGGGGTAAATTCATAACTAATCAGCGGGAATATTACAGTGAGCAAGTGGTGAATCTACCGAATGCTTACTTCAGTACGGTCAGCTTGCGATTCACGTGAAGAGCTTCCGCGGTGAACTTTGCCCCATCTTCACCCACAAAATTATTCTGAAGGCTGCAGGGAAGCAAGAGGAAATGTTAGAGCTGCGAGTGATCAACTGGACATTGTCGGGGGGTGAGGGCGGGGGGTGGGGGGACAGACTCACGGGCTTCACTTTAATCCAGAATGTCAAAAATCCCATCACGTATTTCAGTGGCTGAATGTTGGTTCCTTTCACTGTTCATCAAACCAATGGGGGATCCCGATCGTTGGAGTGGAATTGAAACCTTCTCGTTTTCTGATCAAATAATTTGAAATCTGTGATATTGCAGAATTCCAACTCCGCTCTTCACTGCAGACCTCTTGCTAACTAGGAGCAGTGACAGCTCTAGCTGCAGCAGGGACCCTAGTGTGACATCAATGAACAGATTGCTTTCCTGCTAACCTACTCATCCACCAACATCTGTGCATTAACAGCAGCCCCTGGACTCACTTTAGCCTCTCAGCCCATACTGTCATTGCAGGCCTGAGCTGCGCCTGGGGCTCCTCACACTGCAGGCCCAGGGCTGGGATTCCTCACACTGCAGGCCCAGGGCTGGGATTCCTCACACTGCAGGCCCAGGGCTGGGATTCCTCACACTGCAGGCCCAGGGCTGGGATTCCTCACACTGCAGGCCCAAGGCTGGGACTCTTCACACTGCAGGCCCAGGGCTGCGACTTCTCACACTGCAAGACCAGGCCTGCGACTCCTCACACTGCAAGACCAGGCCTGCGACTCCTCACACTGCAAGACCAGGCCTGCGACTCCTCACACTGCAGGCCCAGGGCTGGGATTCCTCACACTGCAGGCCCAGGGCTGGGATTCCTCACACTGCAGGCCCAGGGCTGGGATTCTTCACACTGCAGGCCCAGGGCTGCGACTTCTCACACTGCAAGACCAGGCCTGCGACTCCTCACACTGCAAGACCAGGCCTGCGACTCCTCACACTGCAGGCCCAGGGCTGGGATTCCTCACACTGCAGGCCCAGGGCTGGGATTCTTCACACTGCAGGCCCAGGGCTGCGACTTCTCACACTGCAAGACCAGGCCTGCGACTCCTCACACTGCAAGACCAGGCCTGCGACTCCTCACACTGCAGGCCCAGGGCTGGGATTCCTCACACTGCAGGCCCTGGACAAGGCCCTTTGAGACAAAGAGGGAACTGTGCCACCAAGGGCCTCCCTTCTATCCACCACAGATTGGGGTCTGTGAGGAGGAACGACACAGATGCCCACCTTCTTTTACGTTGCTCACGCCCTCATATATTTGACTTTACTCATTTGCAAGTACGTGATGCAGTTTCGCAGTGAGAGCCGACCTTTCAGTGAATCAGATGCCACATATCCGGAGTCGGTTAGTAACAGTGCAGCTTGGGCTGTGTAAACCACACACAATACAACAGGCAGACAGGCAGCCACCACAGGAAGCAACATATGAACACAACAATCACTCACTCAGCAGGCTCATTAAACACAGCCACCAGCCAGCTCCCTCGCCGGGGTCAGAGGCACATAGAAGATAGGAGCAGGAGTAGGCCATTCTGCCCTTCGAGCCTGCTCCGCCATTCAATGAGATCATGGCTGATCATCCAAATTCAGTACCCTGTCCCTGCCTTCTCCCCATATCCCTTGATCCCTTTAGCCTTAAGAAATAGATCCAACTCTTTCTTGAATATACTTAATGAACTGGCCTCCACCGCCCTCTGTGGCAGAGAATTCCACAGGTTCACCACTCTCTGGGTGAAGAAATTCCTCCTCATCTCTGTCCTAAATGGCTTACCCCTTATTCTTAGACTATGACACCTGGTTCTGGACTCCCCGGCCATCAGAAACATCCTTCCTGCATCTAGTCTGTCCAGGCCTGACAGAATTTTATAGGTTTCGATGAGATCCCCTCTCAATCTTCTAAACTCCAGTGAGTATTGATGTGCCTCAATAATTCCGAGACTCGATGTTAGCGAAACAAAACAAGGCTTTTATTAACTTAGAACGTAACACGTAAGAGAGAGAGATATCTTCCTTCTGGAGACTGAGGCCAGACTGAGCTAGCTTACAAAAGGGGCCAGGTATGGGCGGAGCCCTACACACACAGCACATTCCAGCACATTCCAATAAACAATACAATGAGGACTGGGGGAAGGGAAATGACACTGAAACCGACCACAGTCACAGGCAGTGATGAATGGAATATTTGAAACCGACCACAGTCACAGGCAGTGATGAATGGAATATTTCATCACAAGTATAAGCCCAATCGACACAATCTCTCCTCATACGTCATTCCTGCCATCCCAGGTATCAGCCTGGTGAATCTTCGCTGCACTCCTTCCATGGCAAGAACGTCCTTCCTCAGGTAAGGCGACCAAAACTGCGCACAATACTCAAGGTGTGGTCTCACCAAGGCCCTGTACAACTGCAGCAAGACATCCTTGTTCTTGTACTTGAACCCTCTTGCTACGAAGGCCAACATACCATTTGCCTTCTTAACCGCCTGCTGCACCTGCATGCTTACCTTCAGCGACTGGTGCACAAGAACACCCAGGTCTCTTTGCACTTCCCCTTCTCCCAATCTATTGCCATTCAAATAATAATCTGCCTTCCTGTTTTTGCCACCAAAGTGGATAACCTCACATTTATCCACATTATAGTGCATTTGCCATGTTTCTGCCCAATCACCCAACCTGTCCAAGTCGTGCTGGAGTTTCACGACATCCTCCTCACAGCATACCCTCCCACCCAGCTTTGTGTCATCTGCAAATTTGGAGATATTACATCCAATTCCCTCGTCCAGATCATTAATATATATTGTGAACAGCTGGGGTCCTAGGACCGATCCTTGCGGTACCCCACTAGTCACTGCCTGCCACTCGGAAAACGACCCGTTTATTCCAACTCTTTGCTTTCTGTCCGCCAACCAGTTCTCTATCCAAGTCACTACCTTGCCCCCAATCCCATGTGCCTTAATTTTGCACGCTAATCTCTTATGCGGGACCTTATCGAAAGCCTTCTGAAAGTCCAAATACACCACATCCACTGGTTCTCCCTTATCTATTCTACCAGTTACATCCTCAAAAAATTCCAGTAGATTAGTCAAGCATGATTTACCTTTTGTAAATCCATGTTGACCATCCAGTTCCCTCACCAGGGTCAGAGGCACTGACCGTCCAGCTCCCTCGCCGGGGTCAGAGGCACTGACCATCCAGCTCTCTCGCCAGGGGTCAGAGGCACTGACCGTCCAGCTCCCTCGCCAGGGGTCAGAGGCACTGACCGTCCAGTTCCCTCGCCAGGGGTCAGAGGCACTGACCGTCCAGTTCCCTCACCAGGGGTCAGAGGCACTGACCATCCAGCTCTCTCACCAGGGGTCAGAGGCACTGACCGTCCAGCTCCCTCGCCAGGGGTCAGAGGCACTGACCGTCCAGCTCCCTCGCCAGGGGTCAGAGGCACTGACCGTCCAGCTCCCTCGCCAGGGGTCAGAGGCACTGACCGTCCAGCTCCCTCGCCAGGGGTCAGAGGCACTGACCGTCCAGCTCCCTCGCCAGGGGTCAGAGGCACTGACCGTCCAGCTCCCTCGCCAGGGGTCAGAGGCACTGACCGTCCAGCTCCCTCGCCGGGGTCAGAGGCACTGACCGTCCAGCTCCCTCGCCAGGTGTCAGAGGCACTGACCGTCCAGCTCCCTCGCCAGGGGTCAGAGGCACTGACCGTCCAGCTCCCTCGCCGAGGTCAGAGGCACTGACCATCCAGCTCCCTCGCCAGGGGTCAGAGGCACTGACCGTCCAGCTCCCTCGCCAGGGGTCAGAGGCATTGACCGTCCAGCTCCCTCGCCGAGGTCAGAGGCACTGACCATCCAGCTCCCTCGCCAGGGGTCAGAGGCACTGACCGTCCAGCTCCCTCGCCAGGGGTCAGAGGCACTGACCGTCCAGCTCCCTCGCCAGGGGTCAGAGGCATTGACCGTCCAGCTCCTTCGCCAGGGGTCAGAGGCACTGACCGTCCAGCTCCCTCGCCAGGGGTCAGAGGCACTGACTGTCCAGCTCCCTCGCCAGGGGTCAGAGGCACTGACCGTCCAGCTCCCTCGCCAGGGGTCAGAGGCACTGACTGTCCAGCTCCCTCGCCAGGGGTCAGAGGCACTGACAGTCCAGCTCCCTCGCCAGGGGTCAGAGGCACTGACTGTCCAGCTCCCTCGCCAGGGGTCAGAGGCATTGACCATCCAGCTCCCTCGCCAGGGCTCAGAGGCATTGACCGTCCAGCTCGCTCGCCAGGGGTCAGAGGCACTGACCTCACATCAGGTACTGCCAATTCTACCATACTTCTGTCCCTGCAGCTTCCATCGGAGCCTGGTGCATTCTAACAGCACTTGGTGCAGTTACTCAGCACCGACCTATACAATTCCAAAAGTCTGGGCTCCTCACATTAGCCTAGGTCCAGAAATCCTTTGCATTGTTAAACTTATTTTCTCCCATATCCCTTCCTGGATCTGCCCATCCCACAAACCAAAGGGAGTTTCCCAGCCTGGGGCCTCAATCTCAATCTCCCAGCCTGGGCCCTTTTTCCCTCCCACCCCCAGCCTGGACCCTCTCTCTCCCTGTCTCCCAGCCTGGACCCACTCTCCCCATCCCCCAGCCTGGGCCTTCTCGCCCTGTCTCCCAGCCTGTGCCCTCTCTCCCTCCCCCAGCCTGGGCCCTCTCTCCCTCCCCCAGCCTGGGCCCTCTCTCCCTCCCCCGGCCTGGGCCCTCTCTCTCCCTCCCGCAGCCTGGGCCCTCTCTCCCTCCCCCGGCCTGGGCCCTCTCTCTCCCCGTCTCCCAGCCTGGGCCCTCTCTCCCCTCCCCCAGCCTGGGCCCTCTCTCCCTGTCCCCCAGCCTGGGCCCTCTCTCCCTCCCCCAGCCTGGGCCCTCTCTCCCTCCCCCAGCCTGGGTCCTCTCTCTCCCTCCCCCAGCCTGGGCCCTCTCTCTCCCTCCCCCAGGCTGGGCCCTCTCTCCCTCCCCCAGCCTGGGCGCTCTCTCCCTCCCCCAGCCTGGGCCCTCTCTCCCCGTCCCCCAGCCTGGGCCCTCTCTCCCTCCCCCAGCCTGGGCCCTCTCTCCCTGTCCCCCAGCCTGGGCCCTCTCTCCCTCCCCCAGACTGGGCCCTCTCTCCCTGTCCCCCAGCCTGGGCCCTCTCTCCCCATCCCCCAGCCTGGGCCCTCTCTCCCTCCCCCAGCCTGGGCCCTCTCTCCCTGTCCCCCAGCCTGGGCCCTCTCTCTCCCCGTCTCCCAGCCTGGGCCCTCTCTCCCCTCCCCCAGCCTGGGCCCTCTCTCCCTGTCCCCCAGCCTGGGCCCTCTCTCCCTCCCCCAGCCTGGGCCCTCTCTCCCCATCCCCCAGCCTGGGCCCTCTCTCCCTCCCCCAGCCTGGGCCCTCTCTCCCTCCCCCAGCCTGGGCCCTCTCTCCCACCCCCAGCCTCGGCCCTCTCTCCCTGTCTCCCAGCCTGGGCCCTCTCTCCCTCCCCCAGCCTGGGCCCTCTCTCCGTGTCCCCCAGCCTGGACCCTCTCTCCCTCCCCCAGCCAGGGCACTCTCTCCCTCCCCCAGCCTGGGACCTCTCTCCCCGTCTCCCATCCTGGGCCCTCTCTCCCTGTCCCCCCGCCTGGGCGCTCTCTCCCCTCCCCCAGCCTGGGCCCTCTCTCCCTCCCCCAGCCTGGGTCCTCTCTCCCTCCCCCAGCCTGGGCCCTCTCTCCCCATCCCTCAGCCTGGGCCCTCTCTCCCCGTCTCCCAGCCGGGGCTCTCTCTCCCTCCCCCAGCCTGGGCCCTCTCTCCCCATCCCCCAGCTTGGGTCCTCTCTCCCCGTCCCCCAGCCTGGGCCCTCTCTCCCCGTCCCCCAGCCTGGACCCTCTCTCCCCGTCCCCCAGCCTGGACCCTCTCTCCCTCCCCCAGCCTGGACCCTCCCTCCCTCCCCCAGCCAGGGCACTCTCTCCCTGTCCCCCAGCCTGGGCCCTCTCTCCCTGTCCCCCAGCCTGGGCCCTCTCTCCCTCCCCCAGCCTGGGCCCTCTCTACCTGTCCCCCAGCCTGGACCCTCTCTCCCTCCCCCACCCTGGGCCCCCTCTCCCCGACCCCCAGTCTGGGCCCTCTCTCCCCGCCTCCCAGCCTGGGCCCTCTCTCCCCATCCCCCAGCCTGGCCCTCTCTCCCCGTCTCCCAGCCTGGGCCCTCTCTCCCCGTCTCCCAGCCTGGGCCCTCTCTCCCTCCCCCAGCCTGGGCCCTCTCTCCCTCCCACAGCCTGGGCCCTCTCTCCCCGTCCCCCAGCCTGGGCCATCTCTCCCTGTCGCCCAGCCTGGGCCCTCTCACCCCGTCTCCCAGCCTGGGCCCTCTCTCCCCATCTCCCAGCCTGGGCCCTCTCTGCCTCCCCCAGCCTGGGCCCTCTCGCCCCATCCCCCAGCCTGGGCCTTCTCTCCCCATCCCGCAGCCTGGGCCCTCTCTCCCCGTCTCCCAGCCTGGGCCCTCTCTCTCTCCCCCAGCCTGGGCCCTCTCTCCCTCCCCCAGCTTGGGCCCTCTCTCCCCATCCCCCAGCCTGGGCCCTCTCTCCCTATCCCCCAGCCTGGGCCCTCTCTCCCTCCCCCAGCCTAGGCCCTCTCTCCCCGTCCCCCAGCCTGGGCCCTCTCTCCCTCCCCCAGACAGGGCCCTCTCTCCCCGTCTCCCAGCCTGGGCCCTCTCTCCCTCCCCCAGCCTGGGCCCTCTCTCCCTCCCCCAGCCTGGGCCCTCTCTCCCCGCCTCCCAGCCTGGGCCCTCTCTCCCCAATCCCCAGCCTGGGCCATCTCTCCCCATCCCCCGGCCTGGGCACTCTCTCCCTCCCCCAGCCTGGGCCCTCTCTCCCTGTCCCCCAGCCTGGGCCCTCTCTCCCTCCCCCAGCCTGGGCCCTCTCTTCCCGTCTCCCAGCCTGGGCCCTCTCTTCCCGTCTCCCAGCCTGGGCCCTCTCTCCCTCCCCCAGCCTGGGCCCTCTCTCCCCGTCTCCCAGCCTGGGCCCTCTCTCCCTCCCCCAGCTTGGGCCCTCTCTCCCCATCCCCCAGCCTGTGCCCTCTCTCCCTGTCCCCCAGCTTGGGCCCTCTCTCCCTATCCCCCAGCCTGGGCCCTCTCTCCCTATCCCCCAGCCTGGGCCCTCTCTCCCTATCCCCCAGCCTGGGCCCTCTCTCCCTCCCCCGGCCTGGGCCCTCTCTCCCGATCCCCCAACCTGGGCCCTCTCTCCCTCTCCCGGCCTGGGCCCTCTCTCCCCATCCCCCAGCCTGGGCCCTCTCTCCCCATCCCCCAGCCTGGGCCCTCTCTCCCTCCCCCAGCCTGGGCCCTCTCTCTCACTCCCCCAGCCTGGGCCCTCTCTCTCACTCCCCCAGCCTGGGCCCTCTCTCCGTCCCCCAGCCTGGGCCCTCTCTCCTTCCCCCAGCCTGGGCCCTCTCTCCTTCCCCCAGCCTGGGCCCTCTCTCCCCGTCCCCCAGCCTGGGCTCTCTCTCCCTGTCCCCCAGCCTGGGACCTCTCACCCCTCCCACAGACTGGGCCCACTCTCCCTGTCCCCCAGCCTGGGCCCTCTCTCCCTGTCCCCCAGCCTGGGCCCTCTCTCCCAATCCCCCAGCCTGGGCCCTCTCTCCCTGTCTCCCAGCCTGGGCCCTGTCTCCCAGCCTGGGCCCTCTCTCCTTCCCCCAGCCTGGGCACTCTCTCCCTCCGCCAGCCTGGGCCCTCTCTCCCCGTCTCCCAGCCTGGGCCCTCTCTCCCCTCCCCCAGCCTGGGCCCTCTCTCCCTGTCCCCCAGCCTGGGCCCTCTCTCCCTCCCCCAGCTTGGGCCCTCTCTCCCCGTCTCCCAGCCTGGGCCCTCTCTCCCCGTCTCGCAGCCTGGGCCCTCTCTCCCTCCCCCAGCCTGGGCCATCTCTCCCTCCCCCAGCCTGGGCCCTCTCTCCCCGTCCCCCAGCCTGGGCCCTCTCTCCCTGTCCCCCAGCCTGGACCATCTCTCCCTCCCCCAGCCAGGGCACTCTCTCCCTGTCCCCCAGCCTGGGCCCTCTCTCCCTGTCCCCCAGCCTGGGCCCTCTCTCCCCATCCCCCAGCCTGGGCCCTCTCTCCCTCCCCCAGCCTGGGCACTCTCTACCTGTCCCACAGCCTGGACCCTCTCTCCCTCCCCCAGCCTGGGCCCTCTCTCCCTCCCCCAGCCTGGGACCCCTCTCCCCGACCCCCAGTCTGGGCCCTCTCTCCCCGTCTCCCAGCCTGGGCCCTCTCTCCCCATCCCCGAGCCTGGCCCTCTCTCCCCGTCTCCCAGCCTGGGCCCTCTCTCCCTCCCACAGCCTGGGCCCTCTCTCCCTCCCACAGCCTGGGCCCTCTCTCCCCGTCCCCCAGCCTGGGCCATCTCTCCCTGTCCCCCAGCCTGGGCCCTCTCTCCCTCCCACAGCCTGGGCCCTCTCTCCCCATCCCCCAGCCTGGCCCTCTCTCCCCGTCTCCCAGCCTGGGCCCTCTCTCCCCGTCTCCCAGCCTGGGCCCTCTCTCCCTCTCCAGCCTGGGCCCTCTCTCCCCGTCTCCGAGCCTGGGCCCTCTCTCCCCATCCCCCAGCCTGGGCCCTCTCTCCCCATCCCCCAGCCTGGGCACTCTCTACCTCCCCTGGCCTGGGCCCTCTCTCTCCCTCCCCCAGCCTGGGCCCTCTCTCCCTGTCCCCCAGCCTGGGCCCTCTCTCCCCGTCTCCCAGCTTGGGCCCTCTCTCCCCCGCCGGCCTGGGCCCTCTCTCCCCATCCACCAGCCTGGGCCCTCTCTCTACCTTCCCCAGCCTGGGCCCTCTCTACCTTCCCCAGCCTGGGCCCTCTCTCCCTCCCCAGCCTGGGCCCTCTCCCCCTCCCCAAGCGTGGGCCCTCTCCCCCTCCCCAAGCATGGGCCCTCTCTCCCTCCCCCAGCCTGGGCCCTCTCTCCCTGTCCCCCAGCCTGGGCCCTCTCTCCCCATCCCCCAGCCTGGGCCCTCTCTCCCCATCCCCCAGCCTGGGCACTCTCTACCTCCCCTGGCCTGGGCCCTCTCTCTCCCTCCCCCAGCCTGGGCCCTCTCTCCCTGTCCCCCAGCCTGGGCCCTCTCTCCCCGTCTCCCAGCTTGGGCCCTCTCTCCCCCGCCGGCCTGGGCCCTCTCTCCCCATCCACCAGCCTGGGCCCTCTCTCTACCTTCCCCAGCCTGGGCCCTCTCTACCTTCCCCAGCCTGGGCCCTCTCTCCCTCCCCAGCCTGGGCCCTCTCCCCCTCCCCAAGCGTGGGCCCTCTCTCCCTGTCCCCCAGCCTGGGCCCTCTCTCCCTGTCTCCCAGCCTGGGCCCTCTCTCCCTGTCCCTCAGCCTGGGCCCTCTCTCCCTCCCCGAGCCTGGGCCTTCTCTCCCTGTCCCCCAGCCTGGGCCTTCTCTCCCAGTTTCCCAGCCTGGGCCCTCTCTCCCCTCCCCCAGGCTGGGCCCTCTCTCCCTGTCCCCCAGCCTGGGCCCTCTCTCCCTCCCCCAGCCTGGGCCCTCTCTCCCCATCCCCCAGCCTGGGCCCTCTCTTCCCGTCTCCCAGCCTGGGCCCTCTCTCCCTCCCCGAGCCTGGGCCCTCTCTCCCTGTCCCCCAGCCTGGGCCCCCTCTCCCTCCCCCAGCCCGGGCCCTCTCTCCCCATACCCCAGCCTGGGCCCTCTCTCCCTGTCCCCCAGCCTGGGCCCTCTCTCTCTGTCTACCAGCCTGGGCCCTCTCTCCGCATCTCCCAGCCTGGGCCCTCTCTCCCTCCCCCAGCCTGGGCCCTCTCTCCCTCCCCCAGCCTGGGCCCTCTCTCCCCGTCCCCCAGCCTGGGCCCTCTCTCTCCATCCCCCAGCCTGGGCCCTCTCTCCCCGTCTCCCAGCCTGGGCCCTCTCTCCCTCTCCCAGCCTAGGCCATCTCTCCCCATCCCCCAGCTTGGGCCCTCTCTCCCTCCCCCAGCCTGGGCCCTCTCTCCCTCCCCCAGCTTGGGCCCTCTCTCCCTCCCCCAGCCTGGGCCCTCTCTCCCTGTCCCCCAGCCTGGGCACTTTCTCCCTCCCCCAGCCTGGGCCCTCTCTCCCCGTCCCCCAGCCTGGGTCCTCTCTCCCTGTCCCCCAGCCTGGGCCCTCTCTCCCCGTCTCCCAGCCTGGGCCCTCTCTCCCCGTCTCCCAGCCTGGGCCCTCTCTCCGTGTCCCCCAGCCTGGTCCCTCTCTCTCCCTCCCCCAGCCTGCGCCCTCTCTTCCCATCCCCCAATCTGGGCCCTCTCTCCCCGTCTCCCAGCCTGGGCCCTCTCTCCCTCCCCAGCCTGGGCCCTCTCTCCCCGTCTCCGAGCCTGGGCCCTCTCTCCCCATCCCCCAGCCTGGGCCCTCTCTCCCCGTCTCCCAGCTTGGGCCCTCTCTCCCCCGCCGGCCTGGGCCCTCTCTCCCCATCCCCCAGCCTGGGCCCTCTCTCCCTCCCCAGCCTGGGCCCTCTCCCCCTCCCCAAGCCTGGGCCCTCTCTCTCTCCCTTCCCCAGCCTGGGCCCTCTCTCCCTCCCCCAGCCTGGGCACTCTCTCCCTCCCCCAGCCTGGGCCCTCTCTCCCCGTCCCCCAGCCTGGGCACTCTCTCCCTCCCCCAGCCTGGGCCCCCTCTCCCTCCCCCAGCCTGGGCCCTCTCTCCCTGTCCCTCAGCCTGGGCCCTCTGTCCCTCCCCCAGCCTGGGCCCTCTCTCCCTGTCCCCCAGCCTGGGCCCTCTCTCCCAGTTTCCCAGCCTGGGCCCTCTCTCCCCTCCCCCAGCCTGGGCCCTCTCTCCCTGTCCGCCAGCCTGGTCCCTCTCTCCCTCCCCCAGCCTGGGCCCTCTCTCCCCATCCCCCAGCCTGGGCCCTCTCTCCCCGTCTCGCAGCCTGGGCCCTCTCTCCCTCCCCCAGCCTGGGCCCTCTCTCCCTGTCCCCCAGCCTGGGCCCTCTCGCCCCATCCCCCAGCTTGGGCCCTCTCTCCCCATTTCCCAGCCTGGGCCCTCTCTCCCTGTCCCCCAGCCTGGACCCTCTCTCCCTCCCCCAGCCTGGGCCCTCTCTCCCTGTACCCCCCAGCCTGGGCCCTCTCTCCACGTCTCCCAGCCTGGGCCCTCTCTCCACGTCCTGCAGCCTGGGCCCTCTCTCCCTGTCCCCCCAGCCTGGACCCTCTCTCCCTCCCCCAGCCTGGGCCCTCTCTCCCCGACCCCCAGCCTGGGCCCTCTCTCGCCATCTCCCAGCCTGGGCCCTCTCTCCCCATCCCCCGGCCTGGGCCCTCTCTCCCCGTCTCCCAGCCTGGGCCCTCTCTCCGTCCCCCAGCCTGGGCCCTCTCTCCCTGCCCCAGCCTGGGCCCTCTCTCCCTCCCCCAGCCTGGGCCCGCTCTCCCTCCCCCAGCCTGGGCCCGCTCTCCCTCCCCCAGCCTGGGCCCTCTCTCCCTCCCCCAGCCTGGGCCCTCTCTCCCTGTCCGGCAGCCTGGGCACTCTCTCCCTCCCCCAGCCTGGGCTCTCTCTCCCCGTCCCCCAGCCTGGGCCCTCTCTCCCTGTCCCCCAGCCTGGGCCCTCTCTCCCCATCTCCCAGCCTGGGCCCTCTCGCCCCGTCTCCCAGCCTGGGCCCTCTCTGCCTCCCCCAGTCTGGGCCTCTCTCCCCATCCCCCAGCGTGGGCCCTCTCTCCCCATCCCCCAGCCTGGGCCCTCTTCCCCCTCCCCCAGCCTGGGCCCTCTCTCCCTCCCCCAGCCTGGGCCCTGTCTCCCTGTCCCCCAACCTGGGCCCTCTCTCCCTCCCCCAGCCTGGGCCATCTCTCCCCGTCCCCCAGCCTGGGCCCTCTCTCCCTGTCCCCCACCCTGGGCCCTCTCTCCCCGTCTCCCAGCCTGTGCCCTCTCTCCCCGTCTCCCAGCCTGGGCCCTCTCTCCCTCCCCCAGCCTGGGCCCTCTCTCCCCATCCCCCAGCCTGGGTTCTCTCTCCCAGTCTCCCAGCCTGGGCCCTCTCTCCCAGTCTCCCAGCCTGGGCCCTCTCTCCCTCCCCCGGCCTGGGCCCTCTCTCCCCATCCACCAGCCTGGGCCCTCTCTCCCTCCCCCAGCCTGGGCCCTCTCTCTCCCTTCCCCAGCCTGGGACCTCTCTCCCTCCCCCAGCCTGGCCCCTCTCTCCCTCCCCAAGCCTGGGCCCTCTCTCCCTCCCGCAGCCTGACCCTCTCTCCCCGTCTCCCAGCCTGGGCCCTCTCTCCCTGTCCCCCAGCCTGGGCCCTCTCTCCCTCCCCCAGCCTGGGCCCTCTCTCCCCGTCCCCCAGCCTGGGCCCTCTCTCCCTGTCCCCCAGCCTGGGCCCTCTCTCTCTGTCTACCAGCCTGGGCCCTCTCTCCCCGTCTCCCAGCCTGGGCCCTCTCTCCCTCCCCCAGCCTGGGCCCTATCTCCCTCCCCCTGCCTGGGCCCTCTCTCCCCGTCCCCCAGCCTGGGCCCTCTCTCCCAGTTTCCCAGCCTGGGCCCTCTCTCCCCTCCCCCAGCTTGGGCCCTCTCTCCCTGTCCCCCATCCTCTCCCTGTCCCCCATCCTGGGCGCTCTCTCCCCGTCTCCCAGCCTGGGCCCTCTCTCCCTCCCCCGGCCTGGGCCCTCTCTCTCCCTCCCCCAGCCTGGGCCCTCTCTCTCCCTCCCCCCGCCTGGGCCCTCTCTCCCTGTCCCCCAGCCTGGACCCTCTCTACCTCCCCCAGCCTGGGCCCTCTCTCCCCGTCCCCCAGCCTGGGCCCTCTCTCCCTCCCCCAACCTGGGCCCTCTCTCCCTTTCCCCCAGCCTGGGCCCTCTCTCCCCGTCCCCCAGCCTGGGCCCTATCTCCCTGTCCCCCAGCCTGGGCCCTCTCTCCCTGTCACACAGCCTGGGCCCTCTCTCCCCGTCCCCCAGCCTGGGCCCTCTCTCCCTCCCCCAGCCTGGGCCCTCGCTCCCGCTCCCAGCCTGGGCCCTCTCTCCCTCCCCAAGCCTGGGCCCTCTCTCCCTCCCGCAGCCTGGGCCCTCTCTCCCTGCCCCCAGCCTGGGCCCTCTCTCCCTCCCCCAGCCTGGGCCCTCTCTCCCCGTCCCCCAGCCTGGGCCCTCTCTCCCTGTCCCCCAGCCTGGGCCGTCTCTCCCTGTCTACCAGCCTGGGCCCTCTCTCCCCATCTCCCAGCCTGGGCCCTCGCTCCCTCCCCCAGCCTGGGCCCTCTCTCCCTCCCCCAGCCTGGGCCCTCTCTCCCCGTCCCCCAGCCTGGGCCCTCTCTCCCTCCCCCAGCCTGGGCCCCCTCTCCCTCCCCCAGCCTGGGCCCTCTCTCCCTGTCCCCCAGCCTGGGCCCTCTCTCCCAGTTTCCCAGCCTGGGCCCTCTCTCCCCTCCCCCAGCCTGGGCCCTATCTCCCTGTCCCCCAGCCTGGGCCCTCTCTCCCTCCCGCAGCCTGGGCCCTCTCTCCCTGTCCCACAGACTGGGCCCTCTCTCCCTCCCCCAGACTGGGCCCTCTCTCCCTGTCCCCCAGCCTGGGCCCTCTCTCCCCGTCTCCCAGCCTGGGCCCTCTCTCCCCGTCTCCCAGCCTGGGCCCTCTCTCCCCGTCTCCCAGCCTGGGCCCTCTCTCCCCTCCCCGAGCCTGGGCCCTCTCTCCCTGTCCCCCAGCCTGGGCCCTCTCTCCCTCCCCCAGCCTGGGCCCTCTCTTCCCATCCCCCAGCCTGGGCCCTCTCTCCCCGCCTCCCAGACTGGGCGCTCTCTCCCTCCCCCAGCCTGGGCCCTCTCTTCCCATCCCCCAGCTTGGGCCCTCTCTCCCTCCCCCGGCCTGGGCCCTCTTTCCCCATCCCCCAGCCTGGGCCCTCTCTCCCTCCCCCAGCCTGGGCCCTCTCTCCCTTCCCCAGCCTGGGCCCTCTCTCCCTCCCCAAGCCTGGGCACTCTCTCCCTCCCCCGGCCTGGGCCCTCTCTCCCCATCCCCCAGCCTGGGCCCTCTCTCCCTCCCCCAGCCTGGGCCCTCTCTCTCCCTTCCCCAGCCTGGGCCCTCTCTCCCTCCCCAAGCCTGGGCCCTCTCTCCCTCCCCCAGCCTGGGCCCTCTCTCCCTCCCCCAGCCTGGGCCCTCTCTCCCCGTCCCCCAGCCTGGGCCCTCTCTCCCTCCCCCAGCCTGGGCCCTCTCTCCCTGTCCCCCAGCGTGGGCCCTCTGTCCCAGTTTCCCAGCCTGGGCCCTCTCTCCCCTCCCCCAGCCTGGGCCCTCTCTCCCTGTCCGCCAGCCTGGGCCCTCTCTCCCTCCCCCAGCCTGGGCCCTCTCTCCCCATCCCGCAGCCTGGGCCCTCTCTCCCCGTCTCGCAGCCTGGGCCCTCTCTCCCTCCCCCAGCCTGGGCCCTCTCTCCCTGTCCCCCAGCCTGGGCCCTCTCTTCCCATCCCCCTGCTTGGGCCCTCTCTCCCCATTTCCCAGCCTGGGCCCTCTCTCCCTGTCCCCCAGCCTGGACCCTCTCTCCCTCCCCCAGCCTGGGCCCTCTCTCCCTGTACCCCCCAGCCTGGGCCCTCTCTCCCTCCCCCAGCCTGGGCCCTCTCTCCACGTCTCCCAGCCTGGGCCCTCTCTCCCTGTCCCGCAGCCTGGGCCCTCTCTCCCTGTCCCCCAGCCTGGACCGTCTCTCCCTCCCCCAGCCTGGGCCCTCTCTCCCCGACCCCCAGCCTGGGCCCTCTCTCGCCATCTCCCAGCCTGGGCCCTCTCTCCCCATCCCCCGGCCTGGGCCCTCACTCCCCGTCTCCCAGCCTGGGCCCTCTCTCCGTCCCCCAGCCTGGGCCCTCTCTCCCTGCCCCAGCCTGGGCCCTCTCTCCCTCCCCCAGCCTGGGCCCGCTCTCCCTCCCCCAGCCTGGGCCCTCTCTCCCTCCCCCAGCCTGGGCCCTCTCTCCCTGTCCCGCAGCCTGGGCACTCTCTCCCTCCCCCAGCCTGGGCCCTCTCTCCCCGTCCCCCAGCCTGGGCCCTCTCTCCCCGTCCCCCAGCCTGGGCCCTCTCTCCCCATCTCCCAGACTGGGCCCTCTCTCCCCGTCTCCCAGCCTGGGCCCTCTCTCCCTGTCTCCCAGCCTGGGCCCTCTCTGCCTCCCCCAGTCTGGGCCTCTCTCCCCATCCCCCAGCGTGGGCCCTCTCTCCCCATCCCCCAGCCTGGGCCCTCTCTCCCTCCCCCAGCCTGGGCCCTCTCTCCCTCCCCCAGCCTGGGCCCTCTCCCCCTGTCCCCCAACCTGGGCCCTCTCTCCCTCCCCCAGCCTAGGCCATCTCTCCCCGTCCCCCAGCCTGGGCCCTCTCTCCCTGTCCCCCACCCTGGGCCCTCTCTCCCCGTCTCCCAGCCTGTGCCCTCTCTCCCCGTCTCCCAGCCTGGGCCCTCTCTCCCTCCCCCAGCCTGGGCCCTCTCTCCCTGTCCCCCACCCTGGGCCCTCTCTCCCCATCCCCCAGCCTGGGCTCTCTCTCCCAGTCTCCCAGCCTGGGCCCTCTCTCCCTCCCCCAGCCTGGGCCCTCTCTCCCCATCCACCAGCCTGGGCCCTCTCTCCTTGTCCCCCAGCCTGGGCCCTCTCTCCCTCCCCCGGCCTGGGCCCTCTCTCCCTCCCCCCCCCTGGGCCCTTTCTCCCCGTCTCCCAGCCTGGGCCCTCTCTCCCCATCCCCCAGCCTGGGCCCTCTCTCCCCGTCTCCCAGCCTGGGCCCTCTCTCCCTCCCCCAGCCTGGGCCCTCTCTCCCCATCCCCCAGCCTGGGCCCTCTCTCCCTGCCCCGGCCTGGACCCTCTCTCCCTGTCCCCCAGCCTGGGCCCTCTCTCCCTCCCCCAGCCTGGGCCCTCTCTCCTCGCCCCCCAGCCTGGGCCCTCTCTCCCCGTCTCCCAGCCTGGGCGCTCTCTCCCTCCCCCAGCCTGGGCCCTCTCTCCCTCCCCCAGCCTGGGCCCTCTCTCCCCGTCACCCAGCCTGGGCCCTCTCTCCCTCCCCCGGCCTGGGCCCTCTCTCTCCCTCCCCCAGCCTGGGCCCTCTCTCTCCCTCCCCCAGCCTGGGCCCTCTCTCTCCCTCCCCCCGCCTGGGCCCTCTCTCCCTGTCCCCCAGCCTGGGCCCTCTCTCCCCATCCCCCAGCCTGGGCCCTCTCTCCCTGTCCCCCAGCCTGGGCCCTCTCTCCCCATCCCCCAGCCTGGGCCCTCTCTCCCTGTCACCCAGCCTGGGCCCTCTCTCCCCATCCCCCAGCCTGGGCCCTCTCTCCCTGTCCCCCGGCCTGGACCCTCTCTCCCCATCCCCCAGCCTGGGCCCTCTCTCCCTCCCCCAGCCTGGGCCCTATCTCTCCATCTCCAAGCCTGGGCCCTCTCTCCCAATCTCCCAGCCTGGACCCTCTCTCCCCATCTCCAAGCCTGGGCCCTCTCTCCCTCCCCCAGCCTGGGCCCTCTCTCCCTGTCTCCCAGCCTGGGCCCTCTCTCCCTGTCCCCCAGCCTGGGCCCTATCTCTCCATCTCCAAGCCTGGGCCCTATCTCTCCATCTCCAAGCCTGGACCCTCTCTCCCTGTCTCCAAGCCTGGGCCCTCTCTCCCTCTGTGACTGATGTTCCTTTGTGTTGGTTATTGTGTTTTTACACTGTGTCCATGTTGAAAAGGATATAGAGGCACTGGAAAGGGTGCAAAAGAGATTTACAAAGAAAATACCAGAGCTGTGAGGCTATACCTATCAGGAAAGGATGAACAGGCTAAGAGACAGCTGAGGGGTGACCTAATCGAGGTCTTTAAAATTACGAAAGGTTTTGATAGAGTGGATACAGAGAGCATGCTTCCACTTGTGGGGAAGAGGAAAACTAGAGGTCATCAATATAAGATAGTCACCAAGAAATCAAATGGGGAATTCAGAAGAAAATTCTTTACCCGGAGAGTGGTGAGAATGTGGTACTCGCAACCACTGGGCGCGGTTGAGGCGAATAGTACAGATACATTTAAGGGGACGATAGGTAGGCTTATGAGGGAGAAGGGAATAGAGGGTTATGCTGATAGAGTTAGATGAGGAAGGATGGGAGGAGGCTCGAGTGGAGGACAAACGCCGCATGGACTGGTTGGGCCGAATGGCCTGTTTCTATGCTGTATATTCCAGGTAATCACTTACTTCAGTGAGACCAGGCCCTGGTTTATTTTCAAGGCGTCGGCAAATGCTTTTGCTCCTCTAGGGCCAATCGAATTGCTTCTGAGGCTGTTGGGAATAACAAGCAGTTAAAAAGTGATGAAAGCATGTGAAGGAAAACATCCTGAACAGCACATGGTAAAAATACTCACTCTAACGCAGCCAGGGTCCTGTTCACCATCAGCGATCGAGCAATTGCCTTCGCCCCTTTGTTGCTGATTAGGTTTTCAGCCAAACTGCTCAAAAAAAACCACATCCATAACCTGGGTTAATGCAGCAACCACAGTCACCTGAGCAAGTCAAAGATACTGCAATGTCCCAACTCCCACTGCTCTCTCATCCCAGTCCCAAAAGAAGAGAGAAAACAGGGAACTACAGGCCAGTTAGCCTGACATCAGTCGTTGGGAAAATGCTGGAATCCATTATTAAGGAAGTGGTAACAGGGATCTTAGAAAATCATAATATGATTAGGCAGAGTCAACATGGTTTCATCAAAGGTAAATCGTGTTTGACAAGTTTATTAGAGTTTTTTGAGGATGTAACTAGCAGGGTAGGTAAAGGGGAACCAGTGGATGTAGTATATTTGGATTTTCAAAAGACATTCGATAAGGTGCCATACAAAAGGTTGTTACACAAGAGAAAAGCTCATGGGTTTGGGGGTAAAATATTAGCATGGATAGAAGATTGGTTAACGGACAGAAAACAGAGAGTATGAATAAACAAACACTTTCAGGTTGGCAGGCAGTAACTCGTGGGGTGCCGCAAGGATCAGTGTTGGGGCCTCAGCTATTTACAATCTATGTTAACGACTGAGATGAAGGGACTGAGTGTAATGTATCCAAGTTTTCTGACGATACAAACCTGGGTGGTGTGAGGAGGACACAAAAAGTCTGCAAAAATATATAGATAGGTTAAGTGAGTGGGCAAGAAGGTGGCAGATTGAGTATAATGTGGGGAAATGTGAGGTGATTCACTTTGGTGGGAAGAACAGAAAAAACAGAATATTTTTTAAATGGGGAGAAATTATTAAATGTTGGTGTTCAGAGAGATTTGGGTGTCCTTGTACACAAAAGTTAACGTGCAGGTACAGCAAGCAATTAGAAAGACAAATGGTATGTTGGCCTTTATTGTAAGGGGTTTGGAGTACAAAAGTAAGGAAGTCTTGCTGCAATTGTACAAGGCCTTGGTGAGACCACACATGGAGTACAGTGTACAGTATCGGTCTCCATACCCAAGGAAAAGAAAGAAAGACTTGCATTTATATAGTGCCTTTCACGACCACCAAGCTCTTTACAGCCAATGAAATACTTTTTGAAGTGAAGTCACTGTTGTAATGTAAGGAAGGATATACTTGCCTTAGAGGGAGTGTAGCAAAGGTTCACGAGATTGATTCCTGGGATGAGAGGGTTGTCCTATGAGGAGAGATTGAGTAGATTGGGCCTATACTCTCTGGAGTTTAGAAGAATGAGGTGTGATCTCATTAAAACATATAGGGGGAAAAATCGGGTTGCTTTGCACCTCCTGTTAGTGCCCTCGGGGGCGCTAAAGGGGCACAAAGCTGCTCGTGCCCGGGCGCGGCACTGCTAACACCTCCCGTGAAATTCAGTGGGAGGTTAGCGGCGGCGGTAGCTGGTCGCATCCTGCGGCGCTGCGCCGCCAGCGATGACATCACTGCTGTGTGCCGCGCCCTGCTTGCGCCCCCTGACCTATCGGCAGACGATATATCCGACCAGTTCAGGGGGTATTTTGGCTGCAGCGGCGGCTCAAATGAAAGGGCAGGTGCCGGGCGGCCATTTTTCTTTTGGCCGACTGCAAGCACCTATTCCTTCTTACCTCTGTATACGGGGTGCCGGTCGTGACCGCTCAAGAGGAGTACTGGGCTGTTTTCCCAGCACCCCGCTCCCCAGTGGTCTAGCAGAGCCCCGGACCCTTTAATCGGGGGCCGCCTACTTGGTGCGCTCCTACTGAATTTACGGGGCAGGGGTGCTAACTTTTTCGGGGCGCTGGCGACGTTACCACCCCAAAAGGGGTGCCACCTTATTTTTCCCCTATAAGATTCTGAGAGGGATTGACAGGGTAGATGCTGAGAGGATGCTTCCCCTGGCTGGAGAGTCTAGAACTAGGGGCCATAGTCTCAGGATAAGGGGTTGGCCATTTGGGACTGAGATGAGGAGAAATTTCTTTAGTCAGAGGGTTGTGAATCTTTGGAATCCTCTATCCCAGAGGGCTGTGGATGCTCAGCCCTTGAGTATATTCAAGGCTGAGATAGATAGACTTTTGGACTCCAGGGGGATCAAGGGATATTGGGATCGGGTGGGAAAGTGGAGTTGAGGTCAATGATCAGCCATGATCTTACTGAATGGCAGAGCAGGCTCAAAGGGCCGAATAGCCGACTCCTGCTCCTATTTCTAATGTTCTTATGTACAGTCGGGTTGCTGTAATAGACTGGTGTTCAGATGAATTGATGGAACAATGTAGAGGGAGCTTTACACTGTATCTAACCCATGCTGCACCAGCCCAGTCCCAACTCCCATTACACTCCCAGCCCAGTCCCAACTCCCATTACACTCCCAGCCCAGTCCCAATTTCCATTACACTCCCAGCCCAGTCCCAATTCCCATTACACTCCCAGCCCAGTCCCAATTCCCATTACACTCCCAGCCCAGTCCCAATTCCCATTACACTCCCAGCCCAGTCCCAACTCCCATTACACTCCCAGCCCAGTCCCAATTCCCATTACACTCACAGCCCATCCCAAACTCCCATTACACTCCCAACCCATCCCAAACTCCCATTACACTCTCAGCCCAGCAATAAGAACATAAGAACATAAGAAATAGGAGCAGGAGTAGGCCAATCGGCCCCTCGAGCCTGCTCCGCCATTCAATAAGATCATGGCTGATCTGATCCTAACCGCCAATCTACTATCACAGAACCATCTCCTGAATCTAACAGAATTAGACACACGAAATAGGAGCAGGATCAGGCTACACGGCCCCTGGGCCCACTACGCTACCCACAGGGCCATGACCGATCCGAACCTAGACTCATGTCCAAATTCCTGCCCGCTCCCCGTAACCCTTAATTCCCTTTACTCCTAGGAAACTGTCTATTTTTGTTTTAAATTTATGTAATGATGTAGCTTCTACAGCTTTTTGGGGCAGCATATTCCATGGACCTACCACCCTCTGAGTGAAGTAGTTCCTCCTCATCTCAGTTTTGAAAGAGCAGCCCCTTATTCTAAGACTATGCCCCCTAGTTCTAGTTTCACCCATCATCGGGAACATCCTCCCCGCATCCACCCGATCCAACCCCTTCACAATCTTATATGTTTCAATAAGATCGCCTCTCATTCTTCTGAACTCCAATGAGTAGAGTCCCAATCTACTCAACCTCTCCTCATATGTCCATCCCCTCATCCCCGGGATTAACCGAGTGAACCTTCTTTGTACTGACTCGAGAGCAAGTATGTCCTTTCTTAAGTATGGACACCAAAACTGTACGCAGTATTCCAGGTGCGGTCTCACCAATACCTTGTACAACTGAAGCAATACCTCCCTATTTTTATATTCTATCCCCCTAGCAATGAAAGCCAACATTCCATTGGCCTTCTTAATCACTTGCTGCACCTGCATACTAACCTTTTGAGTTTCGTGCACCAGGACCCCCAGATCCCTTTGTACTTCAGTACTTTCCAGTTTCTTGCCATTAAGATAATAACTTGCTCTACGATTTTTCCTGCCAAAGTGCATAACCTCACACTTTCCAGTATTGTATTCCATCTGCCAAATCTCTGCCCACTTACTTAGCCTGTCTATGTCCCCTTGCAGGTTTTTTATGTCCTCCTCACTCACTACTTTCCCTCCCATCTTAGTATCATCTGCAAACTTTGATATGTTACACTCGGTCCCCTCCTCCAAATCGTTAATATAGATTGTAAAGAGTTGGGGACCCAGCACTGACCCCTGCGGAACACCACTTGTTACTGATTGCCAGTCTGAGAATGAACCATTTATCCCAATTCTCTGCCTTCTGTTGGGTTATGAGTGTTATTAAATATAAAAATGCATTAGGGTAATCTGATAGGGAGTTGGGGATAGACCAATCAGCTATTGAAATGCCTGAAAATTGTTACTATTACATAGAATTACAAAGGATATACGGCACAGAAACAGGCCATTCAGCCCAAACAGTCCATGCCGGCGTTTATTCTCCACTCGAGCCTCCTCCAATCCTTCCTCATCTAACTCTATCAGCATAACCTTCTTTTCCCTTCTCCCTCATATGCTTGTCCAGCCTCCCCTTAAATGCATTTATACTATTCGCTTCAACTACTCCCTGTGGTAGCGAGTTCCACATTCTCACCATTCTCTGGGTAAAGAAGTTGCCCCTAAATTCCCTATTTGATTTCTTGGTGATTATCTTATATTGATGGCCTCTAGTTTTGCTCTTCCCCACAAGTACTATGTTAATATGTTAGGAAAACCAGCAGGGAGTGATTGGCTTTCTTTCTGTTTTTGTATTTGTTTAAGATATTTTCATTGTGGTTTTATGTTTTATACAAAGTGTGACGTGGCGGTGTGATGGTTGCGGAGTGCTGTCCGTGCTGTGATGGTTGCGGAGTGCTGTCCGTGGTGTGACGACTGTGGCATGTTGTCCGTGGTGTGATGATTGCGGAGTGCTGTCCGCGGTGTGATGGTTGCGGAGTGCTGTCCGCAGTGTGATGGTTGCGGAGTGCTGTCCGCGGTGTGATGGTTGCAAGGTGCTGTCTGTGGTGTGATGGCTGTGGCGTGTTCTTTGCGGTGTGTTGTACCCTGCCTTGAGTGGGAATTAGATTGTGTAACAGTACCTACAACAAGAGTTTGCATTTATATAGTGCTTTTTTAGTGTAGAAAACATCCCAGGGTGCTTACCTGGTAACACATTTGGAAGGATTTAAGAGACAGACATACCTAATCTTTTGGATCTGACAGTCCTTCGCACTCAGCAAGCTCCCCAGTAGATCCATCACGTTGTCTTTGAACTGGTTGTTTTCCAGCCTTTAGAAAATAAATAAAATGCAACCGCTTTACGCTGAGCCGAGCGCTGTTCAGGATATCATAAAAACATAAGAAATAGGAGCAAGAGTAGGCCATTCGGCCCCTCGAGCCTGCTCTGCCATTCAATAGGATCATGGCTGATCTGATCTTGGCCTCAACTCCACTTTCCTGTCCGCTTCCCATAACCCTTGACTCCCGTTTTTCAAAAATCTGTCTATCTCCGCCTTGAATATATTCAATGACTCCGCCTCCACAGCTCTCTGGGGTAGAGAATTCCAAAGATTTACGACCCTCTGAGAGAAGAAGTTCCTCCTCATCTCCATTTTAAATGGGCGACCCCTTATTTTGAAACTATGCCCCCTAGTTCTAGATTCCCCCAGGAGGGGAAACATCCTCCCTGCATCTACCCTGTCCAACCCCCTCAGAATCTTATATGTTTCAATAAGATCACCTCTCATTCTTCTAAACTCCAATGAGTATAGGCCCAACCTACTCAACCTTTCCTCATAAGACAACCCCTTCAACTTAGGAATCAGCCTAGTGAACCTTCTATGAACTGCCTCCAATGCAAATATATCCTTCCTTAAAAAGGGAGACCAAAACTGTACGCCGTACACCAGGTGTGGTCTCATCAACGCCCTGTACAGTTGTAGCAAGACTTCCCTACTTTTATACTCCATCTTGCAATAAAAGCCAATATTCCATTTGCCTTCCTAATTACTTGCTGTACCCGCATGCTAACTTTTTGTGTTTCATGTACGAGGACACCCAGATCCCTCTGTACTGCAGCATTCTGTAGTCTCTCTCCATTTAAATAATATTTTGCTTTTTTAGTCTTCCAACCAAAGTGGATAACTGTAATGTATATACCTTTAAGGGGGGGAACTACTTTTTACAGCTCATGTATACTGTAGTACCGGCAGTGACCACACCTGTATATAGCACTGAGTAGTAATCTGTACAGTCAGTTCCACTGTGAGCCACGTTGAGTAAACACCTGTTTTACGTTCTCCTGCAGTCTGTGTCTTATTATACACAGACACAACATTGGCGACAAGGCAAGTTCGAACCTACCTGCAACTCTGCATCACCTCCCGGGGATTCGTTCCTGGAGTTCAGTGGATTGGAGGTCAAGGCCAGAGACTCGGGCATCGACCACGGGCAACCGGCCAGTCATCCAGCAGAGACTCGAGAATTGCGGGGGAGGCTGTCGAGAGCCAGGCTTGGCTTTCCAGTCGAGGTGGTCCAGCGAAACGGGCTGGCAACAGGTAGTGCGCAGACCCTTCCCGGACAGCGGCGGGCTAGAGCCCGACCGAGCGGCACAGCAAAGGGCCGAGCAGTGTCGACGGGGGAGAGAGAGAGAGGGAAGAGCGCACAGGGCGCAGCCGGTGTTCAGGGGCCGAGCAGCGTCGAAGAGAGGGAGAGAGAGAGACGCGCAGAAACCCGCGAGGCGCCGCCATTGCCACGAGGACCGCCGAGAGCGGCGTTGGCAGCAGCACAGGAGAAGCGCGCGAAACCTACAGGGCGCCGCCATTGCCACGAAAACCGCCGGGAGCGGCGTTGGCAGCAGCGGGGGAGGAAGGAAAGTGCGGGAGACGCCATTTTAAGCCATTGGGAGACGCCATTTTAAACCACACCCAAAATGCCGAAGAGTGGCAGTATCACCGCATTTGACAATGAAGTCGAAGATTGGACTACATGGCCTAGAAATTCACTTTGGGGCGGCCAGCTCGTTTGCGCCCAAAAGTTAGCGCTGGGCGGGGAGCCATTAGCGATCGTCAGATATTCAGTGTTTGTGCCCCAATTCGGAACCGGGCGCTATACCAGGGTGTGCCCACCTCCGCTTGGGGCGCAGACACTGAATTTCAGCGCTCTTGGCGCCGCTGCGCCAGCCGCTGCGGAGCAGCAGGCTGCGGTACTGCAGGCCTCCTCCTTCTCTTAAGGGGGAGCTGCCTGCAACGGGAAGATCGCCGCTGGAGAGTGCCGGCAAATGAGCCCGGCACCACGGAGAAGTGCCGGGTTCGCGGAAAGCAGCCGGCAATGCCGCGGGGGGGGGTGGTGGAGGAGGCCGGGGAAGGAGGTGCGGGCAGGCAGCCGCCGAAAAAGCGGCCGGCCGCACCTTCCCCTTTAAAGCGCCCCACTAAGGCTACAGCACGGCCCCGTTTTCTGGTCGCTGTTTGCGGCCGCTTCGGAGGAGGCGGTCGCTACTAAATATGGGGATCGGGCCGGTTTCGGGGCGGAACCGGGGCACTGCGCACACCGATGACGTCATCGGTGCCGGCGCAGCGCTAACGGCTACCGCCGCCAATACTGCTGCGCTGAATATCAGCGCAAACTCATTTTTGCCGCAGAAGCCCTCTTTAGGCGGCAACTGGCCGCAAAGCTGGCAGCGCCTTAATGAATTTCTAGGCCCATATGTCGAACGAATAGAGGTGTACTGCGAGGCAAATGAGGTGTCAGATGACAAGAAAGCGTCGGTATTGTTAAATTTAATGGGTGCAAAGACGTATGGTTTATTACGAAATCTAGTAACCCCAACGAAGCCAATGGAAAAGAGTTTTGAAGACATAGTAACGATACTACAGGAACATTTAAACCCCACACCGCTGCTGATAGCAGAAAGATTCCAGTTTCACAAACGGAACCAGCATAAGGATGAAAGCAATGCTGATTATTTAACAGAACGGGCACGGTGGCATAGTGGTTAGCACTGTTGCCTCACAGCGCCAGGGACCCGGGTTCGAATCCGGCCTCGGGTGACTGTCTGTGTGGAGTTTGCACATTCTCCCCGTGTTTGTGTGGGTTTCCTCCGGGTGCTCCGGTTTCCTCCCACAGTCCAAAGATGTGCGGGTTAGGTTGATTGGCTATGATAAATTGACCCTTAGTGTTAGTGGGGTTACTGGGATAGGGTGGGATATGTGTTGATGTAGGGGTTACGGGGATCGGGTGGGATATGTGTCGGTGCAGGCTCGATGGGCCGAAATGGCCTCTATCTGCACTGTGGGGTTTCTGTGATTTCTGTGATTTCTGTGAACTGCGCAAACTATCGAAACACTGCCAGTTTGGAGCGGGACTGGCAGATACCTTAAGGGACAAGTTTGTGTGTGGGCTTCAAAGTGAAGGAACCCAGAAACGGCTTTTATCTGAAAAGGACCTTACGCTGAAAAAGGCTGCAGAGATACAACAGAGACCGCAAGAATATGGCACAAACGAAATGTCATATGGAACAGAGAAGTGCTATCGCTGCGGCAGAACAACACACGACCAGAATGATTGCTGGTTCAAAGACAAAGTGTGCAGACAGTGTGGAAAAGTAGGACACATAGCACGAGTCTGCAGGTCGGGAAAGAAAACCAGCAATAAGAAACCTACCAAAGGAAAGTACAAGAAGGTACATAAGATGACGGAGAATAGTTCAGACGAACAAAAGAGTGATAACGACTCCGAAAGCAGGGAACTGAGTTGTCTGAAACTACATAATGTGATCACAACGGAGGATCACCGAACCATTTGGGTCACTCTCAAGATAGCAGGAGTCCAGGTAAAGATGGAATTGGACACAGGATCAGCCCTAACAGTCATAAACCGACGGGACTATGAACGGCTATTCTCACACATACCCTTGAGAGACACAAAAATTATTTTGAAGACGTACACGGGGCAAAAAGTCTACCCCAAAGGAAAAATAAGGGTGACCGTTATATATAACGGTAAGGAAACACCAAAACTAGACCTGTATGTATTGCAAGATGGAGGACCACCATTACTGGGATGTGAATGGATCCAGAAAATACAACTGGATTGGCATTCCATACAGGCACTGGCTGTGGCTGACAAAAAGGATGACGACGTCACACCTGGGCGACTGTCAAAGATCCTAACTGACGCAAAAGAAGTGTTCCAGCAAGGACTCGGAACACTAAAAGGCATGACAGCGACGATTAAAATTGAAGAAAATGCAAGTCCAAAATTTTTTAAGGCCAGACCGGTACCTTATGCGATCCACCCAGCCGTCGAAGCAGAGCTGGAGAGTCTGGAATGTTCAGGTGTACTGTCCAAGGTAGACTGGAGCGAGTGGGCTACACCCATCGTCCCTGTGATGAAAAAGTCGCTGAGCAGCACGCCTGGGGAACCAAGGAAGGTTCGCATCTGTGGGGACTTTAAGGTAACAGTGAACCCGGTCCTTCACACTGTACAATATCCACTTCCGCGGATTGAAGGTATTTTCGCCTCGCTATCTGGAGGGAAACGCTTCACTAAGATTGATCTGGCCCAGGCGTATCTGCAAATGGAGGTAGAAGAAGCATCAAAAAAATACCTCACAATCAACACCCATAAAGGTCTCTACCAATACAACCGGCTGGTATTCGGGGTAGCATCAGCTCCGGCTATTTGGCAGAGGGCAATGGAACAAGTCCTGCAAGGGATCCCAGGGACCCAGTGTTATTTGGACGACATCCTGGTCACGGGCGAAAATGACAGTGATCACCTTGCCAACCTGGAGCAGGTGCTCACTAGATTGCAGGAATATGGGCTCCAAGCTAACCGCCCCAAATGCGAGTTTTTTAGAAAACAGATCTCGTATTGTGGCCACGTTATCGATAAAGAGGGGTTACATAAGTCCCCAGAGAAGATTGAGGCAGTAGTCAAGGCTCCAGCACCGGAAAATGTGTCAGAACTGAGGTCGTTCCTCGGGCTGGTAAATGACTACCATAAGTTCTTGCCAAATTTGTCTACGATACTACACCCACTGAACACCCTACTGCAAACTGGGATGCCATGGAAGTGGAGTGACGAATGTAGATGAGCTTTCCAGAAGAGCAAAACACTAATCACATCGAAAGACGTATTGGCCCATTACAACCCAGCATTACCAATTCGGTTGGCATGTGATGCGTCACCCTACGGCATTGGCGCGGTGCTGTTGTGCACAAATTCTCGGATGGCTCAGAGAGGCCAATAGCCTTTGCGTCACGATCACTAACCTCAGCCGAGCGTAACTATGCCCAGATTGACAGGGAGGCCCTCAGCCTAGTGTGGGGAGTGAAAAAGTTCAATCACTATCTGCACGGGCAGAAATTCACCTTGCTGACTGATCACCAGCCTCTTGTCTCCATTTTTAATCCAAAGAAGGGCGTTCCGGTTGTGGTAAACCACTGTTATACCTGTCTGTATGTGTATGTGTATTCCATTAGGTACAGGTCTGGACATGCCTCGGCTGACTCCTCCCACTATTCCAGGTATATAAGTGACTACCTCCCAGTCCCTTAGTATTCTGGACGGGTCGACCACTCGAGACTAGACCTTCATTCTTTAGTTAATAAAAGCCTGGTTGTTACTCACTTAACCTCAGTCTTTTGAGTAATTGATGGCGCATCAATTTTATTAACTAAATTTTTTATAATGGAGTAGATCCTCACACCAGCATGCCTGGACCTGGACAGTCGGGAAGCGGACGCTTCCACCAAGTTTGCTCACTGGCTCATGTGCTTCGAGGCATTCCTGACTGCCTCCACTGCGGTCGTAACGGATGCGAACAAACTATCTGTCCTGATCTCCAAGGTGAACCACCGAGTGTACTCAGTCATCCGGGACGCGACCTCGTACACAGCCGCCCTCCAGCTCCTCAAGACCCAGTACACGCGCCCTGTGAACGAAGTTTACGCCAGGCACCTCCTGGGGAGTCGCAAGCAACAACCTGGGGAATCGACTGAGGAATACCTCCAAGCACTGTCCGTGCTTGGCCGGGCCTGTGGGTGTAAGGCGGTAATGCCCACTAAGTACACGGAGGAACTGATCCGGGATGCCTTCGTAGCGGGTCACAGGTCCAACTACACCCGACAGCAACTGCTGGAGCAGAGTGACCTCACCCTCGACAAATCCTCCGAAATCGCACTAACGCTGGACGCAGCCTACCGGGGCATGGATGCCTACTCCTCTGCACCGTGGATGCCGCGGGGAACGACAACCTGGGACACGGTAGGACAGCCCCATAGCACCGTGCCACCCCAGCCACAGCCCAACAACGGCCCAACCACCGCAGCAGTGTCCCAAAGCCAGACAGCAGTATCCCAAGGCCAGAAATGCTACTTCTGTGGCCAGGCCAAACACCCCAGAGCGCGCTGCCCGGCGAAGAATGCGACCTGCTCGGGCTGCAGGAAAAAGGGACACTACGCTAGCGTCTGCAAGGCCAAAGCCACCCCGAACGCCAGCAGCGCCGCGTGTGGGCCGTGCGAGCCGCCATCTTGGGCCCCCAACAGCGCCGCGTGTGGGCCGTGCGGGCCGCCATCTTGGGCCTCCCCAGCCATGTGCGAACCACCGCAGCAGCCGCCATCTTGGACGACTCCAGCCACATGGGAATCATGGACGCCGCCATCTTGGACACCAGCCGGGACGCAGCAGGCCGCCAACCCCCCCCCCCATCTGATACCCGCAGCGACACACCGACCCCTACGCTGGCCTCTGTTACGCTGGACCAAACGAGACCGCACCAACTAGCTCGGTCCAAAATGGACGTTAAGGTAAACGGCCATGCAATAAACTGCCTTTTTGACTCCGGGAGCACAGAGAGCTTCATCCACCCGGCACGGTGCGGCGTTGCTCTCTCCCAGTCCTGCCTGCGCACCAGCGGATTTCTATGGCCGCCGAGTCCCAGTCAGCGGACATTGGCGGCTACTGCGTGGTGACACTAGTAGTAGACGGGACTGTGTTCAATAATTTTAAACTCCTGGTCCTGCCCCAACTTTGCGCTGCCGTTCTACTGGGGTTGGATTTCCAGTGCCACCTCAAAAGCGTTACGATGGCGTATGGTGGCCCCCTCCCCCCACTCACAGTCCGCAGCCAGCAGCCTCCAAATTGCCCGCCGCGCACCAGATGCAACCTCTCCACACTCAGAGTCCCACCCCCCCCACTGTTTGCTAACCTCACCCCCGACTGTAAGCCCATCGCTACAAAGAGCAGGCGATACAGTGCCGGGTACAGGGTTTTCATCAAAACCGAAGTGGAGCGGCTCCTGAAGGAGGGGATTATTGAGGGCAGCTCCAGCCCCTGGCGAGCACAGGTTGTGGCCATTAAGACCGGCGAGAAACAACGCCTGGTCATCGACTACAGCCAAACAATAAACCGCTACACCCTGCTGGACGCCTACCCACTCCCCCGCATAGCTGACATGGTCAACCAGATCGCGCAGTACCGCGTCTTTTCGACCATTGACCTGAAATCAGCGTACCACCAGCTCCCCATCCGCCCCGAAGACCGCCAGTATACTGCTTTTGAGGCAAACGGCCGCCTCTATCACTTCCTTAGGGTTCCCTTTGGCGTTACCAACGGGGTCTCCGTCTTCCAAAGGGAGATGGACCGGATGGTCGATCAAAACGCGCTGCAGGCCACTTTCCCTTACCTAGACAATGTGACCATCTGCGGCCATGACTTGCAGGACCATGACGCAAACCTCGAGAAATTCCTCCACACCGCCCAACTCCTGAACCTGACATATAACAAGGAGAAGTGCAAATTCCGCACAGACCGGCTCGCCATCCTTGGCTGTGTTGTGGAACACGGGGTCATCGGTCCCGACCCGGACCGGATGCGTCCCCTTATGGAACTCCCACTGCCCCACTGCCTAAAAGCTCTGAAGAGGTGCCTAGGGTTTTTTTCCTACTACGCCCAGTGGGTCCCCTACTATGCAGACAAAGCCCGTCCGCTGATCAAATCCACCTCTTTTCCCCTGATGGCAGAGGCCCGCTCGGCCTTCCACCGTATCAAGGAGGACATTGCCAAAGCCACCATGCACGCAGTGGATGAATCCATCCCATTCCAGGTGGAAAGCGATGCGTCTGACTTTGCTCTGGCTGCCACCCTTAATCAGGCGGGGAGACCTGTGGCATTCTTCTCACGAACCCTCCAGGGCCCGGAGACCAGACACTCCGCGGTCGAGAAGGAGGCCCAGGCTATTGTGGAGGCTGTGCGTCATTGGAGGCACTACCTGGCCGGAAAACGATTTACCCTGCTCACTGACCAGCGTTCAGTTGCTTTTATGTTCAACAACAAGCAGAGGGGCAAAATAAAAAATGACAAGATCTTGAGGTGGAGAATCGAACTTTCCACCTACAATTACGAGATCTTGTACCGGCCTGGGAAGCTCAATGAACCCCCAGATGCCCTATCGCGTGGCACCTGCGCCAGCGCGCAGATCGATAGGCTGAGGGCCCTCCACAATGACCTCTGCCACCCGGGGGTCACCAGGTTCTTCCACTTCATCAAGGCCCGCAACCTGCCTTACTCCATTGAGGAGGTCAGGACCATGACCAAGAACTGCCAAGTCTGCGCTGAGTGCAAACTGCACTTTTATAGACCAGACAGAGCCCACCTGATAAAAGCCACTCGCCCTTTCAAACGCCTGAGCGACGATTTTAAAGGGCCTCTCCCCTCCTCCGACCGCAATATGTACTTCCTCAACATCATTGACGAGTACTCCCGTTTCCCGTTCGCTATCCCCTGCCCGGACATGACCAGTGCCACGGTCATTAAATGTCTGAACAGCCTCTTCACCCTGTTCGGTTTCCCCAGCTATATCCATAGCGACCAGGGCTCATCGTTTATGAGCGACGAACTCCGCCAGTACCTGCTCGCTAGGGGTATAGCCACAAGCAGGACCACCAGTTACAACCCCCGGGGGAACGGACAGGTGGAAAGAGAGAATGCAACAGTTTGGAAGGCCGCCCTACTAGCCTTAAAGTCCAGGGGCCTTCCGACCTCCCGCTGGCAGGAGGTGCTCCCCGATGCGCTCCACTCGATTCGGTCACTGCTCTGCACTGCCACCAATGCCACCCCTCACGAGAAAATGTTTGTCTTCCCAAGGAAGTCCACATCGGGGACAGCGTTACCGCCATGGCTGACATCCCCAGGGCCGGTACTACTGAGAAGACACGTGAGGACCAATAAAACGGACCCCCTGGTCGAGAGGGTCGACCTCCTCCACGCCAACCCCCAGTACGCTTACATTGCGTACCTGGACGGGCGGGAGGACACAGTCTCCATACGAGACCTCGCACCCTCGGGGACCGCTGTAACCCACTACCCATTACCACCCCCCCCCCACGACACCCTCGGGGACCGCTGTAACCCACTACCCATTACCACCCCACCCCACGACCCGATATCCAACCCCAGCAGCTGGCTCGCCTTGGACCGTCACCCACGAGGACTACACTCCAGTGCCCCAGCCTACACGGGACGCGACGCCGGAAGCTCCACCACCCCTGCCGTCGCCACGTCGATCACTGCGGCAGACAAGACCTCCGGAGAGACTCCAATACACGAACTTTTAAATACACTTCACCCCGCCGGACTCATTTTTAAACAAGGGGTGAATGTGGTAAACCACTGTTATACCTGTCTGTATGTGTATGTGTATTCCACTAGGTACAGGTCTGGACATGCCTCGGCTGACTCCTCCCACTATTCCAGGTATATAAGTGACTACCTCCCAGTCCCTTAGTATTCTGGACGGGTCGACCACTCGAGACTAGACCTTCATTCTTTAGTTAATAAAAGCCTGGTTGTTACTTGCTTAACCTCAGTCTTTTGAGTAATTGATGGCGCATCACCGGTGATGACTGCGCAACGACTACAAAGATGGTCACTTTTTCTAGGGGTGCACCACTATGAGATTGAATATAAGGGCACGAAACAGCATGGAAATGCTGATGGGCTATCACGCCTGCCACTGCCTACTGCGGAGGAATCACCAGCAATGGATCCTGTCTAAATATTCCATTCAACTATAGTTGAATACCTACCGGTAACTAACGCTTGTATCGAAAAGGAAACCCGAAATGACCCGACACTGTCTCGGGTATATGATTTGACGGTGAAGGGATGGCCAGCACATGGCAACTCACTGTTGCCAGCATTCTCGACAAGGAGAGAACAGCTGTCAGTGTGCCGGGGGACCTTGATGTGTGGATCCCGAGTGGTAATTCCACCCAAGTTAAGGGATAGATTGCTCAATGAGCTTCATGAGGGTCATCTGGGAGGTGTAAAAATGAAAAGCCTAGCCAGGGCTTATGTGTGGTGGCCGGGAATCGATAAACAAATCGAGGACCTGACCAAGAGCTGCTCAGGATGCCAGAAAGTCCAAAATGCACCACCACAGGCCCCTCTACACCCATGGGAGTGGCCCTCATCTCCATGGCAACGGGTGCATATTGATTTTGCTGGTCCATTCATGGACTCAATGTTTTTAATAGCCGTGGATGCGCACTCGAAATGGCCTGAGGTCATCAAAATGTCCTCCACCACCACGGAGAAAACTATTGCAGTCCTACGGACCATTTTTGCCAGGAATGGCTTGCCAGAACAGATTTGCTCCGACAACGGACCACAGTTTGTGTCCGAAGAGTTCCGGAGGTTCTTGAAAAAGAATGGGGTAAGGCATTACACATCCGCCCCGTATCATCCAGCCACAAATGGATTGGCTGAGAGGTTCGTACAAACCTTTAAGAAGGCAATAAAGGCTATGTACAATGACAACATTCCACTGCAGCACAAGGTGGACAATTTCCTGTTCGCCTACCGGAATGCGACACATGCAGTCACCAACCAGGCCCCAGCCATGATGTTCTTTAACCGAAGGTTAAGATCTCGCCTGGATTTGCTCAGACCAAACGTACGAAGAGATGTTGAGAGTAAGCAATTCCAGCACATCCATGAGAAGCCAACAAGGAGCTTCAATGAAGGGCAACCAGTCTTGGCCCGTGACTACCGAACAGAAAAATGGCAGCCAGGAACGATATGCACACGGCAGGGCCCACTAATGTACACAGTGGACGTTGGGGAGAGCATCGTGAGACGCCATGCTGACCAGATCCTAGAGTCACAGGAACAAGTCAACCCCATGCCTCGCCCATACATACCTGGTGATGAACCCGACGTACAGGTTGCATCTACCCCAGAAACAGTAGCATCGGAAGCTGATGAACCAACCGATGACAGGGGGCCAGAATCGCCTCCGCACCAAGAGCAAGACACTCGGGAAAGGCGCTATCCAGAAAGGATCGGGAAGCCTCCCCAAAGACTGAATATATAAATAGACTATTTTCAGCTAATGTTGCATGTTAAAAGTGTTAATTGTAATTAGTTTGATATTTAATTGTTAAATGAGTGTTATGGTACTGTTAATCTAAAAGGGGAGGAATTATAATGTATATACCTTTAAGGGGGGGAACTACTTTTTACAGCTCATGTATACTGTAGTACCGGCAGTGACCACACCTGCATATAGCACTGAGTAGTAATCTGTACAGTCAGTTCCACTATGAGCCATGTTGAATAAACACCTGTTGTACGTTCTCCTGCAGTCTGTGTCTTATTATACACAGACACAACAATAACCTCGCATTTTCCCACATTATACTCCATCTGCCAAATTTTTGTCCACTCACTTAACCTGTCTATATCCCTTTGCAGACTCTTTGTGTACTCCTCAAAACTTGTTTTCCCACCTATCTTTGTATCGTCAGCAAATTTGGCAACAGTACACTTGGTCCCTTCATCCAAGTCATTAATATAGATTGTAAATAGTTGAGGTCCCAGCACTGATCCCTGTGGCACCCCACGAGTTACAGTTTACCAACCTGAAAATGACCCATTTATTCCGACTCTCTGTTTTCTGTTAGTTAGCCAATCCTCTATCCATCCATGCTAATATATTACCCCCAACCCCGTGAGCTCTTATCTTGTGCAGTAACCTTTTATGCGGCACCTTATCGAATGCCTTCTGGAAATCCAAATACACTACATCTACTGGTTCCCCTTTATCCACCCTGCTCGTTACATCCTCAAAGAACTCTAATAAATTTGTCAAACACAATTTCCCTTTCATAAAACCATGCTGACTCTGCTTGACTGTATTATGATTTTCTAAATGTCCTGCTATTACTTCCTTAATAATGGATTCCAGCATTTTCCCAATGACAAATGTTAGGCTAACTGGCCTATAGTTTCCTGATTTCTGTCTCCCTCCTTTCTTGAAAAGGAGCGTTACATCTGCGGTTTTCCAATCCGCTGGGACCTTTCCAGAATCTAGGGAATTTTGGTAGATTACAACCAATGCATCCACTAGCTCTGCAGCCACTTCTTTTAAGACCCTAGGATGCAGGCCATCAGGTCCAGGGGACTTGTCAGCCTTTAGTCCCGTTAGTTTGCCTGGTACTTTTTCTCTAGTGATAATGATTGTTTTACATTCCTCCCTCCCTTTTGCCCCTTGATTATCTACTATTATTGGGATGATTTTAGTGTTTTCTACCGTGAAGACAGATACAAAATATTTGTTCAAAGTCTCTGCCATTTCCCTGTTTCCCATTATTAATTCCCCAATCTCATCCTCTAAGTGACCAATATTTACTTCAGCTACTCTCTTCCTTTTTATATACCTGTAGAAGCTCTTACTGTCTTTTTAAATATTTCTTGTTTGTTTACTCTCATAATCTATCTCCTCCCTCTTTATTATTTTTTTAGTCATCCTTTGCTGGTTACTAAAATTTTCCCAATCCTCTGGCCTACCACTAATCTTCGCAACATTGTATGCCTTTTTTCCCAATTTGATACCATCCTTAACTTCCTTAGTTAGCTACAGATGGTTCATCCTTCTCGTAGAGTCTTTCCTTCTCACTGGAATAGGCCTTTGCTGAGAGTTATGAAATATCTCCTTAACTGTCTACCACTGCTTTTCTACCGTCTTACCCTTTAATCTATTTTCCCCGTCCACTTTAGCCAACTCTGTCTTCATACCTTTGTAATTGCCTTTAAGTTTAAGACACTAGTTTCAGACCCAAGTTTCTCACCCTCAAACTGAATGTGAAATTCTATCATGCTATGATCACTCTTCCCTTGAGGATCCTTTACTATGAGATCATTAATTAATCCTGCCTCATTATACATTACCAGATCTAACTGATATCACTGGATATCCGGGTATTCAGAGGCTCCCAGCTTGCTGCTCTTACTTGTCATTTGCTGAGAAGTTGACACAAGTCGATGGTGTGTATTGGAGTCTGAGCAAATCCCCTCTCCCCTCCGAGGGTAAACATACAGGCGGGTTTCCAGGGCATGGGCCAGACAGGTACCAGGGATGTGCCCATAGTGGTGTTTGCACCCGCCTGTCCCAAGCTAATGAGGCACCCTCCCACTGACTCCACAAACTCTGCAGCGTCAGGGTAACCACAAAGGTCATCACCCGAGGAACGTCAGGGACAACATCTCGCCCAAAAAGCAGCACCTCTGGCAATGCAGCACACCCTCAGTGAAAACTGCTCCAACAATGTAGAACCCCCAGTCAGTCCATCTGCTCCATCAATGCAGCACCTCCTCAGTCCAACACCAACAATGCAGCACTCCCACAGTCCAACACCTTCAGCAATGCAGCACTCCCTCAGTCCAACACCTCCAGCAATGCAGCACTCCCTCAGTCCAACACCAACAATGCAGCACCTCCTCAGTCCAACACCTTCAGCAATGCAGCACCTCCTCAGTCCAACACCTTCAGCAATGCAGCACCTCCTCAGTCCAACACCTTCAGCAATGCAGCACCTCCTCAGTCCAACACCAACAATGCAGCACTCCCTCAGTCCAACACCTTCAGCAATGCAGCACCTCCTCAGTCCAACACCAACAATGCAGCACCTCCTCAGTCCAACACCTTCAGCAATGCAGCACTCCCACAGTCCAACACCTCCAGCAATGCAGCACTCCCTCAGTCCAACACCTCCAGCAATGCAGCACTCCCTCAGTCCAACACCAACAATGCAGCACTCCCTCAGTCCAACACCTTCAGCAATGCAGCACTCCCTCAGTCCAACACCAACAATGCAGCACTCCCTCAGTCCAACACCTTCAGCAATGCAGCACCTCCTCAGTCCAACACCAACAATGCAGCACTCCCTCAGTCCAACACCTTCAGCAATGCAGCACCTCCTCAGTCCAACACCAACAATGCAGCACCTCCTCAGTCCAACACCTTCAGCAATGCAGCACTCCCTCAGTCCAACACCAACAATGCAGCACTCCCTCAGTCCAACACCTTCAGCAATGCAGCACTCCCTCAGTCCAACACCAACAATGCAGCACCTCCTCAGTCCAACACCAACAATGCAGCACCTCCTCAGTCCAACACCAACAATGCAGCACCTCCTCAGTCCAACACCAACAATGCAGCACCTCCTCAGTCCAACACCAACAATGCAGCACCTCCTCAGTCCAACACCAACAATGCAGCACCTCCTCAGTCCAACACCTCCAGCAATGCAGCACCTCCTCAGTCCAACACCTTCAGCAATGCAGCACTCCCACAGTCCAACACCTCCAGCAATGCAGCACTCCCTCAGTCCAACACCAACAATGCAGCACTCCCTCAGTCCAACACCAACAATGCAGCACTCCCTCAGTCCAACACCTCCAGCAATGCAGCACCTCCTCAGTCCAACACCAACAATGCAGCACCTCCTCAGTCCAACACCAACAATGCAGCACCTCCTCAGTCCAACACCTTCAGCAATGCAGCACCTCCTCAGTCCAACACCTTCAGCAATGCAGCACCTCCTCAGTCCAACACCAACAATGCAGCACCTCCTCAGTCCAACACCAACAATGCAGCACCTCCTCAGTCCAACACCAACAATGCAGCACCTCCTCAGTCCAACACCAACAATGCAGCACCTCCTCAGTCCAACACCAACAATGCAGCACTCCCTCAGTCCAACACCTTCAGCAATGCAGCACCTCCTCAGTCCAACACCAACAATGCAGCACTCCCACAGTCCAACACCTCCAGCAATGCAGCACTCCCACAGTCCAACACCTCCAGCAATGCAGCACTCCCTCAGTCCAACACCAACAATACAACACTCCCTCAGTCCAACACCAACAACAATAACTTGTATTTATATAGCGCCTTTAATGTAGCAAAACGTCCCAAGGCATTTCTCGGGAGTGTTATAAAACAAAAATATGACACCGAGCCACATAAGAAATTAGGGCAGATGACCAAAAGCTTGGTCAAAGAGGTAGGTTTTAAGGAGCATCTTAAAGGAAGAAAGAGAGGTAGCGAGGAGGAGAGGTTTAGGGAGGGAATTCCAGAGCTTAGGGCCAAGGCAGCTGAAGGCACAACCACTAGTGGTTGAGCGATTATAATCAGGGATGCTCAAGAGGCCAGAATTAGCGGAGTGCAGAGATCTCGGGGGTTGTGGGGCTGAAGGAGATTACAGAGATAGGAAGGGACGAGGCCATGGAGGGATTTGAAAACAAGGATGAGAATTTTTAAATTGAGGCGTTGCTTAACCGGGAGCCAATGTAGGTCAGCGAGCACTGGGGTGATGGGTGAGCGGGACTTGGTGCGAGTTAGGACACGGGCAGCCGAGTTTTGGATGACCTCAAGTCTACGGAGGGTACAATGTAGGAGGCCAACCAGGAGCACGTTGGAATAGTCAAGTCTAGAGGCAACAAAGGCAACACCAACAATGCAGCACTCCTTCAGTGAAAACTGCTTCAACAATGCAGCACTCCCTCAGTACAACACCAACAATGCAGTACTGCCTCGATCCAACACCTCCAGCAATGCAGAACTTCCTTGGTCCAACACCTCCAACAATGCAGCACTTCCTCAGTACAACACCAACAATGCAGCACTCCCTCAGTCCAACACCTCCAGCAATGCAGCACTCCTTCGCTCCAACACGTCCAACAATGCAGCACTCCCTCAGTACAACACCAACAATGCAGCACTCCCTCAGTCCAACACCTCCAACAATGCAGCACTCCCTCAGTCCAACACCTCCAGCAATGCAGCACTCCTTCGCTCCAACACGTCCAACAATGCAGCACTCCCTCAGCACAACACCAACAATGCGGCACTCCCTCAATACAACACCAACAATGCAGCACTCCCTCAGTACAATACCAACAATACAGCACTCCCTCAGGACAACACCAGCAATGCAACACTCCCTCAGTAAAGCACCTCCAACAATGCAGCACTCCCTCAGTACAACACCAACAATACAGCACTCCCTCAGGACAACACCAGCAATGCAACACTCCCTCAGTAAAGCACCTCCAACAATGCAGCACTCCCTCAATCCAACACCAACAATGCAGCACTCCCTCAGTACAATACCAACAATACAGCACTCCCTCAGGACAACACCAGCAATGCAACACTCCCTCAGTAAAGCACCTCCAACAATGCAGCACTCCCTCAGTACAACACCAACAATACAGCACTCCCTCAGGACAACACCAGCAATGCAACACTCCCTCAGTAAAGCACCTCCAACAATGCAGCACTCCCTCAATCCAACACCAACAATGCAGCACTCCCTCAGTACAATACCAACAATGCAGCACTCTCGGTCCAACACCTCCAGCAATGCAGCACTCCCTCAGTACAGCACCAGCATTGCAGCACTCCCTCAGTCCAACACCTCCAGCAATGCAGCACTCCCTCAGTACAGCACCAGCATTGCAGCACTCCCTCAGTCTAACACCTCCAGCAATGCAGCACTTCCTCGGTCTTTAGTGCCCAAGGATCTACCCTTGATCCCCTGCTGTTCCTCATCATCATGTGAAATGGGGACAGTTACCGCACGTTTGCCGATGACACCCACCTCTATCTTTCTATCACCTCTGTCGACCCGATAACCACCTCTGTGCTCTCAGACTGCCTGATTAACATTGTGATGGATGAATCCTCCAGCTGAATGGTTGAGCGATTATAATCAGGGATGCTCAAGAGGCCAGAATTAGCGGAGTGCAGAGATCTCGGGGGTTGTGGGGCTGAAGGAGATTATAGAGATAGGAAGGGACGAGGCCATGGAGGGATTTGAAAACAAGGATGAGAATTTTTTAATTGAGGCGTTGCTTAACCGGGAGCCAATGTAGGTCAGCGAGCACTGGGGTGATGGGTGAGCGGGACTTGGTACGAGTTAGGACACGGGCAGCCGAGTTTTGGATGACCTCAAGTCTACAGAGGGTACAATGTAGGAGGCCAACCAGGAGCACGTTGGAATAGTCAAGTCTAGAGGCAACAAAGGCAACACCAACAATGCAGCACTCCTTCAGTGAAAACTGCTTCAACAATGCAGCACTCCCTCAGTACAACACCAACAATGCAGTACTGCCTTGGGAGGCATGGTGGCATAGTGGTTAGCACTGTTGCCTCACAGCGCCAGGGACCCGGGTTCAAATCTGGCCTCGGGCGACTGTCTGTGTGGAGTTTGCACATTCTCCCTGTGTCTGCGTGGGTTTCCTCTGGGTGCTCCGGTTTCCTCCCACAGTCCAAAGATGTGCAGGTTAGGTTGATTTGGCTATGATAAATTGACCCTTAGTGTTAGGGGATTAAATACGTGGGGTTACGGGGATAGGGTGGGATATGTGTCGGTGCAGGCTCGATGGGCCGAAATGGCCTCTATCTGCACTGTGGGTGATTCTGTGTGTCTGTGTGAATAACAGGAAGACTGGAACTATCACTTTAAGCCCCCTGCCATTGACTCTGCTCCCTTGCTACAGATGCCAGCCCCCTCTCCAGCCTCTCATCCTGAATGAACCAGACTGGACTAAACCTTGATGTCCTGTTCGACCCAGAGCCCAGGTTCAAACCCCACATCCTCTCCCTGCCCTTCACCAAGATTGTCAATTTCCATTTGTATAATATTGTCCACCTGCCTCCCCAACCTCAGTTCCTCTATCGCCGAAGCCCCTATCCATGCTTTGTAACCTTCAGACTCAATTATCACACAGGTCTTCTCTCTGCCCTCCCACCCTCCATAAACTCCAGCTGCCCGTATTGTGTTCTGTGCAATCACCCGCCCCCTCGCTGACCTACACTGGCTCCCTATCCCACAACACATTAAACACTCATCCTCCAATAATTTCATAGCCTCACCCCCACCCTGTGTCAGCAAGCTGCTCCAGCCCTATGCTTACCTCCCTCCGCCCCTCCTGTTGTGCTGTTATTATCTGATGACGAGTAATTCCACAACAGCCCACAAACTAAAACAAGCTTTCAGCACGTGGTATATCCTGCAGGTTATTACACAGACAGGCGGTTAAACTGGGCCTCATCACATCCCCATTCCTGGGGGCAATGTTTTGGACTGATACCTAAACATTCTTCATAGAATCAAACAGCACATAAAGAAGGCCATTCTGCCCATCCTGCCTGTGCAAGAGCTATCCAATTAGTCCCACTCTTTCCCCTGCAATGTTTTTCCCTTCAAGTATTTATCCAATTCCCTTTTGAAAGTTACTATTGAATCTGCTTCCATCACCCTTTCAGGCTGCACATTCCAGATCACAACAACTCACTGCCTAAAATTCTTTTCCTCATGTCGCCTCTGTTTCTTTTGCCAATTACCTTAAATCCGTGTCCTCTAGTTACTGACCCTCCTGCCAGTGGAAACAGTTTCTCCCATCTACTCTATCAAAATCCCTCGCAACCTTGAACAACTCTATTAAATCTCCCCATAACCTTCACTACTCTGAGAACAATCCCAGCTTGGTTGTCTCGTTGGTAGTGTCTCCTTGAGTCACAGTAACCCATGACACTCTGGTATTGTTTAAAGAGGGAGTCTCACAGTCAGAGTATCTATTGTTCTTGTTCTGTGTATCCCGGGGATGTGGAGCTGTGCCCGGTCACCCTGTCTGTGAGTGCAGCCCCTGGTGCAACTCAGATGGGGGAAAGTCCCAGGCTCAATTCCCTGCTAGGCTAGCGGACCTCAACTGGCTCCAGTTACCCAACACTTTTAGTTGGGATCCACACTAAACTCATGGAGTTTGGGGGACACAAAAGGACAAGTACCTGAGGTTGTGGCAGTACAGAAGACGGGGGAGCAAACTCTTGAAGATATTGTAGCTCAGGCAGTTGGAGAGATTGGTCTCTTCCATGCACTCCTCGGACACCTGCAAGAGGTAGGCCAGGGCGGAGCAGTTGATGGGGGTCAGTCTCCCGGCCAGATTCCCAGTCCGCAGGGCGTCAGCCACCCCTTTGGCAATCTCGGTGTGCTGCAGTTCATGGAGACAGTGCATGACGTTGACCGTTCTCGAGGAGATGACATAGTTGGTGTTGAGGCAGCACTGCAGGTGGTGCAGCACTGGCGCTCGATAACTGTTGTGCTCGTCCTTTGTCAGGAGCAGGCCCTGCAGCAATCTGTTCACTTCTGGCGAGAGCAGGCCAGAGAGAAATCGCACAAATATGTCCAGGTGGCCATCTTCTGACTGGAGGGACTTACTGATCGCGTTCTTAAAATGATTGTGGAAGCCTATCTTGGGCCAAGACATAGCATTCTCAGTGAAGAGGTCAAATATGGCCCTTTTGGCTGCTGTGTAATAATAAGTGGCGGCCAGGTACTCCTGCAGGGTTATGTGTGTAAAGTAGTAAACTGTACAGATATTGGAGTCATCCTTGGCGAAGATCCTAGTGCACAAGCTTCCCTGTAGTGATGTGAGGTCGATGCCATAGGACTTCATGTCCTGCTCATAGAAAACAAACCTGCGTTTGATTAACCCATGAAATGCCAGCCTGCTCAGGTTAACAATCAGTTTCTTGTTGTTGCTGAAGGCTTGGTCAATCTTCAGTGCCTCCTGTTCCTTTTCCTGCCAGTCCCCGTTGAGAATCATCTTGAAGAAATACGTATAGATTTCTGTCATGGTCCTGGGGAAGTTTCCAGCCTTGTGACCATCGTTGCTGATTCTGAGGTAGTATGCAAGGGATAGCCCAATCATCAGACAAAAGGACGGGACAGAGCACATTATGTAGAGTGACTTGTGGGCCTTTATATGCGAAAAGACCCGCGTGGCCATTACTTTTTCTTCAAAGAGTGTTTGAAAGAAGTCCTTCATCTCCACTTCCCCAAAGCCCCTGAGTTCCGTCATTCTATTCACAAGTCCAGCTGGGATTTGGCTTGCTGCTGTTGGACGTGAGGTGATCCAGACCGTTGCCTGGGAGAAGATGTTGCCTCGTACTATGTTGGTGATTAAGTTGTCGATCTGGATGTCTTTCTTTGGGTCAGTGCATGTCTGGGAGTTTGAAAACTCTAGTGGATACTTGAACTCGTCCAGCCCATCGAAGATCAGCACCACCTTCGCTGTCCCGTTCAGGATATGGTTGGTTTCGGCGATGTGGGGAAAGGTCAACTTGACCAGCTTTTCTGCAGATATCCTTTCAAAGGAGTTCAGCTCTCGGAACATGAAGGGGAATATGAAAGTGACATCTCTGTACAACTCCCCCTTCAGCCATTTGTACACCAATATTTTCACCAAAGTGCTCTTACCGATTCCAGCCACCCCAACTGTTACTGAAATGCGCGGCGGGATATTATCCTTCGAAAGGGGCAGGAAGAGCCTGTCCAGTGGGGTGTGTCTCGGGCTGTTTTTCATCCCTCTGGTGGCCTCGGTTTGCATAACATCATGCTCCTTCTGTTGGATGTCGGTCAGCCCGTCGATTAGCAGGAGGTTGGTGCGCCTCTCCAGGGAGAACTTTTCACACACTGCACTGACTTCATTCCCACTCCCCAATTTGCTCTGCAGGACTTCTATGTGCTTCTGTATCATCGGCTCTTTAAACAAGAACAGAAGAGAATGAAATGAGGACCCAATGACCAACCACACAAGTCACCAACAAGCCTGTCAACACGTCAACTATTACTCACTGTCGGTGATCTTACCCAACAGACAACTTAAAGCACCTGCCAGTTTAACCTGTTTTAGGGCAAATCCATTGATCCCACCCTCACAGAGGGGTGGCAAGTTGGAGAATTGGGGAGGAACAGGTGGAGGAAAAAGGGGAGGAGGAGAGAAAGAAGGGGAGGAGGACAGGGAGAAGAAAAAGCAGAGAGAGGGAAGGAGGAGGAGATGGGAAGGAGGAGGGGAAGAAAGGAAGGAGAAGGGGGGAGTAAAGAGGAGGGCATGTTATCTAAAATGGTACATCAAGTTTTGTTCTCTGTCCATATGATATCTGTGCTTATAATAATTTTCCATGTAAGTGACAGTGATTTTTTTCCCTACTTATCACGAAAAGTGGACACATTCTATTATTAAGCATTGTGATGCCAGCGGATCAATGGGATTCAATTCCTCCAATAATGAAGCGTCCAGTTGCTGTCTGTGCACTGACTGAAATTTCTAATTATATATTTGAAGGACTTCATTCCAAGTCAACCAAGCTCAGGCTCACAATCAGGTCAGAGATCGCAATACCCACTCCCTATAGAACAGGGCACATTTCACTGCATGAAGCAGTGTCCAGACTGCAGTGTCTGAGAGAGTGCTGTCTGTTTCATTGGTCTGTCTGGCACCTAGCACTCGGTTAAGATACCCAAATCAGCTCTGAGTCCACATGTCCTATAGATACAGTGACTATTTCTGTGGCAAAACAATCTTTAACTATAAAAGATCCACTTTATTATTAAATAATATTGATGCTCCTTTGATTTATAAAATAACTATTTGTACAAGTGTTGCTGTCTTTCGGATGAGATGTTAAACCGAGGCCCCGTCTGCTCTCTCAGGTGGATGTAAAAGATTGCATGGCACTATTTGGAAGAGGAGTAGGGGAGTTATCCCCGGTGTCCTGGCCAATATTTATCCCTCAACCAACATAACAAAAACAGATTATCTGGTCATTATCACATTGCTGTTTGTGGGACCTTGCTGTGAGTAAATTGGCTGCCGCGTTTCCCACATTACAAAGGTGACACCACTTCAAAAATACTTAATTAACTGTAAAGTGCTTTCAGATGTTCGGTGGTCATGAAAGGCTGTATGTATGTATGTCTTTCTTTCTCCACTCACAAGTTCAGTGTTCAGAAAGGTGCTGAGTTGGGTGTGCTGCAACACCTCCTTCCCATCTCCCCCTCCTCCTCCCCCCCTTCTCTCTGTCCTTCTCCAATTCTCCAACCCGCCCCCTCCTCCTGTGAGTGTGGGATCGAAAGGAAGTGCCACTCCCTGGTGCCCACAGGTTCAAGGCCCCCTTTTGCTGCCTTTCCAGGTTGCTGTGGGGAGATACTGAGCTGAGGACAAGTCCTTCCAACAGCAGGCCCCTCTGATGTGACGTGCGCCGGTGGGCGTTTGAGATCAGCCTTCTAAGCCCCCGTGACCCAGGGAGACCAAAGGACAACAGATGAAAATAAAATAAAGACTTGCATTTATATAGCGCCTTTCACGACCTCAGGACGTCTCAAAGTGCTTTACAGCCAATTAGGTACTTTTTGAAGTGTAGTCACTGTTGCCATGTAGGAAACATGGCAGCCAATTTGCAGACAGCAAGCCCCCACAAACAGCAACATGATAATGACCAGATAATCAATTTTAGTGATGTTGACTGAGGGATAAATATTATCCAGGACACTGGGGATAAACATAGAAACATAGAAGATAGGAGCAGGAGAAGGCCATTCGGCCCCTCGCGCCTACTCCGCCATTCAATGAGATCATGGCTGATCATCCAAACTCAGTACCCTGTCTCTGCCTTCTCCCCATATCCCTTGATCCCTTTAGCCTTAAGAAATATATCTAACTCCTTCTTGAATATATTTAATGAATTGGCCTCCACTGCCTTCTGTGGTAGAGAATTCCACAGGTTCACCACTCTCTGGGTGAAGAAATTCCTCCTCATCTCTGTCCTAAATGGCTTACCCCTTATCCTTAGACTGTGACCCCTGGTTCTGGACTACCCGGCCATCGGGAACATCCTTCCTGCATCTAGTCTGTCTAGTCCTGTTAGAATTTTATAAGTTTCAATGAGATCCCCTCTCATTCTTCTAAACTCCAGCGAGTATAAGCCCAATCGACCCAATCTCTCCTCATACGTCATTCCTGCCATCCCAGGTATCAATCTGGTGAATCTTCGCTGCACTCCCTCCATGGCAAGAACATCCTTCCTCAGATAAGGCGACCAAAACTGCACACAATACTCAAGGTGTGGTCTCACCAAGGCCCTGTACAACTGCAGCAAGACATCCTTGTTCCTGTACTCGAACCCTCTCGCTACAAAGGCCAACATACCATTTGCCTTCTTAACCGCCTGCTGCACCTGCATGCTTACCTTCAGCGACTGGTGCACAAGGACACCCAGGTCTCGTTGCACTACCCCTTCTCCCAATCTATTGCCGTTCAGATAATAATCTGCCTTCCTGTTTTTGCCTCCAAAGTGGATAACCTCGCATTTATCCACATTATACTGCATCTGCCATGCATCTGCCCAATCACCCAACCTGTCCAAATCATACTGGAGTTTCTCGGCATCCTCCTCACAGCACACACGCCCACCCAGCTTTGTGTCGTCTGCAAACTTGGAGATATTACATCTAGTTCCCTCGTCTAGATCATTAATATATATTGTGAATAGCTGGGGTCCTAGGACCGATCCCTGCGGTACCTCACTAGTCACTGCCTGCCACTCAGAAAAAGACCAGTTTATTCCAACTCTTTGCTTCCTGTCTGCCAACCAGTTCTCTATCCAAGTCAGTACCTTGCCCCCAATCCCATGTGCCTTAACTTTACACGCCAATCTTTTATGCGGGACCTCATCGAAACTCCCCTGCTCTGCTTTGAAATAGTGCCATGGGATCTTTTACGTCCACCTGAGAGGGCAAACGGGGCCTTGGTTTAACATCTCATCTGAAAGACGGCACCTCTGACTGTGCAGCACTCCCTCAACACTGCACTGGAGTGTCAGCCTAGATTTTTGTGCTCAAGTCTCTGGAGTGGGACATGAACCCACAACCTTCTAACTCAGAAGCAAGGGTGCCGCCAACTGAGTCACTGGCTGACACGGGCAGAAGGGAGAAAACAGGGACAGTTCACATTAAATAAAAACATCTTACCGTAAACAGTAATTAAAAGGTACAGCTGTGAGTTAGTGGTCTCTATAAAGGTCTGCAGTGACTCGGAGGCTGTGTTCCCTTTACCAGCTAGAACATCGATGACTGCCTTCACTTTGTCCGATGGGCCACTCAGTTCTTGAATCTGATTGACTTCTTCATCACTGATCAGATTCTGCCTCTTCATGTAACGGATTATTGTCTCCAGAAAGGGCACACTGATGGACTTTACCAGCTGCTTCCGATATCTGTTGATCCAAATACCTACAATGCACACAAGACACGGCGGGGAATGAACATCTGGACTCTCAGTGGCCACTTGGCAAATAAGGCTCAACAAAGCCGAGTGACCACAGCTGGTATCATGAATCCAATGAGCCATGTTAAAGGAAGACCACTAACCAGCACTCACTGGCAGCGATAGTGAGCTTTCCCCTGAAGTCAGAAACAACTGCCACTCACAAACCCCTGGCACCACGATGAAAGGGAAGCTATTGATGGGACACCAGCTGAAGGCAGAACATGGAGCATGACATTATACATGTGCAGAATGCAGGGACAAGTCTACTGAAGCCAAACTGGGACAAACTCAGGTCCTCACCCTCAAAACCAAGGAGGGCCACATTCAGACTTTTCTGGGTTCCCAGTTTGGGTCAATATTCATTCCTAACTGGCATTCACTCAAGCTCTTTTAAGTGTCAGCTATGGCTCAGTGAGTAGCACTCTCCTCTCTGAGTTAAAAGGTTGTGGGTTCAAGTCCCACTCCCACACATAATCTAGGCTGGCACTTCAGTGCAGTACTGAGGGAGTGCTGCATTGCCAAAGGTGCTGTCTTTCAGATGAGATGTTAAACTGAGGCCCCATCTACCTGACCACAAGATAATTAGAGGTAAGGAAGACCATTCAGCCCATCTAAATGGGTGAGAGCCTAGCATCCCTGCATTGTAGCACGAATTGTTTCTTAAATGATTCCAGAGATTTTGCCTCCACTGTTCTATCTAGAAGTTTATTCCACACATTGATCACAAAAGCAACAACTTGTATTTATGTAGCACCTTTAATGTAGTAAAACGTCCCAAGGCACTTCACAGGAGCATTATCAAACAAAATTTGACACCGCGCCAGATAAAGAGATATTAGGGCAGAGTCAAAGCAGTAGGTTTTAAGGAGCGTCTTGAAGGAGGAAAGAGAGGTAGAGAGGCGGAGAAGTTTAGGCATGGAATTCCACAGCTTAGGAACTTGGCAGCTGAAGGCACAGCCACCAATGGTTGAGCAATTATAATCAGGGATGCTCAAGAGGCCAGAATTAGAGGAGCGCAGATATCTCGGGGGGGGGGGGGGGGGGTTGTGGGGCTGAAGGAGATTACAGAGATAGGGAGGGGCAAGGCCAATGAAGGGATTTGAAAACAAGCATGAGAATTTTTAAATCGAGACGTTGCTTTACCAGGAGCCAATGTAGGTCAGTGAGCACAGGGGTGATGGGTGAACGGGACTTGGTGCGAGTTAGGACACATGCAGCAGAGTTTTGGATGACCTCAAGTTTACATAGGGTAGAATGTGGGTGGCCGGCCAGGGGTGTGTTGGAATAGTCAAGTCTAGAGGTAACAAAGGCATGGATGAGGGTTTCAGCAGCAGATGAGCTGAGGCAGGGGCAGACACGGGCGATGTTACGGAGGTGGAAATAGGCAGTCTTAGTGATGGCGCGGATATGTGGTCGGAAGCTCATTTCAGGGTCATTTCAGGTGCAAACAGTCTGGTTCAGCCTTTGTGTGAAGAAGAATTTCCTGATTATCAGTCCTAAAATGACCTTTTACTAGTTTGAACCTGTGACCACTTGTCCTACTCTAGCCATTTAACTTAAAGTAATATTCTGAATTGACTTACTCCATTCCCTTCACTATCTGATACATCTTTATAAGGTCACCCCTCAGATGCCCCAAGTCTTTCCCCATAACTCAGACCCCTGACCCTGGGGATCAGGCTTATGGCTCTTCTCTGCATTGCCTCCAGCCCTGGAAGGTCTCTCATTTCTCAACAATCAGAGCTGGACTCAAGGTGCAGTCTGACCAGAACCCTGTACAGTTTAATCACAACTTCCTCTGACTTGTGCTCTGTTATGGCCGTGTCGTTCAAGATTCCATTGGCTTCTTTGATCGCTGCGCTGCGTTGGTTCAGGTGGATCTCGCGGCGCTATTGGAAGAGGAGCAGGGAGTTCTCCCAGTGTCCTGGCCAGCCTTCCCCCCTCAAACAGCCCCATCATTCATCTCATTTACTGCTTGTGGGATCTTGCTGTGTGCAAGTCGGCTGCTATGTTTCTCTAGATAACTGTGACTGCACTTCAGGAAAGTAATGGTCGTGAAGCACTTTGGCAGGCCTTGGGGGTGTGGTAAGTCGCTGTATTGATGCAAGATCTTTCTTTCTCATTCATATTGGTCCCCACCTCTGCCATTCATTTACCTCTGGCTCACTGGATTTACACGGGTCATGCATTAGGGACGATGTTCACCCTTTACCCTGCTGACACAGACAGGCTTTGTTTGCCTTTACTGCCAGTTACCTCACATCAATTTAGAACAGGTAGGGTATGTACACTCCCTGAGAACTCCCGGCCCAACTCAGGGAGTCCCAGTACCCCCCGCCACCCTGGCCCAGCCCAGCCCTCCTTGTACTGAAGACCCTGTAGGAGCAGGTGCAGGCTCCATCCCCACAAGGTCATCCTGGAATCCCCAATATATGGCTGGGGCCCAGTGTATCCAAGTCCTAAGGAGGGGGTTCCCGGAGAACTCGTACCAAACTTACAGCAGGAATCACCAGAAAGGCCGGGGATTCTCAGGGCAGGGAGTTCCTGATTGGTCTCTTAGGGTCACCGATGAAACTATAGGGTTATGTCATGCTACATGAGATGGAGGTGAAGAAAAACTGTAATTGAACCAACAGTAAACTGAGACATTATACAGGAGCCAGCACAAAAATTCATGTTTAGATAGAGTTCATTGATGGACCTCCCCAGGAAGAATGTTTTGAAATGTTTCAATGGTGGGATGGAACCTTATTGTTCCTTTACTCTCCAAACCAGCGGCGGCAGACCTGTGAGGAGCGGCGGCGGTGATATAAAGCGGCGGAGCAGGTAGGCCCCACAGCGACAGCGGACCTGTGAGGAGCGGCGGTGGTGATATAAAGCGGCGGAGCAGGTAGGCCCCACAGCGGCGGCGGACCTGTGAGGAGCGGCGGCGGAGCAGGTAGGCCCCACAGCGGCGGCAGACCTGTGAGGAGTGGTGGCGGTGATATAAAGCGGCAGAGCAGGTAGGCCCCACAGCAGCGGCGGACCTGTGAGGAGTGGTGGCGGTGATATAAAGCGGCAGAGCAGGTAGGCCCCACAGCGGCGGCGGACCTGTGAGGAGCGGCGAGGCGGCGATTTAAAGCGAGGCGGCGGAGCAGGTAGGCATATCAATCTCAGAGCTCCAAGAGAGGGAGAGAAGTAAAAAGTAATCGAAGTGTGAGGTCACCAGAAAGCAGGTAAGTGATTGGTTGGTGAGTATTTCTCTCTTTCTCCTTTTTTCCAAACTTAAATTTTGTGGTTTATAGTTTAATAGGGTGTCTGTGGTGTAGCGGGGACTGCTGGTAAACAAGGGCCCTTCAGTATATCATTTAATTGTAGTGTAATTGGTGGGATTGATTTGATTTAATTTAATTTGAATTAATTAAAGAGTAAGTCATGGCAGGAGAGCTCTGTGCCGTGGTATGCTCCTCCTGCACTATATGGGAAATCAGGGACACTTCCTGTGTCCCTGATGACCATGTGTGCGGGAAGTGTATCCAGCTGCAGCTACTGACAGACTGCATTGCGGCGCTGGAGCTGTGAGTGGATACATACTGGAGCATTTGCGATGCTGAGGACATAGTGGATAACACATTTTGGGAGTTGGTCACACCGCAGGTAAAGGCTGCACAGGCAGGAAGAGAATGGATGACTACCAGGCAGAGTAGTAGGCGCAGGCAGGTAGTGCAGGGGTCCCCTGTGACCATTCCCCTCTCAAACAGATATACCACTTTGGATATTGTTGGGGAGGATGGCTTATCAGAGGAAGGCAGCAGCAGCCAACTTCCTGGGACCGTGGGTGGTTCTGCTGCACAGGATGGGAGGAAAAAGAGTGGGAGAGCTATATAGTAATAGGGGATTCTATTGTAAGGGGAATAGATAGGCGTTTCTGCGGCCGCAAATGTGACTCCAGGATGGTATGTTGCCTCCCTGGTGCAAGGGTCAAGGATGTCTCAGAGCGGCTGCAGAACATTTTGGAAGGGGAGGGTGAACAGCCAGTTGTCGTGGTGCATATAGGTATCAACGATATAAGTAAGAAATGGGATGAGGTCCTAAAAGCTGAATATAGGGAGTTAGGAGGTAAATTAAAAAATAGGACCTCAAAGGTAGTAATCTCAGGATTGCTACCAGTGCCACGTGCTAGTCAGAGTAGAAATAGAAGGATATTTCAGATGAATACGTGGCTAGAGGAATGGTGCAAGGGAGAGGGATTCAAATTCCTGGGACATTGGAACCGGTTCTGGGGGAGGTGGGGCCAGTACAAACTGGACGGTTTGCACCTGGGCAGGACCAGGACCGATGTTCTAGGGGAAGTGTTTGCTAGTGCTCTGGGGGAGGGTTTAAACTAAAATGGCAGGGGGTTGGGAACCTGAGCAGGGAAACAGAGGAAAGGGAAACAAGGATAGAAGCAAAAGACAGGAAGGAGAAAAACAAAGGTGGCAGTCAGAGAAATCAAGGGTTTAAATCAAACATGGCCACAGTAAATAATAATTCTAAATGGCATAAGAGTGTTAAAAAAACAAGCCTGAAGGCCTTGTGTCTTAATGCGAGGAGCATTCGTAATAAGGTGGATGAATTAGCTGCGCAAATAGAGGTAAACGGATATGATATGATTGGGATTACGGAAACATGGCTCCAGGGTGACCAAGGCTGGGAACTCAACATCCAGGGGTATTCAATTATCAAGAAAGATAGGCAAAAAGGAAAAGGAGGTGGGGTAGCATTGCTGGTTAAAGAGGGGATTAACACAATTGAAAGGAAGGATATTAGCTCTGATGATATGGAATCTGTATGGGTAGAACTGAGAAATACCAAGGGGCAGAAAACGTTAGTGGAAGTGGTATACAGACCTCCAAACAGTAATGCGGAGGTTGGGGATGGCATTAAATGGGAAATTAGAGACGCGTGCAATAAGGGCACAGCAGTTATCATGGGTGACTTTAATCTACATATAGATTGGGCTAACCAAATTAGTAATAATACTGTGGAGGAGGAATTCCTGAAGTGTATTCGGGATGGTTTCCTGGACCAATATGTCGATGAACCAACTAGAGATCAGGCCATCTTAGACTGGGTATTATGTAATGAGAAAGCATTAATTAACAATCTTGTTGTGCGAGGCCCCTTGGGTCAGAGCGATCATAATATGATAGAATTCTTCATTAAGGTGGAGAGTGAAGTAGTTGACTCAGAGACTAGGGTCCTGAATTTAAATAAAGGAAACTATGATGGTATAAGGCACGAGTTGGGTAGGATTGATTGGGGAATGTTACTCAAAAGGTTGACGGTGGATAAGCAATGGCAAACATTCAAAGACCACATGGATGAACTACAGAATTTGTTCATCCCTGTTTGGCATAAAAATAAAACAAAAAAGGTGACTCAACCGCGGCTAACAAGGGAAATTAGGGATAGCATAAGATCCAAGGAGAGGACATATAATTTGGCTAGAAAAAGCAGTAAACCTGAGGATTGGGAGCAGTTTAGGATTCAGCAAAGGAGGACAAAGGGATTAATTAAGAGGGGGATAATAGAGTATGAGAGTAAGTTTTCAGGGAACATAAAAACTGACTGTAAAAGCTTTTATAGATATGTGAAGAGAAAAAGATTGGTGAAGTCAAGCGTAGGTCCCTTGCAGTCAGAATCAGGGGAATTTATAATGGGGAACAAAGAAATGGCAGACCAATTAAATACATACTTTGGTTCTGTCTTCACAAAGGAGGACACAAATAACCTCCCAGAGATGTCGGGGAACATAGGGTCTAATGAGAGGGAGGAACTGAAAGAAATCAGTATTTGTAGGGAAATGGTGTTAGGGAAATTGACGGGATTGAAGGCTGATAAATCCCCAGGGCCTGATAATCTACATCCTAGGGTACTTAAGGAAGTGGCCCTAGAAATAGTAGATGCATTGCTGGTCATCTTCCAAAATTCGATAGGCTCTGGAACAGTTCCCATGGATTGGAGGGTAGCTAATGTTACCCCACTATTCAAAAAAGGTGGTAGAGAGAAAACGGGGAATTATAGGCCGGTAAGCCTGACATCGGTAGTGGGGAAAATGCTAGAGTCCATTATAAAAGATGTAATAGCAGAGCACTTGGAAAACAGTGACAAAGTCAACATGGATTTACAAAAGTTTAATCTACTGGAATTTTTTGAGGATGTAACTGGTTGAATAGATAAGGGAGAACCAGTGGATGTGGTGTATTTGGACTTTCAGAAGGCTTTCGATAAGGTCCCGCATAAGAGATTAGCATGTAAAGTTAAGGGATTGGGGGCAAGGTACTGACTTGGATAGAGAACTGGTTGGCAGACAGGAAGCAAAGAGTTGGAATAAACGGGTCTTTTTCCGAGTGGCAGGCAGTGACTAGTGGGGTACCGCAGGGATCGGTCCTAGGACCCCAGCTATTCACAATATATATAAATGATCTAGACGAGGGAACTAGATGTAATATCTCCAAGTTTGCAGATGACACAAAGCTGGGTGGGCGTGTGTGCTGTGAGGAGGATGCCGAGAAACTCCAGTATGATTTGGACAGGTTGGGTGATTGGGCAGAAGCATGGCAGATGCAGTACAATCTGGATAAATGCGAGGTTATCCACTTTGGTGGCAAAAACAGAAAGGCAGATTATTATCTGAATGGCAATAGATTGGGAGAAGGGGAAGTGCAACGAGACCTGGGTGTCCTTGTGCACCAGTCGCTGAAGGTAAGCATGCAGGTGCAGCAGGCGGTTAAGAAGGCAAATGGTATGTTGGCCTTCGTAACGAGAGGGTTCGAGTACAGGAACAAGGATGTCTTGCTGCAGTTGTACAGGGCCTTGGTGAAACCACATCTTGAGTATTGTCTGCAGTTTTGGTCGTCTGATCTGAGGAAGGATGTTCTTGCCATGGAGGGAGTGCAGTGAAGATTCACCAGACTGATACCTGGGATGGCAGGAATGACGTATGAGGAGAGATTGGATCGATTGGGCTTATACTCGCTGGAGTTTAGAAGAATGAGCGGGGATCTCATTGAAACTTACCAAATTCTAACAGGACTAGACAGACTAGATGCAGGAAGGATGTTCCCGATGGCCGGGGAGTCCAGAACCAGGGGTCACAGTCTAAGGATAAGGGGTAAGCCATTTAGGACAGAGATGAGGAGGAATTTCTTCACCCAGAGAGTGGTGAACCAGTGGAATTCTCTACCACAGAAGGCAGTGGAGGCCAATTCATTAAATATATTCAAGAAGGAGTTAGATATATTTCTTAAGGCTAAAGGGACCAAGGGATATGGGGAGGAGGCAGGGACAGGGTATTGAATTTGGATGATCAGCCATGATCTCATTGAATGGCGGAGCAGGCTCGAGGGGCCGAATGGCCTACTCCTGCTCCTATCTTCTATGTTTATATGTAACCTCACACTCCAGATCTCACGCCAGACGTACCTTCCATTGTCTCACACAGCAGCTACAGTATTGAGGGGTGCGAATGCCTTCTTCCAATTCCCTGTGACTTCATCTGTCAATCTTTGTGCTGCTGGTTTCAGTAGGGACAATGTTGACCCTTCACCTCTGCTCGTTCTCCGACACCAGCTCCAACACATACCATCCAGGGGCAGTTTGAAGCCACAATCCGCACAACACCATCCACAGCCGCCCCTCAGCTCACCCTTTCTCCATGCTACTGTAAGGCAAATTTATATTTTATTCAACGTTCAAAACTATGGCAATCAAGACATTGTGTGTAATTTGTTTGATTTTCTCCCAGTTCAGGCCCACCCACCGTTAGCTCTCTCCCTCAATCACAGTGACAGTGGGACAGTTTGTAGGATCAGAGCAAAGGAATGAATTGAGGGTCCAGAACAAACATACGAGCAGAGTAACTTCACTCCATTGCAGGTTCAGGGAGCCAGCTCGGCCTGGAGCTGCCCAGTACATATATCGCCGTTCCTTCATTGTCGCTGGGTCAAAATCCTGGAACTCCCTCTGTAACAGCACTGTGGGAGTACCTTCACCCCATGGACTGCAGTGGTTTAGGAAGACGGCTCACCACCACCTTCGCAAGGGCAACTTGGGATGGGCAATAAATGCTGGCCTTGCCAGCGATGCCCACATTCCGTGAATAATAAAAGACAAAAGATTTGTATTTATGTAACGCCTTTCACAAACTTTGGGCGTCCCAAATTGCTTTACAGGCAATGAAGTATTTTTTGAAGTGTAGTCACTGTTGTAATGTAGCAAATGTGCAGCAAGCTCCCACAAACAGCAACGTGATAATGACCAGATAATCTGTTTTAGTGATGTTGGTTAAAGGATAAATATTGGCCAGGACTCTGGGGAGAACTGTTCAAACATCTCTTTATCTGGCTAGGTGTCAAATTTTGTTTGATAACGCGCCTGTGAAACGCCTTGGGACATTTTACTACATTAAAGGCGCTCTATAAATGCAAGTTGTTGATGTTGCATGTGTTGTGTCTCCTTGTGTTCTTATATTACTATATATAATACAGACACTTTTAACTCGTTTTAATTTACAGCTTTTACTCAGTGCTTTCATGATGTTGCTGCCGCATGGTGCGGAGTGATACAAGATGTCCGACCTTGCACTGCCTGACACAGTGTGCCACACAGCAGTATAAATGCACTAACCAAAGTAGCACGGTGGCATAGTGGTTAGCACTGTTGCCTCACAGCGCCAGGGACCCGGGTTCAAATCCGGCCTCGGGTGACTGTCTGTGTGGAGTTTGCACATTCTCCCCGTGTTTGCGTGGGTTTTCTCCGGGTGCTCTGGTTTCCTCCCACAGTCCAAAGATATGCGGGTTAGGTTGATTGGCCATGATTAAAATTGACCCTTAGTGTTAGGGGGGGATTAAATACACAGGGATAGGGCTTGGGTGGGTTGGCTGTCGGTGTAGGGACCGGGTGCTAGGGTTTGGATGATCAGCCATGATCTCGTTGAATGGCGGAGCAGGGCCGAATGGCCTACTCCTATTTTCTATGTTTCTATAACAATGTAACAAGTAGTTCCATTCAACGATGTGATAATATAACGATGTAGCATCCCTCTTTCTCAAAAAACTAAAACATGAAATTTAATTTAATTAAAAAAATATTATATCTAAACTATTATTATCAAAATACAAAGAATCATGAGTTTTCTTTTCTTATTCGCGATATCGCTCAGGTGGTTGGATGTTGTCCCTCCATCTTGTGGATTTGGTGGTGACCACTCCTCTCTGCGGTGTTTTGGTGTGTTCCGCTCTTGTTGTTGTTGTTGTTGCTGTCGCACTTGGAGTTGGAATGTGCATACTCGTGGTTGTTTGATTTGTGGCGCTTGTTTCTGGCATTGTACTGCTTGTAGTAGCTGGTGTTGTCAATGTTGCTGATGTTGTCTGCTGCCTAACCAGTTCAGGTGAAGGTCTGATGTGGAGTCTGTTCTGTCTGTATTGGTTACCAGGTTCGGTCTCGACGAAGTAGGATCTTGGAGTATCAGCTTTTCCAATGACCTTGGCTGGATTCCAGGTTTTCAACACCGGGTCTTGTACATGCACTGATTGCCCATTCAGCAATTCTGGTAGCATCTTTGCATGTTTGTCGTAATGTTTGCTTCCTACGACTTGTGCTTCTGCCAACTTCTGTCTGAAGTCCTCCTGGTCCTGGGGAGGATGTATTTTTGCTGGTAGGGTAGTCTTAAACTTCCTCCCATTCAGCAATTCCGCAGGTGATTTCATGTCTGCTTTCAGTGGTGTTGATCTGAGTGATAGGAGGGCAAGGTCTTGGTCTTCCCCCATCTCACTGCTTTTGATGAGAGTTCTCTTGACAGTCTGGATCTGTCTTTCGATGAACCCGTGGGAAATGTGGGGATGAGGTTACTATTTTGAACCCATACTTTTCTGCCAGAGCTCTGAATTCACTCGATGTGAACTGGGTTCCATTGTCACAAATTACCTTCTCCAGGATTCCTTGTTCAGCAAACAAGCTCTTTGCAATTCTGGTGGTAGTTGTGGCTCTCAGATCTTTCATGCTTCTCACAAAAGGAAACTTGGAATAGTAATCTGCCACTATGAGATACCATTCTTGATTGCACATGAAGAGATCTGCTCCAACAGTGTGCCATGGTCTTGACGGTATTTCACTAGGTATCATCTCCTCTTTCTGTTGTGCATTTCTGTATTTCTGGCATATACCACATGCAGAAACCATCTGTTCGATATTTTTGTACATGCCTATCCAGTATACAGCTGATCTGGCTCTCAGCTTGCATTTCTCCATTCCCATGTGGCCTTCATGTATCAGATGGAGAAGTTGTCTGCATCGTCTTTGGCACGATGATCCTCGATCCAGCAAGGAGAATACCGTCTTCTACTGCAATATCGTCTCTAATCGTCCAGTATTGACGAATTGTCGCCTGTACCTGCTGGATTCGCTCCGGCCACCCCTGTATCACTTGTTGTGTGAGTAGTTGTAATTCCTCATCTTTGCTAGTCTCATCTCTGATTCGACTGAGCTTTGTAGGGGTAACACTCACTAGGTGGTGGATTTTTACTGTTAGACCCTCCACCTCGTGTTTCTCATATGGTGACAATCGAGACAACGCATCTGCTAGCACCATTTCCTTTCCTGGCTTATATTTAAGCGTGAAGTCATAGCTTTGGAGCCTTAGAAGTAGTCTTTGCAGTCGCTTTGCACAGATTCTTCTTATAGATCTGTTCTAGTGGACGATGGTCACTCTCTATTGTAAACTGCCTTCCATACAGGTATGTATGGAATTTCTCGCATCCATACACTACTGCTAATAGTTCTCTTTCTATATTGGCGTATCTCGTCTCGGCTGACGTCAAGGCCTTTGATGCGAAGGCTATTGGCTTTCCTTCCTGCACAAGAGCTGCCCCTAGTCCCCTGGTAGAAGCGTCTACTTGCAGAGTGACTGGTTTTCTTCTGTCATAATATGACAGACTTGTTTCTTTGCACAACAGTTCTTTAAGTTGTTTGAAATTCCTTTCGTGTGATTCAGACCACTGGTATTCGGTGTCTTCTTTCAATAGCTCTCTGAGATTTGTTGTATGTTCCGACATGTGTGGGATGAAAGAACTCATGTATTGGACCAAGCCGAGGTAACTCCTCAGCTCTTTCTTATCTTTGGGTGGTTTCATTTCAGCAATCGCCGCAATCTTCTCAGGATTTGGCTTGACTCCCTCTGGTGTGTAGATCATACCAAAAAATTGGCATTCCTTGACTTTAACTATGCACTTATTGGCATTTAACTTGATGCCAGCCTTCCTGGTACACTCCATGGCCTCATGTAGGTGCACATCATGGTCTCTTTCATCTGCTCCATAGATCTGGATATCATCAGCTATTCCTATAGCTCCTCTACAGCCTCTGTGTCTCGTCTACTTTCTGATGAAAAATATCTTGACTGACCTTTAACCCGAATGGTAGCCGCAGGAATTTGTAACGCCCAAATGGTGTGTTGAATGTTGTCAGTGTTGTTGATTCCTCATCCAACTCCACGTTCCAATATCCATTTCTGGCATCTAGTTTTGAGAAAACCTTGGCTCCTGCCAGTGATGGCGTAATCTCCTCTAGTGTTAGGGTGGGATAGTGGTCCCTCTTCATCGCCTGGTTTAGATCTTTGGGGTCCAAACATATTCTGAGACGCCCGTTTGGCTTTTCTCGTACCACAATTGAGTTTACCCAGTCTGTGGGTTCAGTGACCTTTACGATCACTCCCTTTTCTGCCATCTCCTTTAGCTCTCTTTCAAGCTTTGTCTTCAGCTCGATGGGTACTTTTCGTGGAGCATGGATAACGGGCTTTACCTCTGGATCGATGGTGATGTGGTATTGGAAATCTCCGAAACATCCCACTGTATCATTGAAACATTCCGGATACATGGCTATCAAGTCTTTTTTACTCTTGATTTGTGGGCGGTTCTCCAGCGGGGTGTTGCTGTCTATCCTCAGTGATGTTTCTGTCAGCTCGTGATTCACTGAGATCAATCTCAACTTCTCGCAGCTGTTTAATCCCAGGATCGCTGGCCCCTCAGTGTCGGTGACATAGAACATGCAGTTGATGTTCTTTCCTTTATGTGTCCCTTTGACAAAGGTTATTCCAAGTTGTTTAATCTCACTCCCCCCGTATGCTGTCAGCGTGACATTACTTGCCTTTAAACAACCACTTTTCGGGTAGCCATCTTCTTTCAAGTTTTCGGGAAAGATCTGCTGGTACAGTCTCAATGGGAGAATGTTGCTCTGAGCCCCTGTGTCCAGCTTCAACTTTAAGTTGATGGTTGTGGGCTGACCTTTGATCCTCTTTTCGATTTGGATGATGGTGTGCAATTCTCTCCTCGGAGTATTTTCCATTCTGGACATCTCGTGAAGCTGTACCTTTATGGTTCCGATGTTTAGTGTATTGTCATGACCATAATCATCATCATCCTGCTCATCTGTGGCATGGATATTGTGTTCCTTTCTCTGGTTCTGCTGTCTGCCTTTGTTTTTGATGTATGTTCCTTCTTTCTTCGTTCTACACCTCTTTTGCCAGTGGTTTAGTTTGCCACATGCATTGCAGCTTGTTCCATATGCTGGACATTTCCTCCTGTCTGTATAATCGTGCAGTCTTCCACAGTTTCTGCACATGTTTCTCCCGTTGTCACGTACATACCTTTGTGTGTTGTACTTTTCTCTCACTGTATCCACTCTGTTGTCCGTCTCAGAAGCCGTCTGCATATCAGCCGTTTGAGAAATCAGCGTTCTCATTTGCTGTTTCATGGCTTCATGCAGTATCTACAGCCTCTGTTAATTCGAGATTTTCATTTCCTATCAGGGCTTTTTGTACCTCTGCATGCGCTGACCCCCATATCAGCTGGTCCACAAGCCTTTCCTCCATTTCCTTAAATGCACACTTGCTGGCTTCATTTCTCAGCCTTGTTATGAAATTGTCAACTGTTTCACCGAGTTCCTGTCTTAGACTCTGGAATTTGTATCTGTGTATACGGTGATTGGATTTAGGCTCTAGATGGTTGCTGAATTTCTCAAAGATTGCCGCCGGGTTTTCCTTTTCCTCTTCAGTCAAATCTAGTCCTTTTTCTCCTGTCCACAACAGAATGTAACTAACCTTTTCCTCGTTGGCAGTATCCTTCAGGAAGCTTTTGCATGTAAGGTCACATTTCTGTTTGAACTTGCGGAATGCCTCTACTGAATCGTCGACGTCCCAGTTCATGAGGGGTTGCATTTGCACAGTCTGTGCAGCAGCAGCCACCATTGTAGTTGCCCATACGATTTACACTCAATCACCGCAGGCACCGGCAGTCACGATCAGCTCATATATCCACTTTTCGTCTTATTCGTAGTTCGTATAGTACAAGTTGTACTCACTTATACCGCTGCCACCATGTTGTGTCTCCTTGTGTTCTTATATTACTATATATGATACAGACACTTTTAACTCGTTTTAGTTTACAGCTTTTACTCAGTGCTTTCATGATGTTGCTGCCGCATGGTGCGGAGTGATACAAGATGTCCGACCTTGCACTGTGCACTGCCTGACACAGTGTGCCACATAGCAGTATAAATGCACTAACCAAAGTAGTTCCATATAACAATGTAACAAGTAGTTCCATTTAATGATGTGATAATATAACGATGTAACAGTGTGTAACAAGTGAAACATGGCCATTGTTGTTCATTGTACTGTATGCCCGGGGCTTGAATCGCTGTTATTACTGTGTATCTGTGAGAGAAACACGGAAACAAAGGTAGAGCTGAAGATTGGTGATATTACCGAGGGGGGTGCAGGCAGTCTAGACAATGTGCTGGATTTGGGGTCAGAAGCTCAGCTCAGGACTCCGAGGTTGTCGGGGGAATGGTCCAAAAGCACCTTGGCCCTTAAATTCTGTGGGGGCTCTCTTGGCCTCGCAGCATAACTCTGGGGGTTCTGCTGGTCTCCCCACTGGAGTTACAGCGGGAGAACACCCAGAATTTCAGGACAAATTTACACCAACACTACACACACACATTCAAGAGAAATTCACAGACAGATAACGGTTATTTTTAAATGGTGGATTCACTCAATTTGCCTTTTTGGAATCATTGGCCAAATTTCATCTCCTCTGTAAAAGTTTCAACACTTCCAAGAGGTTTGAATTAAACACCAAGGACACTTGGGGTCGTGCTGCAGGTTCTAATTATCAGGGCAATGCCCAGATGACCGAGGTCACAACACACAAGCCGACGAAACACTCAAAGCTGTGGGACTAAAAGCCATGAAACCACACGAGCATGCGAGCTGACACAGCGCCCTGCAGCTACAGTCTGAGCAGGATATCTACACTCAGATCAGCCACGAACTCAGTTCATTTCTGCACCAGTTTTTTAAACTGTTAGGCCTAGAAATTCACTGGCCTTAGCACCGCTTTTGAGGCGCTAGAGGGCCTAGCGCCGAAGTTATGGCCAGTTTAGAAATTGACAGGGGCCCTAAATCGGCGTTAGGCCGGTAGCGCTGCGCCGGCACCAATGACGTCATCGGTGTGCGCAGCATCCCGGTTGCCATGGTAACCCACCCGAACTCGGAAATTGAGTTGCGGCCGCCTCGCCCGTGGCAGCCGCAAGCAACGTTCTGGCAGAGGTGCCTTACAGAACTTTGCGCCGGCGCATTAAAGGCCCCGCGGCGGCCGGCCGCTTTCCCGCCGGCCGCCTGGCCGCAGCTCCCTCCCCGGACTTCCCCCCCCCCCCCCGGAACAGAAGCAAGCCCGGCACTTGTCCGAGGTGCCGGGCTCATTTTTAAAAAGATTATCGCGGGCTGTGGCCGGGTGCAGGCAGCTCCTCCTTAACGGAAGGAGGAGGCCTGCACTTCCCGAGCCTGCCGCACCGCAGCGGGCGCCGCAGCGCCGGAATAGCGCCGCAATGCGGCGCGTGGCGCCAGTTTTGAGGCGCTGAGACCCCTCAGTAGCGCCGGCAGCCGTTTGGGCGCGGCGCTACTGAATTTTTGGCGCGCGCAGGGGGACTTAGCGCCGGCACTAACTTCCGGCGCTAAAGCCCTCGCTGCGCCAAAACCGAATTTCTAGGCCTTAATGTCGAATATAAAAGAAATGTTTTCCATCTCCGTTTACAAAATTCACCTTCAGCTCTCTACACTGTCCCATCAAGTACTCCCAGGGCAGGTACAGCACGGGTTAGATACAGAGTAAAGCTCCCTCTACACTGTCCCATCAAACACTCCCAGGGCAGGTACAGCACGGGTTAGATACAGAGTAAAGCTCCCTCTACACTGTCCCATCAAACACTCCCAGGGCAGGTACAGCACAGGTTAGGTACAGAGTAAAGCTCCCTCTACACTGTCCCATCAAACACTCCCAGGGCAGGTACAGCACGGGTTAGATACAGAGTAAAGCTCCCTCTACACTGTCCCATCAAACACTCCCAGGGCAGGTACAGCACGGGTTAGATACAGAGTAAAGCTCCCTCTACACTGTCCCATCAAACACTCCCAGGGCAGGTACAGCACGGGTTAGATACAGAGTAAAGCTCCCTCTACACTGTCCCATCAAACACTCCCAGGGCAGGTACAGCACAGGTTAGGTACAGAGTAAAGCTCCCTCTACACTGTCCCATCAAACACTCCCAGGGCAGGTACAGCACGGGTTAGATACAGAGTAAAGCTCCCTCTACACTGTCCCCATCAAACATTCCCCAAGCAGGTACAGCACGGGTTAGATACAGAGTAAAGCTCCCTCTACACTGTCCCATCAAACACTCCCCAAGCAGGTACAGCACGGGTTAGATACAGAGTAAAGCTCCCTCTACACTGTCCCATCAAACACTCCCAGGGCAGGTACAGCACGGGTTAGATACAGAGTAAAGCTCCCTCTACACTGTCCCATCAAACACTCCCCAAGCAGGTACAGCACGGGTTAGATACAGAGTAAAGCTCCCTCTACACTGTCCCATCAAACACTCCCCAAGCAGGTACAGCACGGGTTAGATACAGAGTAAAGCTCCCTCTACACTGTCCCATCAAACACTCCCCAAGCAGGTACAGCACGGGTTAGATACAGAGTAAAGCTCCCTCTACACTGTCCCATCAAACACTCCCCGGGCAGGTACAGCACGGGTTAGATACAGAGTAAAGCTCCCTCTACACTGTCCCATCAAACACTCCCAGGCCAGGTACAGCACGGGTTAGATACAGAGTAAAGCTCCCTCTACACTGTCCCATCAATCACTCCCAGGGCAGGTACTGCACACATTAGGTCGTGTAAAGCTCCCTCTACACTGTCCCATCATAGAAGGAAAATGTTGATTTATATGGCCCCTTTCACGACCTCAGGGCGTCTCAAAGCGCTTTTTTTGAAGTGTAGTCCCTGTTGTAATGTAGGAAACGCTGCAGAGAAGGCCGACACACACATTAAAGCATGCGATTTAGAAAATCTCAAGGAAATAAATGGCCACTGTCCTTCCTGATACATCCTCACATCTGCCTACTCCATATCCTGACCTTACCTGTCCCTTGGATTTGCAGCTTTTCCAGATATTCCCTGGCAAAAAGGCAATGCAGAGGAGTAGAAGAGTGAGAGATCTATCCTCCCAGCCTATCTGTCCCTAATAGCACTGTAGTTTATATGCTAGAGCTTCAAAAAGTTAAAACATATTTTTGGGGAACACAGAGACACAATGGGGGAAAAATTGGGTGGCGCCCATTTTGGGGCGCTAACGTCGCTGGGGCCCTAATTGTAGCACCCCTCCACTGTAAATTCAGTAGTAGCGGCCCAAGCAGGAGGTGGGGCGCTACTGGATGTGGTCCACCTCCTTCTTGGGGCGCTACTACTGAAATTCGCGGCACTACGTGCAACAGCACCACGCATGGCAGCACGTAGTGCTGCGTCATTGCAGGCCTCCTCCCCTGATTAAAGGGGAGTGGCCTAGCACTACGCGCACCAGGGCCCTACTGGACCTCCAGGGAGCAGGGTGCCATGAAAACAGCCTGGCACTCCAGCGATCGCGGCCAGCACCCCGAATAAAAAAGGAAAGAAGGGACAGATGCTGGCAGTCGGCCAAATTAAAAACAGCCGCCTGACACCAGCCCTTTAAGTAGCGCCGCCGCTACTGCAAAACGCCCCCTGATCCTGTCGCACATATCGTCCAGCGATAGGTCAGGGGGCGCAAGGGAAGTTTGTGGCCGGGGCGCTGCGCAAGGCGATGACGTCATCGCCAGCAGTGCAGTACCGCGAGGCGCTACTGGCTGCCGCCGCATTAGCTGCAACTCACCTGGGCGCTGGGGGATTTGCGCCCCGTTAGCACTCCCCGGGGGCGTTAACGAGAGGCGCAAACCAACCCAATTTTGCCTCCATGATCCTTAAAGGGAATGGCTTTGTCTCAATTATATGTGAACCAGTTCTAACACAGCACAGGATCGGGTCCCATTGTTTTCATGAGCGAATAACCCATTGACATTAACAAAACTCATGCATACATGATTAATGACAGCTTATGCAAGTTACTACCCAGGATCTGTTCCCCAATAAATTACTGCCCAGGAACTGATCCCCAATAAATTACTGTCAAGGAACTGTACCCCAATGAATTACTGCTCAGGATCTGTACCCCCAAAAATTACTGCCCGGGAACTGTACCCCAATCAATTACTACCCAGGATCTGTTCCCCAATCAATTACTACCCAGGATCTGTACCCCAATAAATTACTGCCCAAGAACAGATCCGCAATAAATTACTGGAGAAATGTGAAGTTATCCACTTTGGTAGGAAAAATAGAAAGGCAGAGTATTTTTCAAATGGTGAGAGATTGGGAAATGTTAGTGTTCAGAGGGACCTGGGTGTCCTTGTACACGAATCACTGAAAGTTAACATGCAGGTACAGCAAGCAATTAGGAAGGCAAATGGTATGTTGGCCTTTATTACAAGAGGATTTGAGTATAAGAGTAAAGACGTCTTACTGCAATTATATAGGGCCCTGGTGAGACCATACCTGGAGTATTGTGTACAGTTTTGGTCTCCTTAACTAAGGAAGGATATACTTGCCACAGAGAGAGTGCAACGAAGGTTCACCAGACTGGTTCCTGGGATGGGGGGAATTGTCCTATGAGGAGAGACTCAGTAGACTGGGCCTATATTCTCTAGAGTTTAGAAGAATGAGAGGTGATCTCATTGAAACATACAACATTTTTACAGGGCTTGACAGGTCAGATGCAGGGAGGATGTTTCCACTGGCTGGGGAGTCTAGAACCAGGGGTCACAGTCTCAGAATAAGAGGTCGGCCATTTAGGAATGAGATGAGGAGACATTTCTTCACTCAGAAGGTTGCGAATCTTTGGAATTCTCTAACCGCAGAGAGCTATCGAGGCTCAGTTGTTGAATATATTCAAGACAGAGATCAATAGATTTTTGGATATTAAGGAAATCAAGGGATATGGGGGTTCGGGCAGGAAGGTGGAGATGAGGTAGAAGATCAGCCATGATCATACAATGGCAGAGCAGGCTCGAGGGGCTGAATGGCCTACTCCTGCTCCTATTTCTTATGTTCTTATGCCCTGAACCCCAATAAATTACTGCCCAGGATCTGAACCCCAATAAATTACTGCCCAGCACCGATACCCCAATAAATTACCGCCCAGGACCTGAGCCCCAATAAATTACTGCCCAGGACATGAACCCCAATAAATTACTGCCCAGGACCTGAACCCCAATAAATTACTGCCCAGCACCTGAACCCCAATAAATTACTGCCCAGGACCTGAGCCCCAATAAATTACTGCCCAGGACCTGAGCCCCAATAAATTACTGCCCAGGACATGAACCCCAATAAATTACTGCCCAGGACCGATACCCCAATAAATTACTGCCCAGGACCTGAGCCCCGATAAATTACTGCCCAGGACATGAACCCCAATAAATTACTGCCCAGGACCTGAACCCCAATAAATTACTGCCCAGCACCTGAACCCCAATAAATTACTGCCCAGGACCTGAGCCCCAATAAATTACTGCCCAGGACCTGAGCCCCAATAAATTATTGCCCAAGACCTGAACCCCAATAAATTACTGCCCAGCACCTGAACCCCAATAAATTACTGCCCAGGACCTGAACCCCGATAAATTACTGCCCAGGACCTGAACCCTGATAAATTATTGCCCAGGACCTGAACCCCAATAAATTATTGCCCAGGACCTGAACCCCGATAAATTATTGCCCAGGACCTGAACCCCAATAAATTATTGCCCAGGACTTGAACCCCAATAAATTATTGCCCAGGACCTGGACCCCAATAAATTATTGCCCAGGACCTGAACCCCAATAAATTATTGCCCAGGACCTGAACCCCAATAAATTATTGCCCAGGACCTGAACCCCAAGAAACTACTGCCCAGGACCTGAACCCCAAGAAACTACTGCCCAGGACTTGAACCCCAATAAACTACTGCCCAGGACTTTAACCCCAATAAACTACTGCCCAGGAACTGAACCCCAGTACTATACTCCCAGTATGCACCGTCACATCGTTCAAGTAGCAACCCCCCTCCCCCGTATACCCAGGACGCATCTCCATCACTCTTTGTACAATGTGGTAAACCACTGTTTGTATTCCTGTTTGTCCTGTTTGTATTCCACTGTGTACATGCCTGGACATGCCTCGGCTGACTCCTCCCACAGGTCCTAGTATAAAGGTGACTGTTCCCCAGCCCTTAGTATCATGGACCGGTCGACCACGCGAGGCAGACCTCCATTCTGTTGTTAATAAAAGCCTTTAGTTACTCTTCTAACTCTCAGTCTTTTATGAGTAATTGATAGCGCATCAATTTTATTAACAACATTTTTATAATGGAGAAGATCCTCACACCAGCATGCCTGGACTTAGATCATCGGGAGGCGGACTCATCCACCAAGTTTACTCACTGGCTTAAGTGTTTCGAAAAATTCCTGACCGCCTCCGAAGCAATCAAATCGGACGAGGACAAACTGGATGTCCTGACCTCCAAAGTGAACCACCGAGTGTACTCGGTCATCCAAGACGCGACCTCGTACGCGGACGCTATCAAGCTCCTCAAGGACCAGTACACGCGCCCAGTGAACGAAGTGTACGCCAGGCACCTCCTGGGGAGTCGTAAACAACAACCTGGGGAATCGACCGTGGAATACCTTCAGGCACTGTCTGTGCTTGGCCGGGCCTGTGGTTGTAAGGATGTAAAGGCCGCCGTGTACACAGAGGAACTTATCCGGGACGCTTTTGTAGCGGGCCACAGATCCAATTACACACGACAGCGACTGTTGGAGCAGAGTAACCTCGACCTCAACAAGGCCTCTGAACTCGCACTATCGTTGGATGCAGCCTACCAGGGCATGGATGCCTACTCCTCTGCACCGTGGACGCCGCGGGGAATGACAGCCTGGGACACGGTAGGACCGCCTCATAGCGCCGTGCCACCCCAGCCACACCCCAACAACGGCCCAACTACCGCAGCAGTGTCCCAAGGCCAGACAGCAGTGCCCCAAGGCCAGAAATGCTACTTCTGTGGCCAGGCAAAACACCCCAGAGCGCGCTGCCCGGCGAAAAACGCGATCTGCTCGGGCTGCGGGAAGAAGGGACACTACGCTAGCGTCTGCAGGGCCAAAGCCACCCCGAACCCCAGCAGCGCCGCGTGTGGGCCATGCGGGCCGCCACCTTGGACCTCCCCGGCCATGTGCGAATCACCGGTACAGCAGCCATTTTGGACGCCTCCAGCCACATGGGGATCATGGACGCCGCCATCTTGGACGACAGCCGGGACGCAGCAGGCCCCCGACACCACCTCATCTGATACCCGCAGCGACACACCGACCCCTACGCTGGCATCCGTTACACTGGACCAAGCGAGACCGCACCAACTGGCCAGTTCCACAATGGACATTAAGGTAAATGGTCACGATACAATCTGCCTTTTTGACTCTGGGAGCACGGAGAGCTTCATCCACCCCGACACGGTGCGGCGTTGCTCTCTCCCAGTCCTGCCTGCGCAACAGCGGATTTCTATGGCCTCCGAGTCCCAGTCGGCGGACATCGGCGGCTACTGCGTGGTGACACTCGTAGTAGACGGGACCGTGTACGATCATTTTAAACTTCTGGTCCTGCCTGACCTCTGCGCTGCCGTCCTGCTGGGGTTAGATTTTCAGTGCCACTTTAAAAGTGTTACGATGGCGTACGGTGGACCCCTACCCCCACTCACAGTCCGCAGCCAGCAGCTTCCAAACTGCCCGCCGCGCACCAGGTGCAACCTCTCCACACTCAGAGTCACCCCCCCCACACTGTTTGCTAACCTCACCCCCGACTGTAAGCCCATCGCCACAAAGAGCAGGCGATACAGTGCCGGGGACAGGGTTTTCATTAAAACCGAAGTGGAGCGGCTCCTGAAAGAAGGGATTATTGAGGGCAGCACCAGCCCCTGGCGAGCCCAGGTTGTGGTCGTTAAGACCGGCGAGAAGCAGCGCCTGGTCATCGACTACAGCCAGACAATAAATCGCTACACCCTGCTGGACGCCTACCCACTCCCCCGTATAGCTGATATGGTCAACCAGATCGCGCAGTACCGCGTCTTCTCGACCATTGACCTGAAATCAGCGTACCACCAGCTCCCCATCCGCCCTGAGGACCGCCAGTACACTGCCTTTGAGGCAAACGGCCGCCTCTATCACTTCCTTAGGGTTCCCTTTGGCGTCACCAACGGGGTCTCCGTCTTCCAAAGGGAGATGGACCGGATGGTAGATCAAAATGCGTTGCAGGCCACTTTCCCATATCTGGACAATGTGACCATCTGCGGCCGTGACTTGCAGGACCATGATGCAAACCTCGAAAAATTCCTCCGCACCGCCCAACTCCTAAACCTGACATATAACAAGGAGAAGTGCATATTCCGCACAAACCGCCTCGCCATCCTTGGCTGTGTTGTGGAACACGGAGTCATCGGCCCCGACCCCGACCGGATGCATCCCGTAATGGAACTTCCACTGCCCCACTGCCTCAAGGCCCTGAAGAGGTGCCTAGGGTTTTTCTCCTATTACGCCCAGTGGGTCCCCTACTATGCGGACAAGGCCCATCCGCTGATCAAGTCCACCTCTTTTCCCTTGACGGCAGAGGCCCGCTTAGCCTTCCACCGTATCAAGGAGGACATTGCCAAAGCCACCATGCACGCAGTGGACGAATCCATCCCCTTCCAGGTGGAAAGCGACGCGTCTGACTTTGCCCTGGCCGCTACCCTCAATCAGGCGGGGAGACCCGTGGCCTTCTTTTCACGAACCCTCCAAGGCCCGGAGACCAGACACTCCGCTGTTGAGAAGGAGGCCCAGGCGATTGTGGAGGCTGTGCGTCATTGGAGGCACTACCTGGCCGGAAAACGATTTACCCTGCTCACTGACCAGCGTTCAGTTGCTTTTATGTTTAACAACAAGCAGAGGGGCAAAATCAAAAATGACAAGATCTTGAGGTGGAGAATCGAACTTTCCACCTACAACTACGAGATCTTGTACCGGCCCGGGAAGCTAAATGAACCCCCGGATGCGCTATCGCGTGGCACCTGCGCCAGCGCGCAGATCGATAGACTGCGGGCCCTCCACAATGACCTCTGCCACCCGGGGGTCACCAGGTTCTTCCACTTCATCAAGGCCCGCAACCTGCCTTACTCTATTGAGGAGGTCAGGACCATGACCAGGAACTGCCAAGTCTGCGCTGAGTGCAAACCGCACTTTTATAGACCAGACAGGGCCCACCTGATAAAAGCCACTCGCCCCTTCAAGCGCCTGAGCGTCGATTTTAAAGGGCCTCTCCCCTCCTCCGACCGCAATGTGTACTTCCTCAATATTATTGATGAGTACTCCCGTTTCCCGTTCGCCTTCCCCTGCCCGGACATGACCAGTGCCACGGTCATTAAATGTCTGAACAACCTCTTCACCCTGTTCGGCTTCCCCAGCTATATCCATAGCGACCGGGGCTCATCGTTTATGAGCGACGAACTCCGTCAGTACCTGCTAACTAGGGGTATTGCCACAAGCAGGACCACCAGTTACAACCCCCGGGGGAACGGACAGGTGGAAAGAGAAAATGCGACAGTTTGGAAGGCCGCCCTGCTAGCCTTAAAGTCTAGGGGCCTTCCAACCTCCCGCTGGCAGGATGTGCTCCCCGATGCGCTCCACTCTATTCGGTCACTGCTCTGCACTGCCACTAACGCCACCCCTCATGAGAAAATGTTTGTCTTCCCAAGGAAGTCCACATCGGGGACATCGCTACCGCCATGGCTGACGTCCCCAGGGCCGGTCCTAATGAGAAGACACGTGAGGACCCATAAAACGGACCCCCTGGTCGAGAGGGTCGACCTCCTCCACGCCAACCCCCAGTATGCTTACATCGCATACCCGGACGGGCGGGAGGACACAGTCTCCATAAGAGACCTTGCACCCTCGGGGGCCGCAGTAACCCACTACCCACTACCACCCACCCCCACGATCCGATATCCAGCCCCAGCAGACGGCAGGCCTGGACCCCGCGACCCGCTCGACATCTACGAGGACGACACGCCTGTGCCACAGCCTACGCTGGACTCGACGCCGGAAGCTTCACTACCCCTGCCGTCGCCACGCAGATCACAGCGGCAGACAAGACCTCCGGAGAGACTCCAATACACTAACTTTTAATACACTTCACCCCGCCGGACTCAATTTTAAACAAGGGGTGAATGTGGTAAACCACTGTTTGTATTCCTGTTTGTCCTGTTTGTATTCCACTGTGTACATGCCTGGACATGCCTCGGCTGACTCCTCCCACAGGTCCTAGTATAAAGGTGACTGCTCCCCAGCCCTAAGTATCATGGACCGGTCGACCACGCGAGGCAGACCTCCATTCTGTTGTTAATAAAAGCCTTTAGTTACTCTTCTAACTCTCAGTCTTTTATGAGTAATTGATAGCGCATCACATCTCCATCACTCTTTGTACAGGACTCTGTGTACACAGAGTCTGTAATCCCCTCACTTTCTGTACATGGCTGTGTGGGGTCTGTAATCCCCTCACTTTCTGTACATGGCTGTGTGGGGTCTGTAATCCCCTCACTCTCTGTACAGGGCTGTGTGGGGTCTGTAATCCCCTCACTCTCTGTACACGGCTGTGTGGGGTCTGTAATCCCCTCACTCTCTGTACACGGCTGTGTGGGGTCTGTAATCCCCTCACTCTCTGTACACGGCTGTGTGGGGTCTGTAATCCCCTCACTCTCTGTACATGGCTGTGTGGGGTCTGTAATCCGCTCACTCTCTGTACATGGCTGTGTGGGGTCTGTAATCCCCTCACTCTCTGTACACGGCTGTGTGGGGTCTGTAATCCCCTCACTCTCTGTACATGGCTGTGTGGGGTCTGTAATCCGCTCACTCTCTGTACATGGCTGTGTGGGGTCTGTAATCCCCTCACTCTCTGTACACGGCTGTGTGGGGTCTGTAATCCCCTCACACTCTGTACACGGCTGTGTGGGGTCTGTAATCCCCTCACTCTCTGTACACGGCTGTGTGGGGTCTGTAATCCCCTCACTCTCTGTACACGGCTGTGTGGGGTCTGTAATCCCCTCACTCTCTGTACATGGCTGTGTGGGGTCTGTAATCCCCTCACTCTCTGTACACGGCTGTGTGGGGTCTGTAATCCCCTCACTCTCTGTACACGGCTGTGTGGGGTCTGTAATCCCCTCACTCTCTGTACACGGCTGTGTGGGGTCTGTAATCCCCTCACTCTCTGTACACGGCTGTGTGGGGTCTGTAATCCCCTCACTCTCTGTACACGGCTGTGTGGGGTCTGTAATCCCCTCACTCTCTGTACACGGCTGTGTGGGGTCTGTAATCCCCTCACTCTCTGTACACGGCTGTGTGGGGTCTGTAATCCGCTCACTCTCTGTACACGGCTGTGTGGGGTCTGTAATCCCCTCACTCTCTGTACACGGCTGTGTGGGGTCTGTAATCCCCTCACTCTCTGCACACGGCTGTGTGGGGTCTGTAATCCGCTCACTCTCTGTACACGGCTGTGTGGGGTCTGTAATCCCCTCACTCTCTGTACACGGCTGTGTGGGGTCTGTAATCCCCTCACTCTCTGTACACGGCTGTGTGGGGTCTGTAATCCCCTCACTCTCTGTACACGGCTGTGTGGGGTCTGTAATCCCCTCACTCTCTGTACACGGCTGTGTGGGGTCTGTAATCCGCTCACTCTCTGTACACGGCTGTGTGGGGTCTGTAATCCGCTCACTCTCTGTACACGGCTGTGTGGGGTCTGTAATCCCCTCACTCTCTGTACACGGCTGTGTGGGGTCTGTAATCCGCTCACTCTCTGTACACGGCTGTGTGGGGTCTGTAATCCCCTCACTCTCTGTACACGGCTGTGTGTGGTCTGTAATCCCCTCACTCTCTGTACACGGCTGTGTGGGGTCTGTAATCCCCTCACTTTCTGTACACGGCTGTGTGGGGTCTGTAATCCGCTCACTCTCTGTACACGGCTGTGTGGGGTCTGTAATCCGCTCACTCTCTGTACACGGCTGTGTGGGGTCTGTAATCCGCTCACTCTCTGTACACGGCTGTGTGGGGTCTGTAATCCCCTCACTCTCTGTACACGGCTGTGTGGGGTCTGTAATCCGCTCACTCTCTGTACACGGCTGTGTGGGGTCTGTAATCCCCTCACTCTCTGTACACGGCTGTGTGGGGTCTGTAATCCCCTCACTCTCTGTACACGGCTGTGTGGGGTCTGTAATCCCCTCACTCTCTGTACACGGCTGTGTGGGGTCTGTAATCCCCTCACTCTCTGTACACGGCTGTGTGGGGTCTGTAATCCCCCTCACTCTCTGTACACGGCTGTGTGGGGTCTGTAATCCCCTCACTCTCTGTACACGGCTGTGTGGGGTCTGTAATCCCCTCACTCTCTGTACACGGCTGTGTGGGGTCTGTAATCCCCTCACTCTCTGTACACGGCTGTGTGGGGTCTGTAATCCCCTCACTCTCTGTACACGGCTGTGTGGGGTCTGTAATCCCCTCACTCTCTGTACACGGCTGTGTGGGGTCTGTAATCCCCTCACTCTCTGTACACGGCTGTGTGGGGTCTGTAATCCCCTCACTCTCTGTACATGGCTGTGTGGGGTCTGTAATCCCCTCACTCTCTGTACACGGCTGTGTGGGGTCTGTAATCCGCTCACTCTCTGTACACGGCTGTGTGGGGTCTGTAATCCCCTCACTCTCTGTACACGGCTGTGTGGGGTCTGTAATCCGCTCACTCTCTGTACACGGCTGTGTGGGGTCTGTAATCCCCTCACTCTCTGTACACGGCTGTGTGGGGTCTGTAATCCCCTCACTCTCTGTACACGGCCTGTAATCCGCTCACTCTCTGTACACGGCTGTGTGGGGTCTGTAATCCCCTCACTCTCTGTACACGGCTGTGTGGGGTCTGTAATCCGCTCACTCTCTGTACACGGCTGTGTGGGGTCTGTAATCCCCTCACTCTCTGTACACGGCTGTGTGGGGTCTGTAATCCGCTCACTCTCTGTACACGGCTGTGTGGGGTCTGTAATCCCCTCACTCTCTGTACACGGCTGTGTGGGGTCTGTAATCCCCTCACTCTCTGTACATGGCTGTGTGGGGTCTGTAATCCCCTCACTCTCTGTACACGGCTGTGTGGGGCCTGTAATCCCCTCACTCTCTGTACACGGCTGTGTGGGGTCTGTAATCCCCTCACTCTCTGTACATGGCTGTGTGGGGTCTGTAATCCCCTCACTCTCTGTACACGGCTGTGTGGGGTCTGTAATCCGCTCACTCTCTGTACACGGCTGTGTGGGGTCTGTAATCCCCTCACTCTCTGTACATGGCTGTGTGGGGTCTGTAATCCCCTCACTCTCTGTACACGGCTGTGTGGGGTCTGTAATCCCCTCACTCTCTGTACACGGCTGTGTGGGGTCTGTAATCCCCTCACTCTCTGTACAGTGTACAAAATCCCTACTTTTGACAGCTGTGATATGATTTCCTTGCTTGCTGTATGTTTTAACATTCTGTTGCTCTAACTAATTGCTGGCTCCCAATCTCAAGACATTTCACAGCCTCTGTCCTGCCCTGGCATTGGTTCTATCTACCCCTATTTCTACCTTCATTGGTATTGAGTCTCACTTGCCACTCAGCCACTGGAAATCTTGTTTGGTTGAGACCAATTCCCTGTCATATTTACCCTCCCATACAGCCTAATGCTGAGACATTAGAGAACATTTTACAGGGAATTTTTTTTGCGGGAGAGAGTTCCAGATTTCCACTACCCTGTTTGTAGTGCTTCCTGACATCATCCCTAAACAGCCCAGCTTTAATTTTAAGGTAATGCCCCCTTGTTCTGGATTTCCCCTCCACAGGAAATAGTTTCTCTCTATCTACCCTATCAAATCCTTTAATCATCTTAAACACCTCAATTAGATCGCCCATTAATCACCACCTACACCAGCCAACCTCATGGCCTCTGAGCGAGACTGCCAATTATGATCAAATTAGGGCAGTGATGTGTTTGTGAGCCCAAATCCTTTAGGAATGGGTTTGAATGCACAAACTCATTTCACATGGAACCCTTACCTAGCCTGGTGCCAGAGGTGAAAGGGTCGTGCACTAGGAACATAGGACATAGGAACAGGAGTAGGCCAGTTAGCCCCTCGAGGCTGTTCCGCCATTCCACGAGATCATGGCTGATCTGTGACCTAACTCCATGTACCCGGCTTTGCCCCATATCCCTTAATGCCTTTGGTTAACAAAAATCTATCAATCTCAGATTTAAAATTAACAATTGACCTAGCATCAATTGCTGTTTGCAGAAGAGAGTTCGAAACTTCTACCACCCTTTGCATATAGAAGAAGTGTTTCTTAACTTCACTCCTGAACGGCCTGGTTCTAATTTTTAGACTATGCCCCCAGTCCTATACTCCCCAATCAGTGGAAAATAGTTTCTCTCCATCTACCCTATCAGTTCCTCTTAATATCTTGAAAACTTCAATCAAATCACCACTTAAAATCTTCTAAATTCCAGGGACTGCAAGCCTAGTAATTTAACCCTTGGAGTCCAGGTATCATTCTGGTAAATCTACGCTGCACTCCCTCCAAGGCCAATATATCCTTCCTAAAGTGTGGTGCCCAGAACTGCTCACAGTATTCTAGGTATGGTCCAACCAGAGCTTTGTATAGCTGTAGCATAACTTTTAACCCCTTGTATTCTAGTCCTCTAAATATTAAAGGCCAACATTCCTTAGCCTTTTTGATTATTTTCTTTACCTGTCCATAACATTTAAATGATCAATGTACATGAACCCCCAAGTCTCTTTGAACCTCCACTGTTTCTAGCTTCTCACTATTTAGAAAGTATTCTGTTCTATCCTTTTAAGGTCCAAAGTGGATGACCTCATATTTGCTTACATTGAAATCCATTTGCCACAGTTCTGTCCATTCACTTAATCTATTAATATCTCTTTGTAATTTTATGCTTCCATCTACACAGCTTACAATGCCTCCTATCATTGTGTCATCGGCAAACTTGAATACATGGCTTTCTATCCCATCATCTAAGTCGTGAATAGAGGCCCTAACACAGATCCTTGCGGGACAACACTAGTCAAATCCTGCCAATTAGAGTATCTACCCATTATCCTTACTTGCTGTCTCCTGCCGCTCAGCCAATTTCCTAACCAGGTCAATAATTTGCCTTCAATTCCATGAGCTAACCCACTCCACCAGAGATAGTGTGCTGACCCACTCCACCAGCTATAGAGTGCTGACCCACTCCACCAGCAAAAGAGTGCTGACCCACTCCACCAGAGATAGTGTGCTGACCCACTCCACCAGAGATAGTGTGCTGACCCACTCCACCAGGGATAGTGTGCTGACCCACTCCACCAGAGATAGTGTGCTGACCCACTCCACCAGAGATAGTGTGCTGACCCACTCCACCAGAGATAGTGTGCTGACCCACTCCACCAGAGATAGTGTGCTGACCCACTCCACCAGATAGTGTGCTGACCCAGTCCACCAGATAGTGTGCTGACCCACTCCACCAGATAGTGTGCTGACCCACTCCACCAGATAGTGTGCTGACCCAGTCCACCAGATAGTGTGCTGACCCACTCCACCAGAGATAGTGTGCTGACCCACTCCACCAGAGATAGAGTGCTGACCCAGTCCACCAGAGATAGTGTGCTGACCCACTCCACCAGGGATAGTGTGCTGACCCACTCCACCAGATAGTGTGCTGACCCAGTCCACCAGAGATAGTGTGCTGACCCACTCCACCAGGGATAGTGTGCTGACCCACTCCACCAGAGATAGAGTGCTGACCCACTCCACCAGAGATAGTGTGCTGACCCACTCCACCAGAGATAGTGTGCTGACCCACTCCACCAGAGATAGTGTGCTGACCCACTCCACCAGTTATAGAGTGCTGACCCACTCCGCCAGAGATAGTGTGCTGACCCACTCCACCAGAGATAGAGTGCTGACCCAGTTCACCACAGATAGTGTGCTGACCCACTCCACCAGAGATAGTGTGCTGACCCACTCCAACAGAGATAGTGTGCTGACCCAGTCCACCAGAGATCGTGTGCTGACCCACTCCACCAGAGATAGTGTGCTGACCCACTCCACCAGAGATAGTGTGCTGACCCACTCCACCAGAGATAGTGTGCTGACCCACTCCACCAGAGATAGTGTGCTGACCCACTCCACCAGAGATAGTGTGCTGAGTCACTCCACCAGAGATAGTGTGCTGACCCACTCCACCAGAGATAGTGTGCTGACCCACTCCACCAGAGATAGTGTGCTGACCCACTCCACCAGATAGTGTGCTGACCCAGTCCACCAGAGATCGTGTGCTGACCCACTCCACCAGAGATAGTGTGCTGACCCACTCCACCAGAGATAGTGTGCTGACCCACTCCACCAGAGATAGTGTGCTGACCCACTCCACCAGAGATAGTGTGCTGACCCACTCCACCAGAGATAGTGTGCTGACCCACTCCACCAGAGATAGTGTGCTGACCCACTCCACCAGAGATAGTGTGCTGACCCACTCCACCAGATAGTGTGCTGACCCACTCCACCAGAGATAGTGTGCTGACCCACTCCACCAGAGATAGTGTGCTGACCCACTCCACCAGAGATAGTGTGCTGACCCACTCCACCAGAGATAGTGTGCTGACCCACTCCACCAGAGATAGTGTGCTGACCCACTCCACCAGATAGTGTGCTGACCCAGTCCACCAGAGATCGTGTGCTGACCCACTCCTCCAGAGATAGTGTGCTGACCCACTCCACCAGAGATAGTGTGCTGACCCACTCCACCAGATAGTGTGCTGACCCACTCCACCAGAGATAGTGTGCTGACCCACTCCACCAGAGATAGTGTGCTGACCCACTCCACCAGAGATAGTGTGCTGACCCACTCCACCAGAGATAGTGTGCTGACCCACTCCACCAGAGATAGTGTGCTGACCCACTCCACCAGAGATAGTGTGCTGACCCACTCCACCACAGATAGTGTGCTGACCCACTCCACCAGATAGTGTGCTGACCCACTTCACCACAGATAGTGTGCTGACCCACTCCACCAGCGATAGTGTGCTGACCCACTCCACCAGAGATAGTGTGCTGACCCACTCCACCAGAGATAGTGTGCTGACCCACTCCACCAGAGATAGAGTGCTGACCCACTCCACCACAGATAGTGTGCTGACCCACTCCACCAGCTATAGTGTGCTGACCCACTCCAGCAGCTATAGTGTGCTGACCCACTCCACCAGAGATAGTGTGCTGACCCAGTTCACCACAGATAGTGTGCTGACCCACTCCACCAGAGTTAGTGTGCTGACCCACTCCACCAGAGATAGTGTGCTGACCCACTCCACCAGAGATAGTGTGCTGACCCACTCCACCAGAGATAGTGTGCTGACCCACTCCACCAGAGATAGAGTGCTGACCCACTCCACCAGAGATAGTGTGCTGACCCAGTCCACCAGAGATAGAGTGCTGACCCACTCCACCAGAGATAGTGTGCTGACCCACTCCACCAGAGATAGTGTGCTGACCCATTCCACCAGAGATAGTGTGCTGACCCACTCCACCAGAGATAGTGTGCTGACCCAGTCCACCAGAGATAGTGTGCTGACCCATTCCACCAGAGATAGTGTGCTGACCCACTCCACCAGAGATAGTGTGCTGACCCACTCCACCAGAGATAGTGTGCTGACCCACTGCACCAGAGATAGTGTGCTGACCCACTCCACCAGAGATAGTGTGCTGACCCACTCCAACAGAGATAGTGTGCTGACCCACTCCACCAGAGATCGTGTGCTGACCCACTCCACCAGAGATAGTGTGCTGACCCACTCCAACAGAGATAGTGTGCTGACCCACTCCACCAGAGATCGTGTGCTGACCCACTCCACCAGAGATAGTGTGCTGACCCACTGCACCAGAGATAGTGTGCTGACCCAGTCCACCAGAGATAGTGTGCTGACCCACTCCAACAGAGATAGTGTGCTGACCCACTCCAACAGAGATAGTGTGCTGACCCACTGCACCAGAGATAGTGTGCTGACCCACTCCACCAGAGATAGTGTGCTGACCCACTCCAACAGAGATAGTGTGCTGACCCACTCCACCAGAGATAGTGTGCTGACCCACTCCACCAGAGATAGTGTGCTGACCCAGTCCACCAGAGATAGTGTGCTGACCCACTCCTCCAGCGATAGTGTGCTGACCCACTCCACCAGAGATAGTGTGCTGACCCACTCCACCAGAGATAGTGTGCTGACCCAGTCCACCAGAGATAGTGTGCTGACCCACTCCACCAGAGATAGTGTGCTGACCCACTCCACCAGAGATAGTGTGCTGACCCACTCCACCAGAGATAGTGTGCTGACCCACTCCACCAGAGATAGTGTGCTGACCCACTCCACCAGAGATAGTGTGCTGACCCACTCCACCAGAGATAGTGTGCTGACCCACTCCACCAGAGATAGTGTGCTGACCCACTCCACCAGAGATAGAGTGCTGACCCACTCCACCAGAGATAGAGTGCTGACCCACTCCAACAGAGATAGTGTGCTGACCCACTCCACCAGAGATAGTGTGCTGACCCACTCCACCAGAGATAGTGTGCTGACCCACTCCACCAGAGATCGTGTGCTGACCCACTCCACCAGATAGTGTGCTGACCCACTCCACCAGAGATAGTGTGCTGACCCACTCCACCACAGATAGTGTGCTGACCCAGTCCACCAGAGATAGTGTGCTGACCCACTCCACCAGAGATAGTGTGCTGACCCACTCCACCAGCGATAGTGTGCTGACCCAGTCCACCAGAGATAGTGTGCTGACCCACTCCACCAGAGATAGTGTGCTGACCCACTCCACCAGAGATAGTGTGCTGACCCACTCCACCACAGATAGTGTGCTGACCCACTCCAACAGAGATAGTGTGCTGACCCACTCCAACAGAGATAGTGTGCTGACCCACTCCACCAGAGATAGTGTGCTGACCCACTCCACCACAGATAGTGTGCTGACCCACTCCACCACAGATAGTGTGCTGACCCACTCCACCAGAGATAGTGTGCTGACCCACTCCTCCAGCGATAGTGTGCTGACCCACTCCACCAGAGATAGAGTGCTGACCCACTCCACCAGAGATAGTGTGCTGACCCACTCCACCAGGGATAGTGTGCTGACCCACTCCACCAGAGATAGTGTGCTGACCCACTCCACCACAGATAGTGTGCTGACCCACTCCAACAGAGATAGTGTGCTGACCCACTCCACCAGAGATAGTGTGCTGACCCACTCCACCAGAGATAGTGTGCTGACCCACTCCACCAGAGATAGTGTGCTGACCCACTCCACCAGAGATAGAGTGCTGACCCACTCCACCAGAGATAGTGTGCTGACCCACTCCACCAGAGATAGAGTGCTGACCCACTCCACCAGATAGTGTGCTGACCCACTCCACCAGAGATAGTGTGCTGACCCACTCCACCAGAGATAGTGTGCTGACCCACTCCACCAGAGATAGAGTGCTGACCCACTCCACCAGAGATCGTGTGCTGACCCACTCCACCAGAGATAGTGTGCTGACCCACTCCACCAGAGATAGTGTGCTGACCCACTCCACCAGAGATAGAGTGCTGACCCAGTCCACCAGAGATAGTGTGCTGACCCACTCCACCAGAGATCGTGTGCTGACCCACTCCACCAGAGATAGAGTGCTGACCCACTCCACCAGAGATAGAGTGCTGACCCACTCCACCAGAGATCGTGTGCTGACCCACTCCACCAGAGATAGTGTGCTGACCCACTCCACCAGAGATAGAGTGCTGACCCACTCCACCACAGATAGTGTGCTGAGTCACTCCACCAGAGATAGTGTGCTGACCCACTCCACCAGAGATAGTGTGCTGACCCACTCCACCAGAGATAGTGTGCTGACCCACTCCACCACAGATAGTGTGCTGAGTCACTCCACCAGAGATAGTGTGCTGACCCACTCCACCAGAGATAGTGTGCTGACCCACTCCACCAGAGATAGTGTGCTGACCCACTCCACCAGAGATAGAGTGCTGACCCACTCCACCAGCGATAGTGTGCTGACCCACTCCACCAGAGATCGTGTGCTGACCCACTCCACCACAGATAGTGTGCTGACCCACTCCACCAGAGATAGTGTGCTAACCCACTCCACCAGCTATTCCTCAAATTTTTCTCCTTAAACCAGTCCATGTCTTCACAACTGGAAGGATTTACACATTTCCAACTTACAGAATAATACCTGCCCTGTAACCATTGACGGCATATACCAGCAAAAATACTGTGCTGTTCCACATAAACTATTTATCTTGATTTACAAAAAGATATTGAGGCTAACGGAGAACTTACCTAATGTATCCGGAGTGAAATTTCTGAAGACCAAAGTACAAGTAAAGATTAGATAAACGTCCAACAGCCCTTGGTATCGACAGCAGCTTTCTCTGCCGCCTTTAGATTATTTCCTTTCAAATATTATTGACTGTTCAAAGAGAAACGTCTGGCAGGCTTTTGGTAGGTAGTAGAAAACCACAAACAGACCCACACGAGGAACCCTTCTGATCAGACCGGTCTGTCACTTTTCTCTGTATTTATAATCTATGCAACAAAATCATTATTTTTTAGAAGAACTCTCTCCATTGGGGAATGTGGCCCCAATAGGTGTTTCACTGCATCCGGCAAATCGTTACAGTTCCTGCAACTTCTTGATGAAAGAAACCAATTTGTCTTCCATTTGTGACATCTCTTCCTGTTGGTTGATTTTTTTTGTCTTCCTGTTAGTATGACAGACGACAGGATGTCGAGAATAACCAGCACACGGTAACTAGTCACACTGCAGACAAAAATAGGACTAAACAAAAGATGAGTTGGGCCGCAAGTGTTACCATCCCATCCAACGCAACACACCTGTCAGTACAACATTGAGTACAGTCACTCGGCCTTTGTTCCCAATATACCTGTACATTTTTTTAAATACTCTATTTCAATTTTACAAGATGAATCTTACAAATTCCTAATATTACATAATATTACATTGACTGGCCTACCCTTATGCAAGAGTAATAAGAAAAGTAAATCTTTAATATTTTGTTTGGATTGCTGCTGCACTATCCTCACACCTCAGTAAGGTGGGCACCCATGTCTGTCACCCCAAACTGTAAGACAATTCTTCTTCCATCTCTGTACAACGCGGGATTTGTCTACACACTCCCAGTTTCAGGAAAGTACGTCTCCCTTGGCAACAGCATCGCAGGTGATACTGGCGAGTCAGTATTTATTGCCCATCCCTAGTTGCCCTGAGGACATTAAGTGGAATCACGTGTAGACCAGGGTAGGACATTAGTGAACTTGTTGGGTTTTTACAACAAGCTGACACTTTTCACACCCATTTTCTGGTGCCACCCCACAATTTCTTTGAACTCACAATCTCTGGGCTGCTAGACCAGTCTCATAACCACTAGCCTACCGCACCCATTGTAAGTCTGTCTGTTGGCTGAGTCTGTTAGAGAATATCTTCATCCACCTACCTAATACAAGGACATTGCGTGCTGGAATGTGATATATTCCAGTGAGGCAGAGTTCATGGGCAAGGGTTCTCTGTTTAACTCCTGGGTCTCGCTACATTTACATATCGTGAGATAAAGGTCCACTCAGGATTGTAGGAAAGGTGAGGTCCGTTTACAGGAGTGGTCAGTGACACTAAACTCTTCTTCTTCTTAGGCAGTCCCTCGGAACCGAGGATGACTTGCTTCCACACTAAAAATGAGTTCTCAGGTGACTGATGAGTCCAATGCGGGACCTAAAGTTTCTGTCACAGGTGGGGCAGACGGTGGTTGAAGGGGTGGGTGGGTGGGGTGCTTGGGTTGACTTGCGCTCTTTCCGCTGTTTGCGCTTGGCTTCCGCTTGCTCCCGGCGAAGAGACTCGAGGTGTTCAGCGCCTTCCTGGATGCTTCTCCTTCACTTTGTGCGGTCTTGTGCCAGGGATTCCCAGGTGTTGGTGGGGATGTTGCACTTTTTCAAGCTTTTGGTCACCTGAGGAAGAGAGTGTTTGAAGACCAGGACCTCAAACCCGACATTAAGCTCATGGTCTACAAAGCAGTAGTGATACCTGCCCTCCTGTATGCTTCAGAGCCATGGACCATGTACAGCAGCTGGAGAGGTACTACCAACGCTACCTCCACAAGATCCTGCAAATCCATTGGCAGGATAGGCGCACCAACATCAGTGTTCTCGCTCAGGCCTACATCCCCAGCATCGAACCTCTGACCACGCTCGATCAGCTCTGATGGACCGGCCATATCGTCCGCATGCCCGGTACGAGACTCCCAAAACAAGCGCTCTACTCAGAGCTCCGACACGGCAAGAGAGCCCCAGGTGGGCAGAGGACACTAAACTAGAGAACATCTCGCCTGAAAACCCGGCTCCTGCGCAGCTTATGTCACAGCACCAGGACCCTCACTGAAGGTGTGATCTGTACACCAGTGATTGGTTACAATGAAGTGATTCAACAACAGTATGGTCCCAACTTCAACATCAATGGGCAATTCACAGTGCGACCTGACACTAAACAGTACAGGGCACAAAGGCCCAGCCCTGTTCCCTGGCCTGTTGCCAAGTTACTGATCTGTGCCAGGGCAGTGGATGGCGCAGGCAGTGTCACAGAAACAGAGGAAACCGGAGAAGGCTTAGCTGCGATGCCCCAATGGTCGATTAGTCTGCCAGGAGTCAATGTCAGGCAAAGACACCTGGGAAGTCGCCATCTTCAGAAAAACAAATTGGTTGGGGGAAGGGCAGAAATAATTAAATAAGCAACTAGATAACAAGACTGCCTTGGAAAGTGAAATCTGAAAGTGTGTGTTATATCAGGGCTTCACCCTCAAAGGGATAATGGAATATTAACCAATTGACAGTAGAAAAGACTAAAATAATTACACCTCCACCAGTGCGTGCAGCTTCAAGCAAAGTCATTTTTTCCACAGTAAACTACCGGAAACACCCACAAATTCTAAGAAGCAGAGAGCTGATTGGTGCACATCTGGGTTTTTGTGGTGGAGGCACTGACTGTCTGTGTTAGACTCTCCGGATAGTAGATGGGCTTAAGCTGTTGATACAAGGTTCCAAGTACAGTGCAGGGAGCACTGGCTCACAGCTCGTGACAGGAGACACTCGCACCATAATCAAAACCTAGTATTACCTGCAATTCAAACAACTGTAACACAGGGAGCTCTGTGCCGAACACTTGTGATAATGTACACATTTCTTTAAAAACTAAGAAACTGATATGATCAGGAAGTAGCACCAAATGTTTAAAATGTCCCCTGCCCTACACAACCCCCATCAGTTTGTCTGAAGATATATATATGTGTGTGTGTGTGTGCTTTTGGAGGGGTTGGTCAGTATTTTGTCTGTGATGTATCACATTACTTGCATTTATACAGCACCATTCGACATTAAAAATTACTTAAGAGCACGAGGTATCACCAACAACTCGAAATCCAGTAAGGAGGGTCTTGTTTGATTGCTAGGCTCACTACAAATACCCAGTAATGCACAGTCTGGGTTATAGGGGTGAGGGATTGGCTGTGGGAGTGTTCTGAGATGTTAAACCTGAGACAAATATTGGGAGTAGAAACCCCAAAACTCACCAGTGGTGGTAGCAACAAGTGAGATTAGAGTATCACTCAAAGACCATCAGGATACTCAAACTTTTCAAATTTAAACAAAGTAGAGCAAACAGCAACAGTTAAAAATGTGTGCAAGAGTTCAGAAAGACATTGACAAAGAGCTAGTACTGTCAGCCTTAGCTCAGTGGTAGCACTTTCGCCTCTGAATCAGAAAGTTGCGAGTTCAAACTTCACTCCAGAGACTTGAGCACGTAACATTTATACCACAAACAACACCACTAGAACCAGACAATCGGGTCATTTATCTCATTGCTGTTTATAGGATCTTGCTGTGTGCATGAATTGGCTGCTGTGTTTGAATGCATTACAACAGTGGCTGTGAAGTGCTCTGGGACATCCTGAGGACATGAAAGGCGCAATATAAATGCAACTTCTTTCCTTTAGAATTAGCCAATGCAGTTGCAGAGGAAGAAGCAAAGGAACATTGCAAACCGTCTAGACGTTCTGCAGCTGCAGGCTATGAAGGAAAAACAGAAGGAATGTTACAGTCAAGGATTGTGAAGGAGAAGACTAGATAGAATGGGCACGGATTGTGAAGAGTGGATAGAATGGGCACAGATTGTGAAGAGTAGATAGAATGGGTACAGATTGTGAAGAGTGGATAGAATGGGCACGGATTGTGAAGAGTGGATAGAATGGGCACAGATTGTGAAGAGTGGATAGAATGGGCACAGATTGTGAAGAGTGGATAGAATGGGTACAGATTCTGAAGAGTGGATAGAATGGGCACAGATTGTGAAGAGTGGATAGAATGGGCACAGATTGTGAAGAGTAGATAGAATGGGTACAGATTGTGAAGAGTAGATAGAATGGGCATGGATTGTGAAGAGTAGATAGAATGGGCACAGATTGTGAAGAGTGGATAGAATGGGCACGGATTGTGAAGAGTGGATAGAATGGGCACAGATTGTTAAGAGTAGATAGAATGGGCACGGATTGTGAAGAGTGGATAGAATGGGCACGGATTGTGAAGAGTGGATAGAATGGGCATGGATTGTGAAGAGTAGATAGAATGGGCACGGATTGTGAAGAGTGGATAGAATGGGCACGGATTGTGAAGAGTAGATAGAATGGGCACGGATTGTGAGGAGTGGATAGAATGGGCACGGATTGTGAAGGTTGGATAGAATGGGCAGAGATTGTGAAGAGTGGATAGAATAGGCAAAGATTGTGAAGAGTGGATAGAATGGGTACGGATTGTGAAGAGTAGATAGAATGGGCATGGATTGTGAAGAGTGGATAGAATGGGCAGAGATTGTGAACAGTGGATAGAATGGGCACAGATTGTGAAGATTGGATAGAATGGGCACAGATTCTGAAGAGTGGATAGAATGGGCACAGATTGTGAAATGTGGATAGAATGGGAACGGATTGTGAAGAGTAGATAGAACGGGCACAGATTGTGTAGAGTAGATAGAATGGGCACGGATTGTGAAGAGTGGATAGAATGGGCACGGATTGTGAAGAGTAGATAGAATGGGCACGGATTGTGAGGAGTGGATAGAATGGGAACGGATTGTGAAGATTGGATAGAATGGGCATAGATTGTGAAGAGTGGATAGAATAGGCAAAGATTGTGAAGAGTGTATAGAATGGGTACGGATTGTGAAGAGTAGATAGAATGGCACGGATTGTGAAGAGTGGATAGAAAGGGCACAGATTGTGAAGAATGGATAGAATGGGTACGGATTGTGAGGAGTAGATAGAATGGGCACGGATTGTGAAGAGTAGATAGAACGGGCACAGATTGTGAAGAGTAGATAGAATGGGCACAGATTGTGAAGAGTAGATAGAATGGGCACGGATTGTGAAGAGTAGATAGAATGGGCACGGATTGTGAAGAATAGATAGAATGGGCACAGTTTGTGAAGAGCAGATAGATGGGCACAGATTGTGAAGAATGGATAGAATGGGCACGTATTGTGAAGAGTGGATAGAATGGGCACAGATTGTGAAGAGTGGATAGAATGGGCACAGAGTGTGAAGAGTGGATAGAATGGGCACAGATTGTGAAGAGTGGATAGAATGGGTACGGATTGTGAAGAGTAGATAGAACGGGCACAGATTGTGTAGATTAGATAGAATGGGCACGGATGGTGAAGAGTGGATAGAATGGGCACGGATTGTGATGAGTGGATAGTATGGGCACGGATTGTGAAGAATGGTTAGAATGGGCATGAATTGTGAAGAATAGATAGAATGGGCATGGATTGTGAAGTGTGGATAGAATGGGCATGGATTGTGAAGAATAGATAGAATGGGGACGGATTGTGAAGAGTGGATAGAATGGGCACGGATTGTGAAGAGTAGATAGAATGGGAACAGATTGTGAAGAGTGGATAGAATGGCACAGATTGTGAAGAGTGGATAGAATGGGCACAGATTGTGAAGAGTAGATAGAATGGGCACAGATTGTGAAGAGTGGATAGAATGGGCACAGATTGTGAAGAGTTGATAGAATGGGCACGGATTGTGAAGAGTAGATAGAATGGGCACGTATTGTGAAGAGTAGATAGAATGGGCACAGATTGTGAAGAGTGGATAGAATTGGCATGGATTGTGAAGAGTAGATAGAATGGGCACGGATTTTGCAGAGTCGATAGAATGGGCACAGATTGTGAAGAGTAGATAGAATGGGCACGGATTGTGAAGAATAGATAGAATGGGCACAGTTTGTGAAGAGCAGATAGATGGGCACAGATTGTGAAGAATGGATAGAATGGGCACGTATTGTGAAGAGTGGATAGAATGGGCACAGATTGTGAAGAGTGGATAGAATGGGCACAGAGTGTGAAGAGTGGATAGAATGGGCACAGATTGTGAAGAGTGGATAGAATGGGTACGGATTGTGAAGAGTAGATAGAACGGGCACAGATTGTGTAGATTAGATAGAATGGGCACGGATGGTGAAGAGTGGATAGAATGGGCACGGATTGTGATGAGTGGATAGTATGGGCACGGATTGTGAAGAATGGTTAGAATGGGCATGAATTGTGAAGAATAGATAGAATGGGCATGGATTGTGAAGTGTGGATAGAATGGGCATGGATTGTGAAGAATAGATAGAATGGGCACGGATTGTGAAGAGTGGATAGAATGGGCACGGATTGTGAAGAGTAGATAGAATGGGAACAGATTGTGAAGAGTGGATAGAATGGCACAGATTGTGAAGAGTGGATAGAATGGGCACAGATTGTGAAGAGTAGATAGAATGGGCACAGATTGTGAAGAGTGGATAGAATGGGCACAGATTGTGAAGAGTTGATAGAATGGGCACGGATTGTGAAGAGTAGATAGAATGGGCACGTATTGTGAAGAGTAGATAGAATGGGCACAGATTGTGAAGAGTGGATAGAATTGGCATGGATTGTGAAGAGTAGATAGAATGGGCACGGATTTTGCAGAGTCGATAGAATGGGCACAGATTGTGAAGAGTAGATAGAATGGGCACGGATTGTGAAGAGTATATACAATGGGTACGGATTGTGAATAGTGGATAGAATGGGCACGGATTGTGAAGAGTGGATAGAATGGCACAGATTGTGAAGAGTGGATAGAATGGGCACAGATTGTGAAGAGTAGATAGAATGGGCACAGATTATGAAGAGTGGATAGAATGGGCACAGATTGTGAAGGGTGGATAGAATGGGCACGGATTGTGAAGAGTAGATAGAATGGGCACGTATTGTGAAGAGTAGATAGAATGGGCACTGATTGTGAAGAGTGGATAGAATTGGCATGGATTGTGAAGATTAGATAGAATGGGCACGGATTTTGAAGAGTGGATAGAATGGGCACAGATTGTGAAGAGTAGATAGAATGGGCACGGATTGTGAGGAGTAGATACAATGGGTACGGATTGTGAATAGTGGATAGAATGGGTACGGATTGTGAAGAGTGGATAGAATGGTCACGGAATCTGAAGAGTGGATAGAATGGGCACGGATTGTGAAGAGTAGATAGAATGGGCACAGAGTGTGAAGATTGGATCGAATGGGCACAGATTGTGAAGAGTAGATAAAATGGGCACGGATTGAGAAGAGTGGATTGAATGGGTACAGATTGTGAAGAGAGGATAGAATGGGCACAGATTGTGAAGAGTGGATAGAATGGGCACAGATTGTGAAGAGTAGATAGAATGGGCACTGATTGTGAAGAGTGGATAGAATGGGCACGGATTGTGAAGAGTGGATAGAATGGGCACGGATTGTGAAGAGTGGTTAGAATGGGCATGGATTGTGAAGAGTAGATAGAATGGGCATGATTGTGAAGAGTGGATAGAATGGGCATGGATTGTGATGAGTAGATAGAATGGGCACGGATTGTGAAGAGTGGATAGATGGGGCACGGATTGTGAAGAGTAGATAGAATGGGCTCAGATTGTGAAGCTTGGATAGAATGGGCACAGATTGTGAAGAGTGGATAGAATGGGCACAGATTGTGAAGAGTAGATAGAATAGGGACAGATTGTGAAGAATGGATAGAATGGGCATGGATTGTGAAGAGTAGATAGAATGGGCACGGATTGTGAAGAGTAGATAGAATGGGCACAGATTGTGAAGAGTGGATAGAATTGGCATGGATTGTGAAGGGTAGATAGAATGGGCACGGATTGTGAAGAGTGGATAGAATGGGCACAGATTGTGAACGGTAGAGAGAATGGCCAAGGATTGTGAAGTGTGGATAGAATGGGCACAAATTGTGCAGAGTAGATAGAATGTGCACGGATTGTGAAGAATAGATAGAATGGGCACAGATTGTGAAGAGTACATAGAATGGGCATGGATTGTGAAGAGTAGATAGAATGGGGACAGATTGTGAAGAGTGGATAGAATGGGCACAGATTGTGAAGAGTAGATAGAATGGGCACGGATTGTGAATAGTACATAGAATGGGCATGGATTGTGAAGTGTAGATACAATGGGCACGGATTGTGAAGAGTGGATAGAATGGGCATGGATTGTGAAGAGTAGATAGAATGGGCACGGATTGTGAAGAGTGGATAGAATGGGCACGGATTGTGAAGAGTAGATAGAATGGGCAGGGAATGAGAAGAGTGGATAGAATGGGCACGGATTGTGAAGAGTAGATAGAATGGGAACAGATTGTGAAGAGTGGATAGAATGGGCACAGATTGTGAAGAGTAGATAGGATGGGCACGGATTGTGAAGTATAGATGGAATGGGCACGGATTGTGAAGAGTAGATAGAATGGGCACAGATTGGGAAGAATGGATAGAATGGGCACGGATTGTGAAGAGTGGATAGAATGGGCACGGATTGTGAAGAGTGGATAGATTGGCTACAGATTGTGAAGAGTAGATTGAATGGGGATGGATTGTGAAGAGTAGATAGAATGGGTATGGATTGTGAACAGCAGATGGAATGGGCACAGATTGTGAAGAGTGGATAGAATGGGCACGGATTGTGAAGAGTGGATAGAATGGGCACGGATTGTGAGTGGATAGAATGGGCACGGATTGTGAAGATTCGAGAGAATGTGCACGGATTGTGAAAGGAGATAGAATGGGCACGGATTGTGAAGAGTCGATAGAATGGGTACGGATTGTGAAGAGTAGATAGAATGGGCACAGATTGTGAAGATTAGATAGAATGGGCACAGATTGTGAAGAATGGATAGAATGGGCACGTATTGTGAAGAGTGGATTGAATGGGAACAGATTGTGATGAGTGGATAGAATGGGCAGAGATTGTGAAGAGTGGATAGTATGGGCACGGATTATGAAGAGTGGATAGTATGGGCACGGATTGTGAAGAGTGGATAGAATGGGCACGGATTGTGAAGAGTGGATAGAATGGGCACAGATTGTGAAGAGTGGATAGAATGGGCATGGTTTGTGAAGAGTGGTTAGAATGGGCACGGATTGTGAAGAGTAGATAGAATGGGCATGGTTTGTGAAGTGTGGATAGAATGGGCATGGGTTGTGAAGAGTAGATAGAATGGGCACGGATTGTAAAGAGTGGATAGAATGGGCACGGATTGTGAAGAGTAGATAGAATGGGTGCGGATTGTGAAGAGTAGATAGAATGGGCACAGATTGTGAAGAGTAGATAGAATGGGCACAGAGTGTGAAGAGTAGACAGAATGGGCATGGATTGTGAAGAGTAGATTGAATGGGCACGGATTGTGAAGAGTAGATAGAATGGGTACGGATTGTGAAGAGTGGATAGAATGGGTACGGATTATGAAGAGTGGATAGAATGGGAACGGATTGTGAAGAGTAGATAGAATGGGCACAGAGTGTGAAGAGTGGATAGAATGGGCACAGATTGTGAAGAGTAGATAGAATGGGCACGGATTGTGAAGAGTGGATAGAATGGGTACAGATTGTGAAGAGTGGATAGAATGGGCACAGATTGTGAAGAGTGGATAGAATGGGCACAGATTGTGAAGAGTAGAAAGAATGGGCACGGATTGTGAAGAGTGGATAGAATGGGCACGGATTGTGAAGAGTGGATAGAATGGGCATGGATTGTGAAGATTGGTTAGAATGGGCATGGATTGTGAAGAGTAGATAGAATGGGCATGGATTGTGAAGAGTGGATAGAATGGGCATGGATTGTGAAGAGTAGATAGAATGGGCACGGATTGTGAAGAGTGGATAGAATGGGCACGGATTGTGAAGAGTAGATAGAATGGGCACAGATTGTGTAGATTGGATAGGATGGGCACAGATTGTGAAGAGTGGATAGAATGGGCACAGATTGTGAAGAGTGGATAGAATGGGCACAGATTGTGAAGAGTGGATAGAATGGGCACAGATTGTGAAGAGTGGATGGAATGGGTACGGATTGTGAAGAGTAGATAGAACGGGCACAGATTGTGTAGAGTAGATAGAATGGGCACAGATTGTGAAGAGTGGATAGAATGGGCACGGATTGTGAAGAGTAGATATAATGGGCACGGATTGTGAGGAGTGGATAGAATGGGCACGGATTGTGAAGATTGGATAGAATGGGCATAGATTGTGAAGAGTGGATAGAATAGGCAAAGATTGTGAAGAGTGGATAGAATTTGTACGGATTGTGAAGAGTAGATAGAATGGGCACGGATTCTGAAGAGTGGATAGAATGGGCACAAATTGTGAAGAATGGATAGAATGGGTACGGATTGTGAGGAGTAGATAGAATGGGCACGGATTGTGAAGAGTAGATAGAATGGGCACAGATTGTGAAGAGTAGATAGAATGGGCACAGATTGTGAAGAGTAAATAGAATGGGCACGGATTGTGAAGAGTAGATAGAATGGGCACGGATTGTGAAGAATAGATAGAATGGGCACAGATTGTGAAGAGTAGATAGAATGGGCACAGATTGTGAAGAATGGATAGAATGGGCACGTATTGTGAAGAGTGGATAGAATGGGCACAGATTGTGAAGAGTGGATAGAATGGGCACAGAGTGTGAAGAGTGGATAGAATGGGCACAGATTGTGAAGAGTGGATAGAATGGGCACAGATTGTGAAGAATGGATAGAATGGGTAGGGATTGTGAAGAGTAGATAGAACGGGCACAGATTGTGTAGATTAGATAGAATGGGCACGGATTGTGAAGAGTGGATAGAATGGGCACGGATTGTGAATAGTGGATAGTATGGGCATGGATTGTGAAGATTGGTTAGAATGGGCATGGATTGTGAAGAGAAGATAGAATGGGCATGGATTGTGAAGTGTGGATAGAATGGGCATGGATTGTGAAGAGTAGATAGAATGGGCACGGATTGTGAAGAGTGGATAGAATGGGCACGGTTTGTGAAGAGTAGATAGAATGGGAATGGATTGTGAAGAGTGGATAGAATGGGCACGGATTGTGAAGAGTGGATAGAATGGGCACAGATTGTGAAGAGTGGATAGAATGGGCACGGATTGTGAAGAGTGGATAGAATGGGCACAGATTGTGAAGAGTAGATAGAATGGGCACAGATTCTGAAGAGTGGATAGAATGGGCACAGATTGTGAAGAGTGGATAGAATGGGCACGGATTGTGAAGAATAGATAGAATGGGCACGTATTGTGAATGGTGGATAGAATGGGTACGGATTGTGAAGAGTGGATAGAATGGGCACGGATTCTGAAGATTGGATAGAATGGGCACGGATTGTGAAGAGTAGATAGAATGGGCACAGAGTGTGAAGAGTGGATAGAATGGGCACAGATTGTGAAGAATAGATAGAATGGGCACAGATTGTGAAGAGTAGATCGATTGGGCACGGATTGTGAAGAGTGGATAGAATGGGCACGGATTGTGAAGATTGGATAGAATGGGCACGGATTGTGAAGAGTGGATAGAATGGGTACAGATTGTGAAGAGTGGATAGAATGGGCACAGATTGTGAAGAGTGGATAGAATGGGCACAGATTGTGAAGAGTAGATAGATTGGGCACGGATTGTTAAGAGTGGATAGAATGGGCACGGATTGTGAAGAGTGGATAGAATGGGCACGGATTGTGAAGAGTGGTTAGAATGGGCATGGATTGTGAAGCGTAGATAGAATGGGCATGGATTGTGAAGAGTGGATAGAATGGGCATGGATTGTGAAGAGTAGATAGAATGGGCACGGATTGTGAAGACTGGATAGAATGGGCCCGGATTGTGAAGAGTAGATTGAATGGGCACAGATTGTGAAGAGTGGAAAGAATGGGCACAGATTGTGAAGAGTGGATAGAATGGGCACAGATTGTGAAGAGTAGATAGAATGGGGACAGATTGTGAAGAATGGATAGAATGGGCACAGATTGTGAAGAGTGGTTAGAATGGGCACAGATTGTGAAGAGTAGATAGAATGGGCACAGATTGTGAAGAGTAGATAGAATGGTCACGGATTGTGAAGAGTAGATAGAATGGGCACAGATATTGAAGAGTGGATAGAATTGGCATGGATTGTGAAGAGTAGATAGAATGGGCACGGATTGTGAAGAGTGGATAGAATTGGCACAGATTGTGAAGAGTAGATAGAATGGGCAAGGATTGTGAAGTGTGGATAGAATGGGCTCAAATTGTGAAGAGCAGATAGAATGGGCACGGATTGTGAAGAGTAGATAGAATGGGCACGGATTGTGAAGAGTACATAGAATGGGCATGGATTGTGAAGAGTAGATAGAATGGGTACAGATTGTGAAGCGTGGATAGAATGGGCACAGATTGTGAAGAGTAGATAGAATGGGCACGGATTGTGAAGAGTACATAGAATGGGCATGGATTGTGAAGTGTAGATAGAATGGGCACGGATTGTGAAGAGTGGATAGAATGGGCATGGATTGTGAAGAGTAGATAGAATGGGCACGGATTGTGAAGAGTGGATAGAATGGGCACGGATTGTGAAGAGTAGATAGAATGGGCACAGATTGTGAAGAGTGGATAGAATGGGCACGGATTGTGAATAGTAGATAGGATGGGCACGGATTATGAAGAGTAGATAGAATGGGCACAGATTGTGAAGAGTGCATAGAATGGGCATGGATTGTGAAGAGTAGATAGAATGGGCATGGATTGTGAAGAATGGATAGAATGGGCATGGAATGTGAAGAGTGGATAGAATGGGCACAGATTGTGAAGAGTAGATAGAATGGGAACGGATTGTAAAGAATAGATAGAATGGGCACGGATTGTGAAGAGTAGATAGAATGGGTACAGATTGTGAAGAGCAGATAAAATGGGCATGGATTGTGAAGTGTAGATAAAATGGGCACGGATTGTGAAGAGTAGACAGAATGGGCATGGATTGTGAAGAGTAGATTGAATGGGCACGGATTCTGAAGATTAGATAGAATGGGTACGGATTGTGAAGAGTAGATAGAATGGGCATGGATTTTGAAGAGTGGATAGAATGGGCACAGATTATGAAGAGTAGATAGAATGGGCACGGATTGTGAAGTGTAGATAGAATGGGTACGGATTGTGAAGAGTAGATAGAATGGGCATGGATTTTGAAGAGTGGATAGAATGGGCACAGATTGTGAAGAGTAGATAGAATGGGCACAGATTGTGAAGAGTAGATACAATGGTACAGATTGTGAATAGTGGATAGAATGGGCATGGATTTTGAAGAGTGGATAGAATGGGCACAGATTGTGAACAGTGGATAGAATGGGCACGGATTGTGAAGAGTAGATAGAATGGGCTCGCATTGTGAAGAAGAGATAGAATGGGCACAGATTGTGAAGAGTAGATAGAATGGGCACAGATTGTGAAGAATGGATAGAATGGGCACGTATTGTGAAGAGTGGATAGAATGGGCACAGATTGTGAAGAGTGGATAGAATGGGCACAGAGTTTGAAGAGTGGATAGAATGGGCACAGATTGTGAAGAGTGGATAGAATGGGCACAGATTGTGAAGAGTGGATAGAATGGGTACGGATTGTGAAGAGTAGATAGAACGGGCACAGATTGTGTAGAGTAGAAAGAATGGGCACGGATTGTGAAGAGTGGATAGAATGGGCACGGATTGTGAAGAGTGGATAGTATGGGCATGGACTGTGAAGAGTGGTTAGAATGGGCATGGATTGTGAAGAGTAGATAGAATGGGCATGGATTGTGAAGTGTGGATACAATGGGCATGGATTGTGAAGAGTAGATAGAATGGGCACGGATTGTGAAGAGTGGATAGAATGGGCACGGATTGCGATGAGTAGATAGAATGGGCACAGATTGAGAAGAGTGGATAGAATGGGCACAGATTGTGAAGAGTGGATAGAATGGGCACAGATTGTGAAGAATAGATAGAATGGGCACAGATTGTGAAGAGTGGATAGAATGGGCACAGATTGCGAAGAGTGGATAGAGTGGGCACGGATTGTGAAGAATAGATAGAATGGGCACGTATTGTGAAGAGTAGATAGAATGGGCACAGATTGTGAAGAGTGGATAGAATTGGCATGGATTGTGAAGAGTAGATAGAATGGGCACGGATTATGAAGATTGGATAGAATGGGCATAGATTGTGAAGAGTGGATAGAATAGGCAAAGATTGTGAAGAGTGGATAGAATGGGTACGGATTGTGAAGAGTAGATAGAATGGGCACGGATTGTGAAGAGTGGATAGAATGGGCACAGATTGTGAAGAGTGGATAGAATGGGCACAGATTGTGAAGATTGGATAGAATGGGCACAGATTCTGAAGAGTGGATAGAACGGGCACAGATTGTGAAATGTGGTTAGACTGGGTACGGATTGTGAAGAGTAGATAGAACGGGCACAGATTGTGTAGAGTAGATAGAATGGGCACGGATTGTGAAGAGTAGATAGAATGGGCACGGATTGTGAGGAGTGGATAGAATGGGCACGGATTGTGAAGATTGGATAGAATGGGCATAGATTGTGAAGAGTGGATAGAATAGGCAAAGATTGTGAAGAGTTGGTAGAATGGGTACGGATTGTGAAGAGTAGATAGAATAGGCACGGATTGTGAAGAGTGGATAGAATGGGCACAGATTGTGAAGAATGGATAGAATGGGTCCGGATTGTGAGGAGTAGATAGAATGGGCACGGATTGTGAAGAGTAGATAGAAAGGGCACAGATTGTGAAGAGTAGATAGAATGGGCATGGTTTGTGAAGAGTGGTTAGAATGGGCACGGATTGTGAAGAGTAGATAGAATGGGCATGGTTTGTGAAGTGTGGATAGAATGGGCATGGGTTGTGAAGAGTAGATAGAATGGGCACGGATTGTAAAGAGTGGATAGAATGGGCACGGATTGTGAAGAGTAGATAGAATGGGTGCGGATTGTGAAGAGTAGATAGAATGGGCACAGATTGTGAAGAGTAGATAGAATGGGCACAGAGTGTGAAGAGTAGACAGAATGGGCATGGATTGTGAAGAGTAGATTGAATGGGCACGGATTGTGAAGAATAGATAGAATGGGTACGGATTGTGAAGAGTGGATAGAATGGGTACGGATTGTGAAGAGTGGATAGAATGGGAACGGATTGTGATGAGTAGATAGAATGGGCACAGAGTGTGAAGAGTGGATAGAATGGGCACAGATTGTGAAGAGTAGATAGAATGGGCACGGATTGTGAAGAGTGGATAGAATGGGTACAGATTGTGAAGAGTGGATAGAATGGGCACAGAATGTGAAGAGTGGATAGAATGGGCACAGATTGTGAAGAGTAGAAAGAATGGGCACGGATTGTGAAGAGTGGATAGAATGGGCACGGATTGTGAAGAGTGGATAGAATGGGCATGGATTGTGAAGATTGGTTAGAATGGGCATGGATTGTGAAGAGTAGATAGAATGGGCATGGATTGTGAAGAGTGAATAGAATGGGCATGGATTGTGAAGGGTAGATAGAATGGGCACGGATTGTGAAGAGTGGATAGAATGGGCACGGATTGTGAAGAGTAGATAGAATGGGCACAGATTGTGTAGATTGGATAGGATGGGCACAGATTGTGAAGAGTGGATAGAATGGGCACAGATTGTGAAGAGTGGATAGAATGGGCACAGATTGTGAAGAGTGGATAGAATGGGCACAGATTGTGAAGAGTGGATGGAATGGGTACGGATTGTGAAGAGTAGATAGAACGGGCACAGATTGTGTAGAGTAGATAGAATGGGCACGGATTGTGAAGAGTGGATAGAATGGGCACGGATTGTGAAGAGTAGATATAATGGGCACGGATTGTGAGGAGTGGATAGAATGGGCACGGATTGTGAAGATTGGATAGAATGGGCATAGATTGTGAAGAGTGGATAGAATAGGCAAAGATTGTGAAGAGTGGATAGAATTTGTACGGATTGTGAAGAGTAGATAGAATGGGCACGGATTCTGAAGAGTGGATAGAATGGGCACAAATTGTGAAGAATGGATAGAATGGGTACGGATTGTGAGGAGTAGATAGAATGGGCACGGATTGTGAAGAGTAGATAGAATGGGCACAGATTGTGAAGAGTAGATAGAATGGGCACAGATTGTGAAGAGTAGATAGAATGGGCACGGATTGTGAAGAGTAGATAGAATGGGCACGGATTGTGAAGAATAGATAGAATGGGCACAGATTGTGAAGAGTAGATAGAATGGGCACAGATTGTGAAGAATGGATAGAATGGGCACGTATTGTGAAGAGTGGATAGAATGGGCACAGATTGTGAAGAGTGGATAGAATGGGCACAGAGTGTGAAGAGTGGATAGAATGGGCACAGATTGTGAAGAGTGGATAGAATGGGCACAGATTGTGAAGAATGGATAGAATGGGTACGGATTGTGAAGAGTAGATAGAACGGGCACAGATTGTGTAGATTAGATAGAATGGGCACGGATTGTGAAGAGTGGATAGAATGGGCACGGATTGTGAATCTTGGATAGTATGGGCATGGATTGTGAAGATTGGTTAGAATGGGCATGGATTGTGAAGAGAAGATAGAATGGGCATGGATTGTGAAGAGTGGATAGTATGGGCATGGACTGTGAAGAGTGGTTAGAATGGGCATGGATTGTGAAGAGTAGATAGAATGGGCATGGATTGTGAAGTGTGGATACAATGGGCATGGATTGTGAAGAGTAGATAGAATGGGCACGGATTGTGAAGAGTGGATAGAATGGGCACGGATTGCGATGAGTAGATAGAATGGGCACAGATTGAGAAGAGTGGATAGAATGGGCACAGATTGTGAAGAGTGGATAGAATGGGCACAGATTGAGAAGAGTGGATAGAATGGGCACAGATTGTGAAGAGTGGATAGAATGGGCACAGATTGCGAAGAGTGGATAGAGTGGGCACGGATTGTGAAGAATAGATAGAATGGGCACGTATTGTGAAGAGTAGATAGAATGGGCACAGATTGTGAAGAGTGGATAGAATTGGCATGGATTGTGAAGAGTAGATAGAATGGGCACGGATTATGAAGATTGGATAGAATGGGCATAGATTGTGAAGAGTGGATAGAATAGGCAAAGATTGTGAAGAGTGGATAGAATGGGTACGGATTGTGAAGAGTAGATAGAATGGGCACGGATTGTGAAGAGTGGATAGAATGGGCACAGATTGTGAAGAGTGGATAGAATGGGCACAGATTGTGAAGATTGGATAGAATGGGCACAGATTCTGAAGAGTGGATAGAACGGGCACAGATTGTGAAATGTGGTTAGACTGGGTACGGATTGTGAAGAGTAGATAGAACGGGCACAGATTGTGTAGAGTAGATAGAATGGGCACGGATTGTGAAGAGTAGATAGAATGGGCACGGATTGTGAGGAGTGGATAGAATGGGCACGGATTGTGAAGATTGGATAGAATGGGCATAGATTGTGAAGAGTGGATAGAATAGGCAAAGATTGTGAAGAGTTGGTAGAATGGGTACGGATTGTGAAGAGTAGATAGAATAGGCACGGATTGTGAAGAGTGGATAGAATGGGCACAGATTGTGAAGAATGGATAGAATGGGTCCGGATTGTGAGGAGTAGATAGAATGGGCACGGATTGTGAAGAGTAGATAGAAAGGGCACAGATTGTGAAGAGTAGATAGAATGGGCATGGTTTGTGAAGAGTGGTTAGAATGGGCACGGATTGTGAAGAGTAGATAGAATGGGCATGGTTTGTGAAGTGTGGATAGAATGGGCATGGGTTGTGAAGAGTAGATAGAATGGGCACGGATTGTAAAGAGTGGATAGAATGGGCACGGATTGTGAAGAGTAGATAGAATGGGTGCGGATTGTGAAGAGTAGATAGAATGGGCACAGATTGTGAAGAGTAGATAGAATGGGCACAGAGTGTGAAGAGTAGACAGAATGGGCATGGATTGTGAAGAGTAGATTGAATGGGCACGGATTGTGAAGAATAGATAGAATGGGTACGGATTGTGAAGAGTGGATAGAATGGGTACGGATTGTGAAGAGTGGATAGAATGGGAACGGATTGTGATGAGTAGATAGAATGGGCACAGAGTGTGAAGAGTGGATAGAATGGGCACAGATTGTGAAGAGTAGATAGAATGGGCACGGATTGTGAAGAGTGGATAGAATGGGTACAGATTGTGAAGAGTGGATAGAATGGGCACAGAATGTGAAGAGTGGATAGAATGGGCACAGATTGTGAAGAGTAGAAAGAATGGGCACGGATTGTGAAGAGTGGATAGAATGGGCACGGATTGTGAAGAGTGGATAGAATGGGCATGGATTGTGAAGATTGGTTAGAATGGGCAAGGATTGTGAAGAGTAGATAGAATGGGCATGGATTGTGAAGAGTGGATAGAATGGGCATGGATTGTGAAGGGTAGATAGAATGGGCACGGATTGTGAAGAGTGGATAGAATGGGCACGGATTGTGAAGAGTAGATAGAATGGGCACAGATTGTGTAGATTGGATAGGATGGGCACAGATTGTGAAGAGTGGATAGAATGGGCACAGATTGTGAAGAGTGGATAGAATGGGCACAGATTGTGAAGAGTGGATAGAATGGGCACAGATTGTGAAGAGTGGATGGAAGGGGTACGGATTGTGAAGAGTAGATAGAACGGGCACAGATTGTGTAGAGTAGATAGAATGGGCACGGATTGTGAAGAGTGGATAGAATGGGCACGGATTGTGAAGAGTAGATATAATGGGCACGGATTGTGAGGAGTGGATAGAATGGGCACGGATTGTGAAGATTGGATAGAATGGGCATAGATTGTGAAGAGTGGATAGAATAGGCAAAGATTGTGAAGAGTGGATAGAATTTGTACGGATTGTGAAGAGTAGATAGAATGGGCACGGATTCTGAAGAGTGGATAGAATGGGCACAAATTGTGAAGAATGGATAGAATGGGTACGGATTGTGAGGAGTAGATAGAATGGGCACGGATTGTGAAGAGTAGATAGAATGGGCACAGATTGTGAAGAGTAGATAGAATGGGCACGGATTGTGAAGAGTAGATAGAATGGGCACGGATTGTGAAGAATAGATAGAATGGGCACAGATTGTGAAGAGTAGATAGAATGGGCACAGATTGTGAAGAATGGATAGAATGGGCACGTATTGTGAAGAGTGGATAGAATGGGCACAGATTGTGAAGAGTGGATAGAATGGGCACAGAGTGTGAAGAGTGGATAGAATGGGCACAGATTGTGAAGAGTGGATAGAATGGGCACAGATTGTGAAGAATGGATAGAATGGGTACGGATTGTGAAGAGTAGATAGAACGGGCACAGATTGTGTAGATTAGATAGAATGGGCACGGATTGTGAAGAGTGGATAGAATGGGCACGGATTGTGAATAGTGGATAGTATGGGCATGGATTGTGAAGATTGGTTAGAATGGGCATGGATTGTGAAGAGAAGATAGAATGGGCATGGATTGTGAAGTGTGGATAGAATGGGCATGGATTGTGAAGAGTAGATAGAATGGGCACGGATTGTGAAGAGTGGATAGAATGGGCACAAATTGTGAAGAATGGATAGAATGGGTACGGATTGTGAGGAGTAGATAGAATGGGCACGGATTGTGAAGAGTAGATAGAATGGGCACAGATTGTGAAGAGTAGATAGAATGGGCACAGATTGTGAAGAGTAGATAGAATGGGCACGGATTGTGAAGAGTAGATAGAATGGGCACGGATTGTGAAGAATAGATAGAATGGGCACAGATTGTGAAGAGTAGATAGAATGGGCACAGATTGTGAAGAATGGATAGAATGGGCACGTATTGTGAAGAGTGGATAGAATGGGCACAGATTGTGAAGAGTGGATAGAATGGGCACAGAGTGTGAAGAGTGGATAGAATGGGCACAGATTGTGAAGAGTGGATAGAACGGGCACAGATTGTGAAGAATGGATAGAATGGGTACGGATTGTGAAGAGTAGATAGAACGGGCACAGATTGTGTAGATTAGATAGAATGGGCACGGATTGTGAAGAGTGGATAGAATGGGCACGGATTGTGAATAGTGGATAGTATGGGCATGGATTGTGAAGATTGGTTAGAATGGGCATGGATTGTGAAGAGAAGATAGAATGGGCATGGATTGTGAAGTGTGGATAGAATGGGCATGGATTGTGAAGAGTAGATAGAATGGGCACGGATTGTGAAGAGTGGATAGAATGGGCACGGTTTGTGAAGAGTAGATAGAATGGGAATGGATTGTGAAGAGTGGATAGAATGGGCACGGATTGTGAAGAGTGGATAGAATGGGCACAGATTGTGAAGAGTGGATAGAATGGGCACGGATTGTGAAGAGTGGATAGAATGGGCACAGATTGTGAAGAGTAGATAGAATGGGCACAGATTCTGAAGAGTGGATAGAATGGGCACAGATTGTGAAGAGTGGATAGAATGGGCACGGATTGTGAAGAATAGATAGAATGGGCACGTATTGTGAATGGTGGATAGAATGGGTACGGATTGTGAAGAGTGGATAGAATGGGCACGGATTCTGAAGATTGGATAGAATGGGCACGGATTGTGAAGAGTAGATAGAATGGGCACAGAGTGTGAAGAGTGGATAGAATGGGCACAGATTGTGAAGAATAGATAGAATGGTCACAGATTGTGAAGAGTAGATCGATTGGGCACGGATTGTGAAGAGTGGATAGAATGGGCACGGATTGTGAAGATTGGATAGAATGGGCACGGATTGTGAAGAGTGGATAGAATGGGTACAGATTGTGAAGAGTGGATAGAATGGGCACAGATTGTGAAGAGTGGATAGAATGGGCACAGATTGTGAAGAGTAGATAGATTGGGCACGGATTGTTAAGAGTGGATAGAATGGGCACGGATTGTGAAGAGTGGATAGAATGGGCACGGATTGTGAAGAGTGGTTAGAATGGGCATGGATTGTGAAGCGTAGATAGAATGGGCATGGATTGTGAAGAGTGGATAGAATGGGCATGGATTGTGAAGAGTAGATAGAATGGGCACGGATTGTGAAGACTGGATAGAATGGGCCCGGATTGTGAAGAGTAGATTGAATGGGCACAGATTGTGAAGAGTGGAAAGAATGGGCACAGATTGTGAAGAGTGGATAGAATGGGCACAGATTGTGAAGAGTAGATAGAATGGGGACAGATTGTGAAGAATGGATAGAATGGGCACAGATTGTGAAGAGTGGTTAGAATGGGCACAGATTGTGAAGAGTAGATAGAATGGGCACAGATTGTGAAGAGTAGATAGAATGGGCACGGATTGTGAAGAGTAGATAGAATGGGCACAGATATTGAAGAGTGGATAGAATTGGCATGGATTGTGAAGAGTAGATAGAATGGGCACGGATTGTGAAGAGTGGATAGAATTGGCACAGATTGTGAAGAGTAGATAGAATGGGCAAGGATTGTGAAGTGTGGATAGAATGGGCTCAAATTGTGAAGAGCAGATAGAATGGGCACGGATTGTGAAGAGTAGATAGAATGGGCACGGATTGTGAAGAGTACATAGAATGGGCATGGATTGTGAAGAGTAGATAGAATGGGTACAGATTGTGAAGCATGGATAGAATGGGCACAGATTGTGAAGAGTAGATAGAATGGGCACGGATTGTGAAGAGTACATAGAATGGGCATGGATTGTGAAGTGTAGATAGAATGGGCACGGATTGTGAAGAGTGGATAGAATGGGCATGGATTGTGAAGAGTAGATAGAATGGGCACGGATTGTGAAGAGTGGATAGAATGGGCACGGATTGTGAAGAGTAGATAGAATGGGCACAGATTGTGAAGAGTGGATAGAATGGGCACGGATTGTGAATAGTAGATAGGATGGGCACGGATTATGAAGAGTAGATAGAATGGGCACAGATTGTGAAGAGTGCATAGAATGGGCATGGATTGTGAAGAGTAGATAGAATGGGCATGGATTGTGAAGAATGGATAGAATGGGCATGGAATGTGAAGAGTGGATAGAATGGGCACAGATTGTGAAGAGTAGATAGAATGGGAACGGATTGTAAAGAATAGATAGAATGGGCACGGATTGTGAAGAGTAGATAGAATGGGTACAGATTGTGAAGAGCAGATAAAATGGGCATGGATTGTGAAGTGTAGATAAAATGGGCACGGATTGTGAAGAGTAGACAGAATGGGCATGGATTGTGAAGAGTAGATTGAATGGGCACGGATTCTGAAGATTAGATAGAATGGGTACGGATTGTGAAGAGTAGATAGAATGGGCATGGATTTTGAAGAGTGGATAGAATGGGCACAGATTATGAAGAGTAGATAGAATGGGCACGGATTGTGAAGTGTAGATAGAATGGGTACGGATTGTGAAGAGTAGATAGAATGGGCATGGATTTTGAAGAGTGGATAGAATGGGCACAGATTGTGAAGAGTAGATAGAATGGGCACAGATTGTGAAGAGTAGATACAATGGTACGGATTGTGAATAGTGGATAGAATGGGCATGGATTTTGAAGAGTGGATAGAATGGGCACAGATTGTGAACAGTGGATAGAATGGGCACGGATTGTGAAGAGTAGATAGAATGGGCACGCATTGTGAAGAAGAGATAGAATGGGCACAGATTGTGAAGAGTAGATAGAATGGGCACAGATTGTGAAGAATGGATAGAATGGGCACGTATTGTGAAGAGTGGATAGAATGGGCACAGATTGTGAAGAGTGGATAGAATGGGCACAGAGTTTGAAGAGTGGATAGAATGGGCACAGATTGTGAAGAGTGGATAGAATGGGCACAGATTGTGAAGAGTGGATAGAATGGGTACGGATTGTGAAGAGTAGATAGAACGGGCACAGATTGTGTAGAGTAGAAAGAATGGGCACGGATTGTGAAGAGTGGATAGAATGGGCACGGATTGTGAAGAGTGGATAGTATGGGCATGGACTGTGAAGAGTGGTTAGAATGGGCATGGATTGTGAAGAGTAGATAGAATGGGCATGGATTGTGAAGTGTGGATACAATGGGCATGGATTGTGAAGAGTAGATAGAATGGACACGGATTGTGAAGAGTGGATAGAATGGGCACGGATTGCGATGAGTAGATAGAATGGGCACAGATTGAGAAGAGTGGATAGAATGGGCACAGATTGTGAAGAGTGGATAGAATGGGCACAGATTGTGAAGAATAGATAGAATGGGCACAGATTGTGAAGAGTGGATAGAATGGGCACAGATTGCGAAGAGTGGATAGAGTGGGCACGGATTGTGAAGAATAGATAGAATGGGCACGTATTGTGAAGAGTAGATAGAATGGGCACAGATTGTGAAGAGTTGATAGAATTGGCATGGATTGTGAAGAGTAGATAGAATGGGCACGGATTATGAAGATTGGATAGAATGGGCATAGATTGTGAAGAGTGGATAGAATAGGCAAAGATTGTGAAGAGTGGATAGAATGGGTACGGATTGTGAAGAGTAGATAGAATGGGCACGGATTGTGAAGAGTGGATAGAATGGGCACAGATTGTGAAGAGTGGATAGAATGGGCACAGATTGTGAAGATTGGATAGAATGGGCACAGATTCTGAAGAGTGGATAGAATGGGCACAGATTGTGAAATGTGGTTAGACTGGGTACGGATTGTGAAGAGTAGATAGAACGGGCACAGATTGTGTAGAGTAGATAGAATGGGCACGGATTGTGAAGAGTAGATAGAATGGGCACGGATTGTGAGGAGTGGATAGAATGGGCACGGATTGTGAAGATTGGATAGAATGGGCATAGATTGTGAAGAGTGGATAGAATAGGCAAAGATTGTGAAGAGTTGGTAGAATGGGTACGGATTGTGAAGAGTAGATAGAATAGGCACAGATTGTGAAGAGTGGATAGAATGGGCACAGATTGTGAAGAATGGATAGAATGGGTCCGGATTGTGAGGAGTAGATAGAATGGGCACGGATTGTGAAGAGTAGATAGAAAGGGCACAGATTGTGAAGAGTAGATAGAATGGGCATGGTTTGTGAAGAGTGGTTAGAATGGGCACGGATTGTGAAGAGTAGATAGAATGGGCATGGTTTGTGAAGTGTGGATAGAATGGGCATGGGTTGTGAAGAGTAGATAGAATGGGCACGGATTGTAAAGAGTGGATAGAATGGGCACGGATTGTGAAGAGTAGATAGAATGGGTGCGGATTGTGAAGAGTAGATAGAATGGGCACAGATTGTGAAGAGTAGATAGAATGGGCACAGAGTGTGAAGAGTAGACAGAATGGGCATGGATTGTGAAGAGTAGATTGAATGGGCACGGATTGTGAAGAGTAGATAGAATGGGTACGGATTGTGAAGAGTGGATAGAATGGGTACGGATTGTGAAGAGTGGATAGAATGGGAACGGATTGTGAAGAGTAGATATAATGGGCACAGAGTGTGAAGAGTGGATAGAATGGGCACAGATTGTGAAGAGTAGATAGAATGGGCACGGATTGTGAAGAGTGGATAGAATGGGTACAGATTGTGAAGAGTGGATAGAATGGGCACAGATTGTGAAGAGTGGATAGAATGGGCACAGATTGTGAAGAGTAGAAAGAATGGGCACGGATTGTGAAGAGTGGATAGAATGGGCACGGATTGTGAAGAGTGGATAGAATGGGCATGGATTGTGAAGATTGGTTAGAATGGGCATGGATTGTGAAGAGTAGATAGAATGGGCATGGATTGTGAAGAGTGGATAGAATGGGCATGGATTGTGAAGAGTAGATAGAATGGGCACGGATTGTGAAGAGTGGATAGAATGGGCACGGATTGTGAAGAGTAGATAGAATGGGCACAGATTGTGTAGATTGGATAGGATGGGCACAGATTGTGAAGAGTGGATAGAATGGGCACAGATTGTGAAGAGTGGATAGAATGGGCACAGATTGTGAAGAGTGGATAGAATGGGCACAGATTGTGAAGAGTGGATGGAATGGGTACGGATTGTGAAGAGTAGATAGAACGGGCACAGATTGTGTAGATTAGATAGAATGGGCACGGATTGTGAAGAGTGGATAGAATGGGCACGGATTGTGAAGAGTAGATATAATAGGCACGGATTGTGAGGAGTGGATAGAATGGGCACGGATTGTGAAGATTGGATAGAATGGGCATAGATTGTGAAGAGTGGATAGAATAGGCAAAGATTGTGAAGAGTGGATAGAATTTGTACGGATTGTGAAGAGTAGATAGAATGGGCACGGATTCTGAAGAGTGGATAGAATGGGCACAAATTGTGAAGAATGGATAGAATGGGTATGGATTGTGAGGAGTAGATAGAATGGGCACGGATTGTGAAGAGTAGATAGAATGGGCACAGATTGTGAAGAGTAGATAGAATGGGCACAGATTGTGAAGAGTAGATAGAATGGGCACGGATTGTGAAGAGTAGATAGAATGGGCACGGATTGTGAAGAATAGATAGAATGGGCACAGATTGTGAAGAGTAGATAGAATGGGCACAGATTGTGAAGAATGGATAGAATGGGCACGTATTGTGAAGAGTGGATAGAATGGGCACAGATTGTGAAGAGTGGATAGAATGGGCACAGAGTGTGAAGAGTGGATAGAATGGGCACAGATTGTGAAGAGTGGATAGAATGGGCACAGATTGTGAAGAATGGATAGAATGGGTACGGATTGTGAAGAGTAGATAGAACGGGCACAGATTGTGTAGATTAGATAGAATGGGCACGGATTGTGAAGAGTGGATAGAATGGGCACGGATTGTGAATAGTGGATAGTATGGGCATGGATTGTGAAGATTGGTTAGAATGGGCATGGATTGTGAAGAGAAGATAGAATGGGCATGGATTGTGAAGTGTGGATAGAATGGGCATGGATTGTGAAGAGTAGATAGAATGGGCACGGATTGTGAAGAGTGGATAGAATGGGCACGGATTGTGAAGAGTAGATAGAATGGGAATGGATTGTGAAGAGTGGATAGAATGGGCACGGATTGTGAAGAGTGGATAGAATGGGCACAGATTGTGAAGAGTGGATAGAATGGGCACGGATTGTGAAGAGTGGATAGAATGGGCACAGATTGTGAAGAGTAGATAGAATGGGCACAGATTCTGAAGAGTGGATAGAATGGGCACAGGTTGTGAAGAGTGGATAGAATATCAACGGATTGTGAAGAGTAGATAGAATGGGCACAGATTGTGAAGAGTGGATAGAATGGGCACAGATTGTGAAGAGTAGATAGAATGGGCACAGATTGTGAAGAGTAGATAGATTGGGCACGGATTGTTAAGAGTGGATAGAATGGGCACGGATTGTGAAGAGTGGATAGAATGGGCACGGATTGTGAGGAGTGGATAGAATGGGCACGGATTGTGAAGATTGGATAGAATGGGCATAGATTGTGAAGAGTGGATAGAATAGGCAAAGATTGTGAAGAGTGGATAGAATTTGTACGGATTGTGAAGAGTAGATAGAATGGGCACGGATTCTGAAGAGTGGATAGAATGGGCATGGATTGTGAAGAGTAGATAGAATGGGCACGGATTGTGAAGAGTGGATAGAATGGGCACGGATTGTGAAGAGTAGATAGAATGGGCACAGATTCTGAAGAGTGGATAGAATGGGCACAGATTGTGAAGAGTGGATAGAATGGGCACGGATTGTGAAGAGTAGATAGAATGGGCACGTATTGTGAATGGTGGATAGAATGGGTACGGATTGTGAAGAGTGGATAGAATGGGCACGGATTCTGAAGATTGGATAGAATGGGCACGGATTGTGAAGAGTAGATAGAATGGGCACAGAGTGTGAAGAGTGGATAGAATGGGCACAGATTGTGAAGAATAGATAGAATGGGCACAGATTGTGAAGAGTAGATCGATTGGGCACGGATTGTGATGAGTGGATAGAATGGGCACGGATTGTGAAGATTGGATAGAATGGGCACGGATTGTGAAGAGTGGATAGAATGGGTACAGATTGTGAAGAGTGGATAGAATGGGCACAGATTGTGAAGAGTGGATAGAATGGGCACAGATTGTGAAGAGTAGATAGATTGGGCACGGATTGTTAAGAGTGGATAGAATGGGCACGGATTGTGAAGAGTGGATAGAATGGGCACGGATTGCGAGGAGTGGATAGAATGGGCACGGATTGTGAAGATTGGATAGAATGGGCATAGATTGTGAAGAGTGGATAGAATAGGCAAAGATTGTGAAGAGTGGATAGAATTTGTACGGATTGTGAAGAGTAGATAGAATGGGCACGGATTCTGAAGAGTGGATAGAATGGGCATGGATTGTGAAGAGTAGATAGAATGGGCACGGATTGTGAAGAGTGGATAGAATGGGCACGGATTGTGAAGAGTAGATAGAATGGGCACAGATTGTGTAGATTGGATAGGATGGGCACAGATTGTGAAGAGTGGATAGAATGGGCACAGATTGTGAAGAGTGGATAGAATGGGCACAGATTGTGAAGAGTGGATAGAATGGGCACAGATTGTGAAGAGTGGATGGAATGGGTACGGATTGTGAAGAGTAGATAGAACGGGCACAGATTGTGTAGAGTAGATAGAATGGGCACGGATTGTGAAGAGTGGATAGAATGGGCACGGATTGTGAAGAGTAGATATAATGGGCACGGATTGTGAGGAGTGGATAGAATGGGCACGGATTGTGAAGATTGGATAGAATGGGCATAGATTGTGAAGAGTGGATAGAATAGGCAAAGATTGTGAAGAGTGGATAGAATTTGTACGGATTGTGAAGAGTAGATAGAATGGGCACGGATTCTGAAGAGTGGATAGAATGGGCACAAATTGTGAAGAATGGATAGAATGGGTACGGATTGTGAGGAGTAGATAGAATGGGCACGGATTGTGAAGAGTAGATAGAATGGGCACAGATTGTGAAGAGTAGATAGAATGGGCACAGATTGTGAAGAGTAGATAGAATGGGCACGGATTGTGAAGAGTAGATAGAATGGGCACGGATTGTGAAGAATAGATAGAATGGGCACAGATTGTGAAGAGTAGATAGAATGGGCACGGATTGTGAAGTGTAGATAGAATGGGTACGGATTGTGAAGAGTAGATAGAATGGGCATGGATTTTGAAGAGTGGATAGAATGGGCACAGATTGTGAAGAGTAGATAGAATGGGCACAGATTGTGAAGAGTAGATACAATGGTACGGATTGTGAATAGTGGATAGAATGGGCATGGATTTTGAAGAGTGGATAGAATGGGCACAGATTGTGCACAGTGGATAGAATGGGCACGGATTGTGAAGAGTAGATAGAATGGGCACGCATTGTGAAGAAGAGATAGAATGGGCACAGATTGTGAAGAGTAGATAGAATGGGCACAGATTGTGAAGAATGGATAGAATGGGCACGTATTGTGAAGAGTGGATAGAATGGGCACAGATTGTGAAGAGTGGATAGAATGGGCACAGAGTTTGAAGAGTGGATAGAATGGGCACAGATTGTGAAGAGTGGATAGAATGGGCACAGATTGTGAAGAGTGGATAGAATGGGTACGGATTGTGAAGAGTAGATAGAACGGGCACAGATTGTGTAGAGTAGAAAGAATGGGCACGGATTGTGAAGAGTGGATAGAATGGGCACGGATTGTGAAGAGTGGATAGTATGGGCATGGACTGTGAAAAGTGGTTAGAATGGGCATGGATTGTGAAGAGTAGATAGAATGGGCATGGATTGTGAAGTGTGGATACAATGGGCATGGATTGTGAAGAGTAGATAGAATGGGCACGGATTGTGAAGAGTGGATAGAATGGGCACGGATTGCGAAGAGTAGATAGAATGGGCACAGATTGAGAAGAGTGGATAGAATGGGCACAGATTGTGAAGAGTGGATAGAATGGGCACAGATTGTGAAGAATAGATAGAATGGGCACAGATTGTGAAGAGTGGATAGAATGGGCACAGATTGTGAAGAGTGGATAGAGTGGGCACGGATTGTGAAGAATAGATAGAATGGGCACGTATTGTGAAGAGTAGATAGAATGGGCACAGATTGTGAAGAGTGGATAGAATTGGCATGGATTGTGAAGAGCAGATAGAATGGGCACGGATTATGAAGATTGGATAGAATGGGCATAGATTGTGAAGAGTGGATAGAATAGGCAAAGATTGTGAAGAGTGGATAGAATGGGTACGGATTGTGAAGAGTAGATAGAATGGGCACGGATTGTGAAGAGTGGATAGAACGGGCACAGATTGTGAAGAGTGGATAGAATGGGCACAGATTGTGAAGATTGGATAGAATGGGCACAGATTCTGAAGAGTGGATAGAATGGGCACAGATTGTGAAATGTGGTTAGACTGGGTACGGATTGTGAAGAGTAGATAGAACGGGCACAGATTGTGTAGAGTAGATAGAATGGGCACGGATTGTGAAGAGTAGATAGAATGGGCACGGATTGTGAGGAGTGGATAGAATGGGCACGGATTGTGAAGATTGGATAGAATGGGCATAGATTGTGAAGAGTGGATAGAATAGGCAAAGATTGTGAAGAGTTGGTAGAATGGGTACGGATTGTGAAGAGTAGATAGAATAGGCACAGATTGTGAAGAGTGGATAGAATGGGCACAGATTGTGAAGAATGGATAGAATGGGTCCGGATTGTGAGGAGTAGATAGAATGGGCACGGATTGTGAAGAGTAGATAGAAAGGGCACAGATTGTGAAGAGTAGATAGAATGGGCACAGATTGTGAAGAGTAGATAGAATGGGCACGGATTGTGAAGAGTCGATAGAATGGGCACGGATTGTGAAGAATAGATAGAATGGGCACAGATTGTGAAGAGTAGATAGATGGGCACAGATTGTGAAGAATGGATAGAATGGGCACGTATTATGAAGAGTGGATAGAATGGGCACAGATTGTGAAGAGTGGATAGAATGGGCACAGAGTGTGAAGAGTGGATAGAATGAGCACAGATTCTGAAGAGTGGATAGAATGGGTACGGATTGTGAAGAGTAGATAGAACGGGCACAGATTGTGTAGATTAGATAGAATGGGCACGGATTGTGAAGAGTTGATAGAACGGGAACGGATTGTGAAAAGTGGATAGTATGGGCACGGATTGTGAAGAGTGGTTAGAATGGGCATGGATTGTGAAGAATAGATAGAATGGGCATGGATTATGAAGTGTGGATAGAATGGGCATGGATTGTGAAGAATAGATAAAATGGGCACGGATTGTGAAGAGTGGATAGAATGGGCACGGATTGTGAAGAGTGGATAGAATGGGCACAGATTGTGAAGAGTGGATAGAATGGGCACAGATTGTGAAGAGTAGAAAGAATGGGCACAGATTGTGAAGAGTGGATAGAATGGGCACAGATTGTGAAGTGTGGATAGAATGGGCACGGATTGTGAAGAGTAGATAGAATGGGCACGTATTGTGAAGAGTAGATAGAATGGGCACAGATTGTGAAGAGTGGATAGAATGGGCATGGATTGTGAAGAGTAGATAGAATGGGCATGGAATTTGAAGAGTGGATAGAATGGGCACAGATTGTGAGGAGTAGATAGAATGGGCACAGATTGTGAAGAGTAGATACAATGGTACGGATTGTGAATAGTGGATAGAATGGGCATGAATTTTGAAGAGTGAATAGAATGGGCAAAAATTGTGAACAGTGGATAGAATGGGTACGGATTGTGAAGAGTAGATAGAATGGGCACAGATTGTGAAGAAGAGATAGAATGGGCACAGATTGTGAAGAGTAGATAGAATGGGCACAGATTGTGAAGAATGGATAGAATGGGCACGTATTGTGAAGAGTGGATAGAATGGGCACAGATTGTGAAGAGTGGATAGAATGGGCACGGATTGTGAAGAGTGGATAGAATGGGCACAGATTGTGAAGAGTAGATAGAATGGGCACAGATTCTGAAGAGTGGATAGAATGGGCACAGTTTGTGAAGAGTGGATAGAATGGGCACGGATTGTGAAGAGTAGATAGAATGGGCACGTATTGTGAATGGTGGATAGAATGGGTACGGATTCTGAAGAGTGGATAGAATGGGCACGGATTCTGAAGATTGGATAGAATGGGCACGGATTGTGAAGAGTAGATAGAATGGGCACAGAGTGTGAAGAGTGGATAGAATGGGCACAGATTGTGAAGAATAGATAGAATGGGCACAGATTGTGAAGAGTAGATCGATTGGGCACGGATTGTGAAGAGTGGATAGAATGGGCACGGACTGTGAAGATTGGATAGAATGGGCACGGATTGTGAAGAGTGGATAGAATGGGTACAGATTGTGAAGAGTGGATAGAATGGGCACAGATTGTGAAGAGTGGATAGAATGGGCACAGATTGTGAAGAGTAGATAGATTGGGCACGGATTGTTAAGAGTGGATAGAATGGGCACGGATTGTGAAGAGTGGATAGAATGGGCACGGATTGTGAAGAGTGGTTAGAATGGGCATGGATTGTGAAGCGTAGATAGAATGGGCATGGATTGTGAAGAGTGGATAGAATATGCATGGATTGTGAAGAGTAGATAGAATGGGCACGGATTGTGAAGAGTGGATAGAATGGGCCCGGATTGTGAAGAGTAGATTGAATGGGCACAGATTGTGAAGAGTGGAAAGAATGGGCACAGATTGTGAAGAGTGGATAGAATGGGCACAGATTGTGAAGAGTAGATAGAATGGGGACAGATTGTGAAGAATGGATAGAATGGGCACAGATTGTGAAGAGTGGTTAGAATGGGCACAGATTGTGAAGAGTAGATAGAATGGGCACAGATTGTGAAGAGTAGATAGAATGGGCACGGATTGTGAAGAGTAGATAGAATGGGCACAGATTGTGAAGAGTGGATAGAATTGGCATGGATTGTGAAGAGTAGATAGAATGGGCACGGATTGTGAAGAGTGGATACAATTGGCACAGATTGTGAAGAGTAGATAGAATGGGCAAGGATTGTGAAGTGTGGATAGAATGGGCTCAAATTGTGAAGAGCAGATAGAATGGGCACGGATTGTGAAGAGTAGATAGAACGGGCACGGATTGTGAAGAGTACATAGAATGGGCATGGATTGTGAAGAGTAGATAGAATGGGTACAGATTGTGAAGCGTGGATAGAATGGGCACAGATTGTGAAGAGTAGATAGAATGGGCATGGATTGTGAAGAGTGGATAGAATGGGCATGGATTGTGAAGAGTAGATAGAATGGGCACGGATTGTGAAGAGTGGATAGAATGGGCACGGATTGTGAAGAGTAGATAGAATGGGCACAGATTGTGAAGAGTGGATAGAATGGGCACGGATTGTGAATACTAGATAGGATGGGCACGGATTATGAAGAGTAGATAGAATGGGCACAGATTGTGAAGAGTGCATAGAATGGGCATGGATTGTGAAGAGTAGATAGAATGGGCATGGATTGTGAAGAATGGATAGAATGGGCATGGAATGTGAAGAGTGGATAGAATGGGCACAGATTGTGAAGAGTAGATAGAATGGGAACGGATTGTAAAGAATAGATAGAATGGGCACGGATTGTGAAGAGTAGATAGAATGGGTACAGATTGTGAAGAGCAGATAAAATGGGCATGGATTGTGAAGTGTAGATAAAATGGGCACGGATTGTGAAGAGTAGACAGAATGGGCATGGATTGTGAAGAGTAGATTGAATGGGCACGGATTCTGAAGATTAGATAGAATGGGTACGGATTGTGAAGAGTAGATAGAATGGGCATGGATTTTGAAGAGTGGATAGAATGGGCACAGATTGTGAAGAGTAGATAGAATGGGCACGGATTGTGAAGTGTAGATAGAATGGGTACGGATTGTGAAGAGTAGATAGAATGGGCATGGATTTTGAAGAGTGGATAGAATGGGCACAGATTGTGAAGAGTAGATAGAATGGGCACAGATTGTGAAGAGTAGATACAATGGTACGGATTGTGAATAGTGGATAGAATGGGCATGGATTTTGAAGAGAGGATAGAATGGGCACAGATTGTGAACAGTGGATAGAATGGGCACGGATTGTGAAGAGTAGATAGAATGGGCACGCATTATGAAGAAGAGATAGAATGGGCACAGATTGTGAAGAGTAGATAGAATGGGCACAGATTGTGAAGAATGGATAGAATGGGCACGTATTGTGAAGAGTGGATAGAATGGGCACAGATTGTGAAGAGTGGATAGAATGGGCACAGAGTTTGAAGAGTGGATAGAATGGGCACAGATTGTGAAGAGTGGATAGAATGGGCACAGATTGTGAAGAGTGGATAGAATGGGTACGGATTGTGAAGAGTAGATAGAACGGGCAAAGATTGTGTAGAGTAGAAAGAATGGGCACGGATTGTGAAGAGTGGATAGAATGGGCACGGATTGTGAAGAGTGGATAGTATGGGCATGGACTGTGAAAAGTGGTTAGAATGGGCATGGATTGTGAAGAGTAGATAGAATGGGCATGGATTGTGAAGTGTGGATACAATGGGCATGGATTGTGAAGAGTAGATAGAATGGGCACGGATTGTGAAGAGTGGATAGAATGGGCACGGATTGCGAAGAGTAGATAGAATGGGCACAGATTGAGAAGAGTGGATAGAATGGGCACAGATTGTGAAGAGTGGATAGAATGGGCACAGATTGTGAAGAATAGATAGAATGGGCACAGATTGTGAAGAGTGGATAGAATGGGCACAGATTGTGAAGAGTGGATAGAGTGGGCACAGATTGTGAAGAATAGATAGAATGGGCACGTATTGTGAAGAGTAGATAGAATGGGCACAGATTGTGAAGAGTGGATAGAATTGGCATGGATTGTGAAGAGTAGATAGAATGGGCACGGATTATGATGATTGGATAGAATGGGCATAGATTGTGAAGAGTGGATAGAATAGGCAAAGATTGTGAAGAGTGGATAGAATGGGTACGGATTGTGAAGAGTAGATAGAATGGGCACGGATTGTGAAGAGTGGATAGAATGGGCACAGATTGTGAAGAGTGGATAGAATGGGCACAGATTGTGAAGATTGGATAGAATGGGCACAGATTCTGAAGAGTGGATAGAATGGGCACAGATTGTGAAATGTGGTTAGACTGGGTACGGATTGTGAAGAGTAGATAGAACGGGCACAGATTGTGTAGAGTAGATAGAATGGGCACGGATTGTGAAGAGTAGATAGAATGGGCACGGATTGTGAGGAGTGGATAGAATGGGCACGGATTGTGAAGATTGGATGGAATGGGCATAGATTGTGAAGAGTGGATAGAATAGGCAAAGATTGTGAAGAGTTGGTAGAATGGGTACGGATTGTGAAGAGTAGATAGAATAGGCACGGATTGTGAAGAGTGGATAGAATGGGCACAGATTGTGAAGAATGGATAGAATGGGTCCGGATTGTGAGGAGTAGATAGAATGGGCACGGATTGTGAAGAGTAGATAGAAAGGGCACAGATTGTGAAGAGTAGATAGAATGGGCACAGATTGTGAAGAGTAGATAGAATGGGCACGGATTGTGAAGAGTCGATAGAATGGGCACGGATTGTGAAGAATAGATAGAATGGGCACAGATTGTGAAGAGTAGATAGATGGGCACAGATTGTGAAGAATGGATAGAATGGGCACGTATTATGAAGAGTGGATAGAATGGGCACAGATTGTGAAGAGTGGATAGAATGGGCACAGAGTGTGAAGAGTGGATAGAATGGGCACAGATTGTGAAGAGTGGATAGAATGGGTACGGATTGTGAAGAGTAGATAGAACGGGCACAGATTGTGTAGATTAGATAGAATGGGCACGGATTGTGAAGAGTTGATAGAACGGGCACGGATTGTGAAAAGTGGATAGTATGGGCACGGATTGTGAAGAGTGGTTAGAATGGGCATGGATTGTGAAGAATAGATAGAATGGGCATGGATTGTGAAGTGTGGATAGAATGGGCATGGATTGTGAAGAATAGATAAAATGGGCACGGATTGTGAAGAGTGGATAGAATGGGCACGGATTGTGAAGAGTGGATAGAATGGGCACAGATTGTGAAGAGTGGATAGAATGGGCACAGATTGTGAAGAGTAGAAAGAATGGGCACAGATTGTGAAGAGTGGATAGAATGGGCACAGATTGTGAAGTGTGGATAGAATGGGCACGGATTGTGAAGAGTAGATAGAATGGGCACGTATTGTGAAGAGTAGATAGAATGGGCACAGATTGTGAAGAGTGGATAGAATGGGCATGGATTGTGAAGAGTAGATAGAATGGGCATGGAATTTGAAGAGTGGATAGAATGGGCACAGATTGTGAGGAGTAGATAGAATGGGCACAGATTGTGAAGAGTAGATACAATGGTACGGATTGTGAATAGTGGATAGAATGGGCATGAATTTTGAAGTGTGAATAGAATGGGCAAAGATTGTGAACAGTGGATAGAATGGGCACAGATTGTGAAATGTGGTTAGACTGGGTACGGATTGTGAAGAGTAGATAGAACGGGCACAGATTGTGTAGAGTAGATAGAATGGGCACGGATTGTGAAGAGTAGATAGAATGGGCACGGATTGTGAGGAGTGGATAGAATGGGCACGGATTGTGAAGATTGGATAGAATGGGCATAGATTGTGAAGAGTGGATAGAATAGGCAAAGATTGTGAAGAGTTGGTAGAATGGGTACGGATTGTGAAGAGTAGATAGAATAGGCACGGATTGTGAAGAGTGGATAGAATGGGCACAGATTGTGAAGAATGGATAGAATGGGTCCGGATTGTGAGGAGTAGATAGAATGGGCACGGATTGTGAAGAGTAGATAGAAAGGGCACAGATTGTGAAGAGTAGATAGAATGGGCACAGATTGTGAAGAGTAGATAGAATGGGCACGGATTGTGAAGAGTCGATAGAATGGGCACGGATTGTGAAGAATAGATAGAATGGGCACAGATTGTGAAGAGTAGATAGATGGGCACAGATTGTGAAGAATGGATAGAATGGGCACGTATTATGAAGAGTGGATAGAATGGGCACAGATTGTGAAGAGTGGATAGAATGGGCACAGAGTGTGAAGAGTGGATAGAATGGGCACAGATTGTGAAGAGTGGATAGAATGGGTACGGATTGTGAAGAGTAGATAGAACGGGCACAGATTGTGTAGATTAGATAGAATGGGCACGGATTGTGAAGAGTTGATAGAACGGGCACGGATTGTGAAAAGTGGATAGTATGGGCACGGATTGTGAAGAGTGGTTAGAATGGGCATGGATTGTGAAGAATAGATAGAATGGGCATGGATTGTGAAGTGTGGATAGAATGGGCATGGATTGTGAAGAATAGATAAAATGGGCACGGATTGTGAAGAGTGGATAGAATGGGCACGGATTGTGAAGAGTGGATAGAATGGGCACAGATTGTGAAGAGTGGATAGAATGGGCACAGATTGTGAAGAGTAGAAAGAATGGGCACAGATTGTGAAGAGTGGATAGAATGGGCACAGATTGTGAAGTGTGGATAGAATGGGCACGGATTGTGAAGAGTAGATAGAATGGGCACGTATTGTGAAGAGTAGATAGAATGGGCACAGATTGTGAAGAGTGGATAGAATGGGCATGGATTGTGAAGAGTAGATAGAATGGGCATGGAATTTGAAGAGTGGATAGAATGGGCACAGATTGTGAGGAGTAGATAGAATGGGCACAGATTGTGAAGAGTAGATACAATGGTACGGATTGTGAATAGTGGATAGAATGGGCATGAATTTTGAAGTGTGAATAGAATGGGCAAAGATTGTGAACAGTGGATAGAATGGGTACGGATTGTGAAGAGTAGATAGAATGGGCACAGATTGTGAAGAAGAGATAGAATGGGCACAGATTGTGAAGAGTAGATAGAATGGGCACAGATTGTGAAGAATGGATAGAATGGGCACGTATTGTGAAGAGTGGATAGAATGGGCACAGATTGTGATGAGTGGATAGAATGGGCACAGAGTTTGAAGAGTGGATAGAATGGGCACAGATTGTGAAGAGTGGATAGAATGGGAACAGATTGTGAAGAGTGGATAGAATGGGTACGGATTGTGAAGAGTAGATAGAACGGGCACAGATTGTGAAGAGTGGATAGAATGGGCACAGATTGTGAAGAGTAGATAGAATGGGCACAGAATGTGAAGAATAGATAGAATGGGCACAGATTGTGAAAAGTGGATAGAATGGGCACAGATTGTGAAGAGCAGATAGAACGGGCACAAATTGTGTAGATTAGATAGAATGGGCACGGATTGTGAAGAGTGGATAGAATGGGCACGGATTGTGAAAAGTGGATAGTATGGGCACGGATTGTGAAGAGTGGTTAGAATGGGCATGGATTGTGAAGAATAGATAGAATGGGCATGGATTGTGAAGTGTGGATAGAATGGGCATGGATTGTGAAGAATAGATAAAATGGGCACGGATTGTGAAGAGTGGATAGAATGGGCACGGATTGTGAAGAGTGGATAGAATGGGCACAGATTGTGAAGATTGGATAGAATGGGCACAGATTGTGCAGAGTAGAAAGAATGGGCACAGATTGTGAAGAGTGGATAGAATGGGCACAGATTGTGAAGAGTGGATAGAATGGGCACGGATTGTGAAGAATAGATAGAATGGGCATGGATTTTAAGAGTGGATAGAATGGGCACAGATTGTGAGGAGTAGATAGAATGGGCACAGATTGTGAGGAGTAGATAGAATGGGCACAGATTGTGAAGAGTAGATACAATGGTACGGATTGTGAATAGTGGATAGAATGGGCATGGATTTTGAAGAGTGGATAGAATGGGCACAGATTGTAAACAGTGGATAGAATGGGCACGGATTGTGAAGAGTAGATAGAATGGGCACAGATTGTGAAGAAGAGATAGAATGGGCACAGATTGTGAAGAGTAGATAGAATGGGCACAGATTGTGAAGAATGGATAGAATGGTCACATATTGTGAAGAGTGGATAGAATGGGCACAGATTGTGAAGAGTGGATAGAATGGGCACAGAGTTTGAAGAGTGGATAGAATGGGCAAAGATTGTGAAGATTGGATAGAATGGGAACAGATTGTGAAGAGTGGATAGAATGGGTACGGATTGTGAAGAGTAGATAGAACGGGCAGAGATTATGTAGAGTAGATAGAATGGGCACGGATTGTGAAGAGTGGATAGAATGGGCACGGATTGTGAAGAGTGGATAGTATGGGCACGGATTGTGAAGAGTGGTTAGAATGGACATGGATTGTGAAGAGTAGATAGAATGGGCATGGATTGTGAAGTGTGGATCGAATGGGCATGGATTGTGAAGAGTGGATAGAATGGGCACGGATTGTGAAGAATGGATAGAATGGGCACGGATTGTGAAGAGTAGATAGAATGGGCACAGATTGTGAAGAGTGGATAGAATGGGCACAGATTGTGAAGAGCAGATAGAATGGGCACAGATTGTGAAGAATAGATAGAATGGGCACAGATTGTGAAGAGTGGATAGAATGGGCACAGATTGTGAAGAGTGGATAGAATGGGCACGGATTGTGAAGAGTAGATAGGATGGGCACGTATTGTGAAGAGTAGATAGAATGGGCACAGATTGTGAAGAGTGGATAGAATGGGCACGGATTGTGAAGAGTAGATAGAATGGGCATGGATTTTGAAGAGTGGATAGAATGGGCACAGATTGTGAGGAGTAGATAGAATGGGCACAGATTGTGAGGAGTAGATAGAATGGGCACAGATTGTGAAGAGTAGATACAATGGTACGGATTGTGAATAGTGGATAGAATGGGCATGGATTTTGAAGAGTGGTAGAATGGGCACAGATTGTGAACAGTGGATAGAATGGGCACGGATTGTGAAGAGTAGATAGAATGGGCACAGATTGTGAAGAAGAGATAGAATGGGCACAGGTTGTGAAGAGTAGATAGAATGGGCACAGATTGTGAAGAATGGATAGAATGGTCACATATTGTGAAGAGTGGATAGAATGGGCACAGATTGTGAAGAGTGGATAGAATGGGCACAGAGTTTGAAGAGTGGATAGAATGGGCACAGATTGTGAAGAGTGGATAGAATGGGAACAGATTGTGAAGAGTGGATAGAATGGGTACGGATTGTGAAGAGTAGATAGAACGGGCAGAGATTGTGTAGAGTAGATAGAATGGACATGGATTGTGAAGAGTAGATAGAATGGGCATGGATTGTGAAGTGTGGATCGAATGGGCATGGATTGTGAAGAGTGGATATAATGGGCACGGATTGTGAAGAGTGGATAGAATGGGCACGGATTGTGAAGAGTAGATAGAATGGGCACAGATTGTGAAGAGTGGATAGAATGGGCACAGATTGTGAAGAGCAGATAGAATGGGCACAGATTGTGAAGAATAGATAGAATGGGCGCAGATTGTGAAGAGTGGATAGAATGGGCACAGATTGTGAAGAGTGGATAGAATGGGCACGGATTGTGAAGAGTAGATAGAATGGGCATGTATTGGGAAGAGTAGATAGAATGGGCACAGATTTTGAAGAGTGAATAGAATTGGCATGGATTGTGAAGAGTAGATAGAATGGGCACGGATTTTGAAGAGTGGATAGAATGTGCACGGATTGTGAAGAATAGATAGAATGGGCACGGATTGCGAGGAGTGGATAGAATGGGCACGGATTGTGAAGATTGGATAGAATGGGCATAGATTGTGAAGAGTGGATAGAATAGGCAAAGATTGTGAAGAGTGGATAGAATGGGTACGGATTGTGAAGAGTAGATAGAATGGGCACGGATTGTGAAGAGCGGATAGAATGGGCACAGATTGTGAAGAGTGGATAGAATGGGCACAGATTGTGAAGATTGGATAGAATGGGCACAGATTATGAAGAGTGGATAGAATGGGTACGGATTGTGAAGAGTAGATAGAATAGGCACGGATTGTGAAGAGTGGATAGAATGGGCACAGATTGTGAAGAATGGATAGAGTGGGTACGGATTGTGAGGAGTAGATAGAATGGGCACGGATTGTGAAGAGTAGTTAGAACGGGCACAGATTGTGAAGAGTAGATAGAATGGGCACAGAATGTGAACAGTAGATAGAATGGGCACGGATTGTGAAGAGTAGATAGAATGGGCACGGATTGTGAAGAATAGATAGAATGGGCACAGATTGTGAAGAGTAGATAGATGGGCAGAGATTGTGAAGAATGGATAGAATGGGCACGTATTATGAAGAGTGGATAGAATGGGCACAGATTGTGAAGAGTGGATAGAATGGGCACAGAGTGTGAAGAGTGGATAGAATGGGCACAGATTGTGAAGAGTGGATAGAATGGGTACGGATTGTGAAGAGCAGATAGAACGGGCACAGATTGTGTAGATTAGATAGAATGGGCACGGATTGTGAAGAGTGGATAGAATGGGCACGGATTGTGAAGAGTGGATAGTATGGGCACGGATTGTGAAGAGTGGTTAGAATGGGCATGGATTGTGAAGAATAGATAGAATGGGCATGGATTGTGAAGTGTGGATAGAATGGGCATGGATTGTGAAGAATAGATAGAATGGGCACGGATTGTGAAGAGTGGATAGAATGGGCACGGATTGCGAAGAGTAGATAGAATGGGCACAGATTGTGAAGAGTGGATAGAATGGGCACAGATTGGGAAGAGAGGATAGAATGGGCACAGATTGTGAAGAGTAGAAAGAATGGGCACAGATTATGAAGAGTGGTTAGAATGGGCACAGATTGTGAAGAGTGGATAGAATGGGCACGGATTGTGAAGAGCAGATAGAATGGGCACGTATTGTGAAGAGTAGATAGAATGGGCACAGAGTGTGAAGAGTGGATGGAATTCGCATGGATTGTGAAGAGTAGATAGAATGGGCACGGATTTTGAAGAGTGGATAGAATGGGCACGGATTCTGAAGAGTGGATAGAATGGGCACGGATTGTGAAGAGTAGATAGAATGGGCACAGAGTGTGAAGAGTTGATAGAATGGGCACAGATTGTGAAGAGTAGATAGAATGGGCACGGATTGTGAAGATTGGATAGAATGCGTACAGATTGTGAAGAGTGGATAGAATGGGCACAGATTGTGATGAGTGGATAGAATGGGCACAGATTGTGAAGAGTAGATAGAATGGGCACGGATTGTGAAGAATGGATAGAACGGGCACAGATTGTGAAGAATGGATAGAATGGGCACGTATTGTGAAGAGTGGATAGAATGGGCACAATTTGTGAAGAGTGGATAGGTTGGGCACAGAGTTTGAAGAGTAGATAGAATGGGCACAGATTGTGAAGAGTGGATAGAAAGGGCACAGATTGTGAAGAGTGGATAGAATGGGTACGGATTGTGAAGAGTAGATAGAACGGGCACAGATTGTGTAGATTAGATAGAATGGGCACGGATTGTGAAGAGTGGATAGAATGGGCACGGATTGTGAAGAGTGGATAGTATGGGCACGGATTGTGAAGAGTGGTTAGAATGGGCATGGATTGTGAAGAGTAGATAGAATGGGCACGGATTGTGAAGTGTGGATAGAATGGGCATGGATTGTGAAGAGGAGATAGAATGGGCACGGATTGTGAAGAGTGGATAGAATGGGCACGGATTGTGAAGAGGAGATAGAATGGGCACAGATTGTGAAGAGTGGATAGAATGGGCACGGATTGTGAAGCGTGGTTAGAATGGGCATGGATTGTGAAGAGTAGATAGAATGGGCATGATTGTGAAGAGTGGATAGAATGGGCATGGATTGTGATGAGTAGATAGAATGGGCACGGATTGTGAAGAGTGGATAGAATGGGCACGGATTGTGAAGAGTAGATAGAATGGGCTCAGATTGTGAAGAGTGGATAGAATGGGCACAGATTGTGAAGAGTGGATAGAATGGGCACAGATTGTGAAGAGTGGATAGAATGGGCACAGATTGTGAAGAGTAGATAGAATCGGGACAGATTGTGAAGAATGGATAGAATGGGCACAGATTGTGAAGAGTGGATAGAATGGGCACAGATTGTGAAGAGTGGATGGAATTCGCATGGATTGTGAAGAGTAGATAGAATGGGCACGGATTTTGAAGAGTGGATAGAATGGGCACGGATTCTGAAGAGTGGATAGAATGGGCACGGATTGTGAAGAGTAGATAGAATGGGCACAGAGTGTGAAGAGTTGATAGAATGGGCACAGATTGTGAAGAGTAGATAGAATGGGCACGTATTGTGAAGAGTAGATAGAATGGGCACAGATTGTGAAGAGTGGATGGAATTCGCATGGATTGTGAAGAGTAGATAGAATGGGCACGGATTTTGAAGAGTGGATAGAATGGGCACGGATTCTGAAGAGTGGATAGAATGGGCACGGATTGTGAAGAGTAGATAGAATGGGCACAGAGTGTGAAGAGTTGATAGAATGGGCACAGATTGTGAAGAGTAGATAGAATGGGCACGGATTGTGAAGATTGGATAGAATGCATACAGATTGTGAAGAGTGGATAGAATGGGCACAGATTGTGAAGAGTGGATAGAATGGGCACAGATTGTGAAGAGTAGATAGAATGGGCACGGATTGTGAAGAATGGATAGAATGGGCACAGATTGTGAAGAATGGATAGAATGGGCACGTATTGTGAAGAGTGGATAGAATGGGCACAATTTGTGATGAGTGGATAGGTTGGGCACAGAGTTTGAAGAGTAGATAGAATGGGCACAGATTGTGAAGAGTGGATAGAAAGGGCACAGATTGTGAAGAGTGGATAGAATGGGTACGGATTGTGAAGAGTAGATAGAACGGGCACAGATTGTGTAGAGTAGATAGAATGGGCACGGATTGTGAAGAGTGGATAGAATGGGCACGGATTGTGAAGAGTGGATAGTGTGGGCACGGATTGTGAAGAGTGGTTAGAATGGGCATGGATTGTGAAGAGTAGATAGAATGGGCACGGATTGTGAAGTGTGGATAGAATGGGTATGGATTGTGAAGAGGAGATAGAATGGGCACGGATTGTGAAGAGTGGATAGAATGGGCACGGATTGTGAAGAGGAGATAGAATGGGCACAGATTGTGAAGAGTGGATAGAATGGGCACGGATTGTGAAGCGTGGTTAGAATGGGCATGGATTGTGAAGAGTAGATAGAATGGGCATGATTGTGAAGAGTGGATAGAATGGGCATGGATTGTGATGAGTAGATAGAATGGGCACGGATTGTGAAGAGTGGATAGAATGGGCACGGATTGTGAAGAGTAGATAGAATGGGCTCAGATTGTGAAGAGTGGATAGAATGGGCACAGATTGTGAAGAGTGGATAGAATGGGCACAGATTGTGAAGAGTAGATAGAATCGGGACAGATTGTGAAGAATGGATAGAATGGGCACAGATTGTGAAGAGTGGATAGAATGGGCACAGATTGTGAAGAGTGGATAGAATGGGCACGGATTGTGAAGAGTAGATAGAATGGGCACGGATTGTGAAGAGTAGATAGAATGGGCACAGATTGTGAAGAGTGGATAGAATTGGCATGGATTGTGAAGAGTAGATAGAATGGGCACGGATTGTGAAGAGTGGATAGAATGGGCACAGATTGTGAAGGGTAGATAGAATGGGCAAGGATTGTGAAGTGTGGATAGAATGGGCACAAATTGTGAAGAGTAGATAGAATGGGCACGGATTGTGAAGAGTAGATAGAGTGGGCACAGATTGTGAAGAGTACATAGAATGGGCATGGATTGTGAAGAGTAGATAGAATGGGTACAGATTGTGAAGAGTGGATAGAATGGGCACAGATTGTGAAGAGTAGATAGAATGGGCATGGATTGTGAAGTGTGGATAGAATGGGCGTGGATTGTGAAGAATAGATAGAATGGGCACGGATTGTGAAGAGTGGATAGAATGGGCACGGATTGTGAAGAGTAGATAGAATGGGCACAGATTGTGAAGAGTGGATAGAATGGGCACAGATTGGGAAGCGTGGATAGAATGGGCACAGATTGTGAAGAGTAGAAAGAATGGGCGCAGATTGTGAAGAGTGGTTAGAATGGGCACAGATTGTTAAGATTGGATAGAATGGGCACGGATTGTGAAGAGTAGATAGAATGGGCACGTATTGTGAAGAGTAGAGAGAATGGGCACAGATTGTGAAGAGTGGGTGGAATTGGCATGGATTGTGAAGAGTAGATAGAATGGGCACGGATTTTGAAGAGTGGATAGAATGGGTACGGATTGTGAATAGTGGATAGCATGGGTACAGATTGTGAAGAGTGGATAGGATGGGTACGGATTGTGAAGAGTGGATAGAATGGGCACGGATTCTGAAGAGTGGATAGAATGGGCACGGATTGTGAAGAGTAGATAGAATGGGCACGGATTGTGAAGAGTAGATAGAATGGGCACAGATTGTGAAGAGTGGATAGAATTGGCATGGATTGTGAAGAGTAGATAGAATGGGCACGGATCATGAAGAGTGGATAGAATGGGCACAGATTGTGAAGGGTAGATAGAATCGGCAAGGATTGTGAAGTGTGGATAGAATGGGCACAAATTGTGAAGAGTAGATAGAATGGGCACGGATTGTGAAGAGTAGATAGAATGGACACAGATTGTGAAGATTGGATAGAATGGGCACAGATTGTGAAGAGTGGATAGAATGGGCATGGATTGTGAAGAGTAGATAGAATGGGCACGGATTGTGAAGAGTGGATAGAATGGGCACGGATTGTGAGGAGTAGATAGAATGGGAACAGATTGTGAAGAGTGGATAGAATGGGCACGGATTGTGAAGAGTAGATAGGATGGGCACGGATTGTGAAGAGTAGATAGAATGGGCACAGATTGTGAAGAGTGGATAGAATGGGCATGGATTGTGAAGAGTAGATAGAATGGGCATGGATTGTGAAGAGTGGATAGAATGGGCACAGATTGTGAAGAGCAGATAGAATGGGCATGGATTGTGAAGAGTGGATAGAATGGGCACAGATTGTGAAGAGTAGATAGAATGGGAACGGATTGTGAAGATCAGATAGAATGGGCATGGATTGTGAAGAGTAGATAGAATGTGTACAGATTGTGAATAGTGGATAGAATGGGCACAGATTGTGAAGAGTAGATAGAATGGGCACGGATTGTGAAGAGCAGATAAAATGGGCATGGATTGTGAAGTGTAGATAGAATGGGCACGGATTGTGAAGAGTAGACAGAATGGGCATGGATTGTGAAGAGTAGATTGAATGGGCACGGATTGTGAAGAGTAGATAGAATGGGTACGGATTGTGAAGAGTAGATAGAATGGGCATGGATTGTGGGTGGATAGAATGGGCACGGATTGAGAAGAGTGGATAAAATGGGCACGGATTGTGAAGAGTGGATAGAATGGGCACTGATTGTGATGAGTAGATCGAATGGGCACGGATTGTAAAGATTAGATAGCATGGGCACGGATTGTGAAGAGTAGATAGAATGGGCACAGATTGTGAAGAATGGATAGAATGGGCATGGATTGTGAAGAGTGGATAGAATGGGCACGGATTGTGAAGAGTGGATAGATTGGCTACAGATTGTGAAGAGTAGATTGAATGGGGACGGATTGTGAAGAATAGATAGAATGGGTACGGATTGTGAACAGCAGATGGAATGGGCACAGATTGTGAAGATTGGATAGAATGGGCACGGATTGTGAAGAGTGGATAGAATGGGCACGGATTGTGAGTGGATAGAATGGGCACCGATTGTGAAGAGTCGAGAGAATGGGCACGGATTGTGAAGAGCAGATAGAATGGGCACAGATTGTGAAGAGTACATAGAATGGGCATGGATTGTGAAGAGTAGATAGAATGGGTACAGATTGTGAAGAGTGGATAGAATGGGCATGGATTGTGAAGTGTGGATAGAATGGGCATGGATTGTGAAGAATAGATAGAATGGGCACGGATTGTGAAGAGTGGAGAGAATGGGCACGGATTGTGAAGAGTAGATAGAATGGGTACAGATTGTGAAGAGTAGATAGAAAGGGCATGGATTGTGAAGTGTGGATAGAATGGGCATGGATTGTGAAGAATAGATAGAATGGGCACGGATTGTGAAGAGTGGAGAGAATGGGCACGGATTGTGAAGAGTAGATAGAATGGGCACAGATTGTGAAGAGTGGATAGAATGGGCACAGATTGGGAAGAGTGGATAGAATGGGCACAGATTGTGAAGAGTAGAAAGAATGGGCGCAGATTGTGAAGAGTGGTTAGAATGGGCACAGATTGTGGAGAGTAGATAGAATGGGCACAGATTGTGAAGAGTGGATGGAATTGGCATGGATTGTGAAGAGTAGATAGAATGGGCACGGATTTTGAAGAGTGGATAGAATGGGTACGAATTGTGAACAGTGGATAGAATGGGTACAGATTGTGAAGAGTGGATAGAATGGTTACGGATTGTGAAGAGTGGATAGAATGGGCACGGATTCTGAAGAGTGGATAGAATGGGCACGGATTGTGAAGAGTAGATAGAATGGGCACGGATTGTGAAGAGTAGATAGAATGGGCACAGATTGTGAAGAGTGGATAGAATTGGCATGGATTGTGAAGAGTAGATAGAATGGGCACGGATTGTGAAGAGTGGATAGAATGGGCACAGAGTGTGAAGAGTGGATAGAATGGGCACAGATTGTGAAGAGTAGATAGAATGGGCACGGATTGTGAAGAGTAGATAGAAAGGGCACAGATTGTGAAGAGTAGATAGAATGGGCACAGATTGTGAAGAGTAGATAGAATGGGCACGGATTGTGAAGAGTAGATAGAATGGGCACGGATTGTGAAGAATAGATAGAATGGGCACGGATTGTGAAGAGTAGATAGAATGGGCACAGATTGTGAAGAGTGGATAGAATTGGCATGGATTGTGAAGAGTAGATAGAATGGGCACGGATTGTGAAGAGTGGATAGAATGGGCACAGATTGTGACGGGTAGATAGAATGGGCAAGGATTGTGAAGTGTGGATGGAATGGGCACAAATTGTGAAGAGTAGATAGAATGGGCACGGATTGTGAAGAGTAGATAGAAAGGGCACAGATTGTGAAGAGTAGATAGAATGGGCACAGATTGTGAAGAGTAGATAGAATGGGCACGGATTGTGAAGAGTAGATAGAATGGGCACGGATTGTGAAGAATAGATAGAATGGGCACAGATTGTGAAGAGTAGATAGATGGGCACAGATTGTGAAGAATGGATAGAATGGGCACGTATTATGAAGAGTGGATAGAATGGGCACAGATTGTTAAGAGTGGATAGAATGGGCACAGAGTGTGAAGAGTGGATAGAATGGGCACAGATTGTGAAGAGTGGATAGAATGGGTACGGATTGTGAAGAGTAGATAGAACGGGCACAGATTGTGTAGATTAGATAGAATGGGCACGGATTGTGAAGAGTTGATAGAATGGGCACGGATTGTGAAAACTGGATAGTATGGGCACGGATAGTGAAGAGTGGTTAGAATGGGCATGGATTGTGAAGAATAGATAGAATGAGCATGGATTGTGAAGTGTGGATAGAATGGGCATGGATTGTGAAGAATAGATAAAATGGGCACGGATTGTGAAGAGTGGATAGAATGGGCACGGATTGTGAAGAGTGGATAGAATGGGCACAGATTGTGAAGAGTGGATAGAATGGGCACAGATTGTGAAGAGTAGAAAGAATGGGCACAGATTGTGAAGAGTGGATAGAATGGGCACGGATTGTGAAGAGTAGATAGAATGGGCACGGATTGTGAAGAGTAGATAGAATGGGCACAGATTGTGAAGAGTGGATAGAATTGGCATGGATTGTGAAGAGTAGATAGAATGGGCACGGATTGTGAAGAGTGGATAGAATGGGCACAGATTGTGAAGGGTAGATAGAATGGGCAAGGATTGTGAAGTGTGGATAGAATGGGCACAAATTGTGAAGAGTAGATAGAATGGGCACGGATTGTGAAGAGTAGATAGAGTGGGCACAGATTGTGAAGAGTACATAGAATGGGCATGGATTGTGAAGAGTAGATAGAATGGGTACAGATTGTGAAGAGTGGATAGAATGGGCACAGATTGTGAAGAGTAGATAGAATGGGCATGGATTGTGAAGTGTGGATAGAATGGGCGTGGATTGTGAAGAATAGATAGAATGGGCACGGATTGTGAAGAGTGGATAGAATGGGCACGGATTGTGAAGAGTAGATAGAATGGGCACAGATTGTGAAGAGTGGATAGAATGGGCACAGATTGGGAAGCGTGGATAGAATGGGCACAGATTGTGAAGAGTAGAAAGAATGGGCGCAGATTGTGAAGAGTGGTTAGAATGGGCACAGATTGTTAAGATTGGATAGAATGGGCACGGATTGTGAAGAGTAGATAGAATGGGCACGTATTGTGAAGAGTAGAGAGAATGGGCACAGATTGTGAAGAGTGGGTGGAATTGGCATGGATTGTGAAGAGTAGATAGAATGGGCACGGATTTTGAAGAGTGGATAGAATGGGTACGGATTGTGAATAGTGGATAGCATGGGTACAGATTGTGAAGAGTGGATAGGATGGGTACGGATTGTGAAGAGTGGATAGAATGGGCACGGATTCTGAAGAGTGGATAGAATGGGCACGGATTGTGAAGAGTAGATAGAATGGGCACGGATTGTGAAGAGTAGATAGAATGGGCACAGATTGTGAAGAGTGGATAGAATTGGCATGGATTGTGAAGAGTAGATAGAATGGGCACGGATCATGAAGAGTGGATAGAATGGGCACAGATTGTGAAGGGTAGATAGAATCGGCAAGGATTGTGAAGTGTGGATAGAATGGGCACAAATTGTGAAGAGTAGATAGAATGGGCACGGATTGTGAAGAGTAGATAGAATGGACACAGATTGTGAAGATTGGATAGAATGGGCACAGATTGTGAAGAGTGGATAGAATGGGCATGGATTGTGAAGAGTAGATAGAATGGGCACGGATTGTGAAGAGTGGATAGAATGGGCACGGATTGTGAGGAGTAGATAGAATGGGAACAGATTGTGAAGAGTGGATAGAATGGGCACGGATTGTGAAGAGTAGATAGGATGGGCACGGATTGTGAAGAGTAGATAGAATGGGCACAGATTGTGAAGAGTGGATAGAATGGGCATGGATTGTGAAGAGTAGATAGAATGGGCATGGATTGTGAAGAGTGGATAGAATGGGCACAGATTGTGAAGAGCAGATAGAATGGGCATGGATTGTGAAGAGTGGATAGAATGGGCACAGATTGTGAAGAGTAGATAGAATGGGAACGGATTGTGAAGAGCAGATAGAATGGGCATGGATTGTGAAGAGTAGATAGAATGTGTACAGATTGTGAATAGTGGATAGAATGGGCACAGATTGTGAAGAGTAGATAGAATGGGCACGGATTGTAAAGAGCAGATAAAATGGGCATGGATTGTGAAGTGTAGATAGAATGGGCACGGATTGTGAAGAGTAGACAGAATGGGCATGGATTGTGAAGAGTAGATTGAATGGGCACGGATTGTGAAGAGTAGATAGAATGGGTACGGATTGTGAAGAGTAGATAGAATGGGCATGGATTGTGGGTGGATAGAATGGGCACGGATTGAGAAGAGTGGATAAAATGGGCACGGATTGTGAAGAGTGGATAGAATGGGCACTGATTGTGATGAGTAGATCGAATGGGCACGGATTGTAAAGATTAGATAGCATGGGCACGGATTGTGAAGAGTAGATAGAATGGGCACAGATTGTGAAGAATGGATAGAATGGGCATGGATTGTGAAGAGTGGATAGAATGGGCACGGATTGTGAAGAGTGGATAGATTGGCTACAGATTGTGAAGAGTAGATTGAATGGGGACGGATTGTGAAGAATAGATAGAATGGGTACGGATTGTGAACAGCAGATGGAATGGGCACAGATTGTGAAGATTGGATAGAATGGGCACGGATTGTGAAGAGTGGATAGAATGGGCACGGATTGTGAGTGGATAGAATGGGCACCGATTGTGAAGAGTCGAGAGAATGGGCACGGATTGTGAAGAGCAGATAGAATGGGCACAGATTGTGAAGAGTACATAGAATGGGCATGGATTGTGAAGAGTAGATAGAATGGGTACAGATTGTGAAGAGTGGATAGAATGGGCACAGATTGTGAAGAGTAGATAGAAAGGGCATGGATTGTGAAGTGTGGATAGAATGGGCATGGATTGTGAAGAATAGATAGAATGGGCACGGATTGTGAAGAGTGGAGAGAATGGGCACGGATTGTGAAGAGTAGATAGAATGGGCACAGATTGTGAAGAGTGGATAGAATGGGCACAGATTGGGAAGAGTGGATAGAATGGGCACAGATTGTGAAGAGTAGAAAGAATGGGCGCAGATTGTGAAGAGTGGTTAGAATGGGCACAGATTGTGGAGAGTAGATAGAATGGGCACAGATTGTGAAGAGTGGATGGAATTGGCATGGATTGTGAAGAGTAGATAGAATGGGCACGGATTTTGAAGAGTGGATAGAATGGGTACGAATTGTGAACAGTGGATAGAATGGGTACAGATTGTGAAGAGTGGATAGAATGGTTACGGATTGTGAAGAGTGGATAGAATGGGCACGGATTCTGAAGAGTGGATAGAATGGGCACGGATTGTGAAGAGTAGATAGAATGGGCACGGATTGTGAAGAGTAGATAGAATGGGCACAGATTGTGAAGAGTGGATAGAATTGGCATGGATTGTGAAGAGTAGATAGAATGGGCACGGATTGTGAAGAGTGGATAGAATGGGCACAGAGTGTGAAGAGTGGATAGAATGGGCACAGATTGTGAAGAGTAGATAGAATGGGCACGGATTGTGAAGAGTAGATAGAAAGGGCACAGATTGTGAAGAGTAGATAGAATGGGCACAGATTGTGAAGAGTAGATAGAATGGGCACGGATTGTGAAGAGTAGATAGAATGGGCACGGATTGTGAAGAATAGATAGAATGGGCACGGATTGTGAAGAGTAGATAGAATGGGCACAGATTGTGAAGAGTGGATAGAATTGGCATGGATTGTGAAGAGTAGATAGAATGGGCACGGATTGTGAAGAGTGGATAGAATGGGCACAGATTGTGACGGGTAGATAGAATGGGCAAGGATTGTGAAGTGTGGATGGAATGGGCACAAATTGTGAAGAGTAGATAGAATGGGCACGGATTGTGAAGAGTAGATAGAAAGGGCACAGATTGTGAAGAGTAGATAGAATGGGCACAGATTGTGAAGAGTAGATAGAATGGGCACGGATTGTGAAGAGTAGATAGAATGGGCACGGATTGTGAAGAATAGATAGAATGGGCACAGATTGTGAAGAGTAGATAGATGGGCACAGATTGTGAAGAATGGATAGAATGGGCACGTATTATGAAGAGTGGATAGAATGGGCACAGATTGTTAAGAGTGGATAGAATGGGCACAGAGTGTGAAGAGTGGATAGAATGGGCACAGATTGTGAAGAGTGGATAGAATGGGTACGGATTGTGAAGAGTAGATAGAACGGGCACAGATTGTGTAGATTAGATAGAATGGGCACGGATTGTGAAGAGTTGATAGAATGGGCACGGATTGTGAAAACTGGATAGTATGGGCACGGATAGTGAAGAGTGGTTAGAATGGGCATGGATTGTGAAGAATAGATAGAATGAGCATGGATTGTGAAGTGTGGATAGAATGGGCATGGATTGTGAAGAATAGATAAAATGGGCACGGATTGTGAAGAGTGGATAGAATGGGCACGGATTGTGAAGAGTGGATAGAATGGGCACAGATTGTGAAGAGTGGATAGAATGGGCACAGATTGTGAAGAGTAGAAAGAATGGGCACAGATTGTGAAGAGTGGATAGAATGGGCACAGATTGTGAAGTGTGGATAGAATGGGCACGGATTGTGAAGAGTAGATAGAATGGGCACGTATTGTGAATAGTAGATAGAATGGGCACAGATTGTGAAGAGTGGATAGAATGGGCACGGATTGTGAAGAGTAGATAGAATGGGCATGGAATTTGAAGAGTGGATAGAATGGGCACAGATTGTGAGGAGTAGATAGAATGGGCACAGATTGTGAAGAGTAGATACAATGGTACGGATTGTGAATAGTGGATAGAATGGGCATGAATTTTGAAGAGTGGATAGAATGGGCACAGATTGTGAACAGTGGATAGAATGGGCACGGATTGTGAAGAGTAGATAGAATGGGCACAGATTGTGAAGAAGAGATAGAATGGGCACAGATTGTGAAGAGTAGATAGAATGGGCACAGATTGTGAAGAATGGATAGAATCGGCACGCATTGTGAAGAGTGGATAGAATGGGCACAGATTGTGATGAGTGGATAGAATGGGCACAGAGTTTGAAGAGTGGATAGAATGGGCACAGATTGTGAAGAGTGGATAGAATGGGAACAGATTGTGAAGAGTGGATAGAATGGGTACGGATTGTGAAGAGTAGATAGAACGGGCACAGATTGTGTAGAGTAGATAGAATGGGCACGGATTGTGAACAGTGGATAGAATGGGCACGGATTGTGAAGAGTGGATAGTATGGGCACGGATTGTGAAGAGTGGTTAGAATGGGCATGGATTGTGAAGAGTAGATAGAATGGGCACAGATTGTGAAGAGTGGATAGATTGGGCACAGATTGTGAAGAGTAGATAGAATGGGCACAGAATGTGAAGAATAGATAGAATGGGCACAGATTGTGAAGAGTGGATAGAATGGGCACAGATTGTGAAGAGTAGATAGAACGGGCACAAATTGTGTAGATTAGATAGAATGGGCACGGATTGTGAAGAGTGGATAGAATGTGCACGGATGGTGAAAAGTGGATAGTATGGGCACGGATTGTGAAGAATGGTTAGAATGGGCATGGATTGTGAAGAATAGATAGAATGGGCATGGATTGTGAAGTGTGGATAGAATGGGCATGGATTGTGAAGAATAGATAAAATGGGCACGGATTGTGAAGAGTGGATAGAATGGGCACGGATTGTGAAGAGTGGATAGAATGGGCACAGATTGTGAAGAGTGGATAGAATGGGCACAGATTGTGCAGAGTAGAAAGAATGGGCACAGATTGTGAAGAGTGGATAGAATGGGCACAGATTGTGAAGAGTGGATAGAATGGGCACGGATTGTGAAGAGTAGATAGGATGGGCACGTATTGTGAAGAGTAGATAGAATGGGCACAGATTGTGAAGAGTGGATAGAATGGGCACGGATTGTGAAGAGTAGATAGAATGGGCATGGATTTTGAAGAGTGGATAGAATGGGCACAGATTGTGAGGAGTAGATAGAATGGGCACAGATTGTGAGGAGTAGATAGAATGGGCACAGATTGTGAAGAGTAGATACAATGGTACGGATTGTGAATAGTGGATAGAATGGGCATGGATTTTGAAGAGTGGATAGAATGGGCACAGATTGTGAACAGTGGATAGAATGGGCACGGATTGTGAAGAGTAGATAGAATGGGCACAGATTGTGAAGAAGAGATAGAATGGGCACAGATTGTGAAGAGTAGATAGAATGGGCACAGATTGTGAAGAATGGATAGAATGGTCACATATTGTGAAGAGTGGATAGAATGGGCACAGATTGTGAAGAGTGGATAGAATGGACACAGAGTTTGAAGAGTGGATAGAATGGGCACAGATTGTGAAGAGTGGATCGAATGGGAACAGATTGTGAAGAGTGGATAGAATGGGTACGGATTGTGAAGAGTAGATAGAACGGGCAGAGATTGTGTAGAGTAGATAGAATGGGCACGGATTGTGAAGAGTGGATAGAATGGGCACGGATTGTGAAGAGTGGATAGTATGGGCACGGATTGTGAAGAGTGGTTAGAATGGACATGGATTGTGAAGAGTAGATAGAATGGGCATGGATTGTGAAGTGTGGATCGAATGGGCATGGATTGTGAAGAGTGGATAGAATGGGCACGGATTGTGAAGAGTGGATAGAATGGGCACGGATTGTGAAGAGTAGATAGAATGGGCACAGATTGTGAAGAGTGGATAGAATGGGCACAGATTGTGAAGAGCAGATAGAATGGGCACAGATTGTGAAGAATAGATAGAATGGGCGCAGATTGTGAAGAGTGGATAGAATGGGCACAGATTGTGAAGAGTGGATAGAATGGGCACGGATTGTGAAGAGTAGATAGAATGGGCATGTATTGGGATGAGTAGATAGAATGGGCACAGATTGTGAAGAGTGAATAGAATTGGCATGGATTGTGAAGAGTAGATAGAATGGGCACGGATTTTGAAGAGTGGATAGAATGGGCACGGATTGTGAAGAATAGATAGAATGGGCACGGATTGTGAGGAGTGGATAGAATGGGCACGGATTGTGAAGATTGGATAGAATGGGCATAGATTGTGAAGAGTGGATAGAATAGGCAAAGATTGTGAAGAGTGGATAGAATGGGTACGGATTGTGAAGAGTAGATAGAATGGGCACGGATTGTGAAGAGCGGATATAATGGGCACAGATTGTGAAGAGTGGATAGAATGGGCACAGATTGTGAAGATTGGATAGAATGGGCACAGATTCTGAAGAGTGGATAGAATGGGTACGGATTGTGAAGAGTAGATAGAATAGGCACGGATTGTGAAGAGTGGATAGAATGGGCACAGATTGTGAAGAATGGATAGAGTGGGTACGGATTGTGAGGAGTAGATAGAACGGGCACGGATTGTGAAGAGTAGATAGAATGGGCACAGAATGTGAACAGTAGATAGAATGGGCACGGATTGTGATGAGTAGATAGAATGGGCACGGATTGTGAAGAATAGATAGAATGGGCACAGATTGTGAAGAGTAGATAGATGGGCAGAGATTGTGAACAATGGATAGAATGGGCACGTATTATGAAGAGTGGATAGAATGGGCACAGATTGTGAAGAGTGGATAGAATGGGCACAGAGTGTGAAGAGTGGATAGAATGGGCACAGATTGTGAAGAGTGGATAGAATGGGTACGGATTGTGAAGAGTAGATAGAACGGGCACAGATTGTGTAGATTAGATAGAATGGGCACGGATTGTGAAGAGTGGATAGAATGGGCACGGATTGTGAAGAGTGGATAGTATGGGCACGGATTGTGAAGAGTGGTTAGAATGGGCATGGATTGTGAAGAATAGATAGAATGGGCATGGATTGTGAAGTGTGGATAGAATGGGCATGGATTGTGAAGAATAGATAGAATGGGCACGGATTGTGAAGAGTCGATAGAATGGGCACGGATTGCGAAGAGTAGATAGAATGGGCGCAGATTGTGAAGAGTGGATAGAATGGGCACAGATTGGGAAGAGTGGATAGAATGGGCACAGATTGTGAAGAGTAGAAAGAATGGGCGCAGATTATGAAGAGTGGTTAGAATGGGCACAGATTGTGAAGAGTGGATAGAATGGGCACGGATTGTGAAGAGTAGATAGAATGGGCACGGATTGTGAAGAGTAGATAGAATGGGCACAGAGTGTGAAGAGTTGATAGAATGGGCACAGATTGTGAAGAGTAGATAGAATGGGCACGGATTGTGAAGATTGGATAGAATGCGTACAGATTGTGAAGAGTGGATAGAATGGGCACAGATTGTGAAGAGTGGATAGAATGGGCACAGATTGTGAAGAGTAGATAGAATGGGCACGGATTGTGAAGAGTGGATAGAATGGGAACAGATTGTGAAGAATTGATAGAATGGGCACGTATTGTGAAGAGTGGATAGAATGGGCACAATTTGTGAAGAGTGGATAGGTTGGGCACAGAGTTTGAAGAGTAGATAGAATGGGCACAGATTGTGAAGAGTGGATAGAAAGGGCACAGATTGTGAAGAGTGGATAGAATGGGTACGGATTGTGAAGAGTAGATAGAACGGGCACAGATTGTGTAGAGTAGATAGAATGGGCACGGATTGTGAAGAGTGGATAGAATGGGCACGGATTGTGAAGAGTGGATAGTATGGGCACGGATTGTGAAGAGTGGTTAGAATGGGCATGGATTGTGAAGAGTAGATAGAATGGGCACGGATTGTGAAGTGTGGATAGAATGGGCATGGATTGTGAAGAGGAGATAGAATGGGCACGGATTGTGAAGAGTGGATAGAATGGGCACGGATTGTGAAGAGGAGATAGAATGGGCACTGATTGTGAAGAGTGGATAGAATGGGCACGGATTGTGAAGCGTGGTTAGAATGGGCATGGATTGTGAAGAGTAGATAGAATGGGCATGATTGTGAAGAGTGGATAGAATGGGCATGGATTGTGATGAGTAGATAGAATGGGCACGGATTGTGAAGAATGGATAGAATGGGCACGGATTGTGAAGAGTAGATAGAATGGCTCAGATTGTGAAGAGTGGATAGAATGGGCACAGATTGTGAAGAGTGGATAGAATGGGCACAGATTGTGAAGAGTAGATAGAATCGGGACAGATTGTGAAGAATGGATAGAATGGGCACAGATTGTGAAGAGTGGATAGAATGGGCACAGATTGTGAAGAGTGGATAGAATGGGCACGGATTGTGAAGAGTAGATAGAATGGGCACGGATTGTGAAGAGTAGATAGAATGGGCACAGATTGTGAAGAGTGGATAGAATTGGCATGGATTGTGAAGAGTAGATAGAATGGGCACGGATTGTGAAGAGTGGATAGAATGGGCACAGATTGTGAAGGGTAGATAGAATGGGCAAGGATTGTGAAGTGTGGATAGAATGGGCACAAATTGTGAAGAGTAGATAGAATGGGCACGGATTGTGAAGAGTCGATAGAGTGGGCACAGATTGTGAAGAGTACATAGAATGGGCATGGATTGTGAAGAGTAGATAGAATGGGTACAGATTGTGAAGAGTGGATAGAATGGGCACAGATTGTGAAGAGTAGATAGAATGGCCATGGATTGTGAAGTGTGGATAGAATGGGCATGGATTGTGAAGAATAGATAGAATGGGCACGGATTGTGAAGAGTGGATAGAATGGGCACGGATTGTGAAGAGTAGATAGAATGGGCACAGATTGTGAAGAGTGGATAGAATGGGCACAGATTGGGAAGAGTGGATAGAATGGGCACCGATTGTGAAGAGTAGAAAGAATGGGCGCAGATTGTGAAGAGTGGATAGAATGGGCACGTATTGTGAAGAGTAGAAAGAATGGGCACAGATTGTGAAGAGTGGATGGAATTGGCATGGATTGTGAAGAGTAGATAGAATGGGCACGGATTTTGAAGAGTGGATAGAATGGGTACGGATTGTGAATAGTGGATAGAATGGGTACGGATTGTGAAGAGTGGATAGGATGGGTACGGATTGTGAAGAGTGGATAGAATGGGCACGGATTGTGAAGAGTAGATAGAATGGGCACGGATTGTGAAGAGCAGATAGAATGGGCACAGATTGTGAAGAGTGGATAGAATTGGCATGGATTGTGAAGAGTAGATAGAATGGGCACGGATCATGAAGAGTGGATAGAATGGGCACAGATTTTGAAGGGTAGATAGAATCGGCAAGGATTGTGAAGTGTGGATAGAATGGGCACAAATTGTGAAGAGTAGATAGAATGGGCACGGATTGTGAAGAGTAGATAGAATGGACACAGATTGTGAAGAGTGGATAGAATGGGCACAGATTGTGAATAGTGGATAGAATGGGCATGGATTGTGAAGAGTAGATAGAATGGGCACGGATTGTGAAGAGTGGATAGAATGGGCACGGATTGTGAGGAGTAGATAGAATGGGAACAGATTGTGAAGAGTGGATAGAATGGGCACGGATTGTGAAGAGTAGATAGGATGGGCACGGATTGTGAAGAGTAGATAGAATGGGCACAGATTGTGAAGAGTGGATAGAATGGGCATGGATTGTGAAGAGTAGATAGAATGGGCATGGATTGTGAAGAGTGGATAGAATGGGCACAGATTGTGAAGAGTAGATAGAATGGGCATGGATTGTGAAGAGTGGATAGAATGGGCACAGATTGTGAAGAGTAGATAGAATGGGAACGGATTCTGAAGAGTAGATAGAATGGGCACGGATTGTGAAGAGTAGATAGAATGTGTACAGATTGTGAATAGTGGATAGAATGGGCACAGATTGTGAAGAGTAGATAGAATGGGCACGGATTGTGAAGAGCAGATAAAATGGGCATGGATTGTGAAGTGTAGATAGAATGGGCACGGATTGTGAAGAGTAGACAGAATGGGCATGGATTGTGAAGAGTAGATTGAATGGGCACGGATTGTGAAGAGTAGATAGAATGGGTACGGATTGTGAAGAGTAGATAGAATGGGCATGGATTGTGTGTGGATAGAATGGGCACGGATTGAGAAGAGTGGATAAAATGGGCACGGATTGTGAAGAGTGGATAGAATGGGCACTGATTGTGTTGAGTAGATCGAATGGGCACGGATTGTAAAGATTAGATAGCATGGGCACGGATTGTGAAGAGTAGATAGAATGGGCACAGATTGTGAAGAGTGGATAGAATGGGCACGGATTGTGAAGAGTGGATAGATTGGCTACAGATTGTGAAGAGTAGATTGAATGGGGACGGATTGTGAAGAATAGATAGAATGGGTACGGATTGTGAACAGCAGATGGAATGGGCACAGATTGTGAAGAGTGGATAGAATGGGCACGGATTGTGAAGAGTGGATAGAATGGGCACGGATTGTGAGTGGATAGAATGGGCACCGATTGTGAAGAGTCGAGAGAATGGGCACGGATTGTGAAGAGCAGATAGAATGGGCACAGATTGTGAAGAGTACATAGAATGGGCATGGATTGTGAAGAGTAGATAGAATGGGTACAGATTGTGAAGAATGGATAGAATGGGCACAGATTGTGAAGAGTCGATAGAAAGGGCATGGATTGTGAAGTGTGGATAGAATGGGCATGGATTGTGAAGAATAGATAGAATGGGCACGGATTGTGAAGAGTGGAGAGAATGGGCACGGATTGTGAAGAGTCGATAGAATGGGCACAGATTGTGAAGAGTGGATAGAATGGGCACAGATTGGGAAGAGTGGATAGAATGGGCACAGATTGTGAAGAGTAGAAAGAATGGGCGCAGATTGTGAAGAGTGGTTAGAATGGGCGCAGATTGTGGAGAGTAGATAGAATGGGCACAGATTGTGAAGAGTGGATGGAATTGGCATGGATTGTGAAGAGTAGATAGAATGGGCACGGATTTTGAAGAGTGGATAGAATGGGTACGGATTGTGAATAGTGGATAGAATGGGTACAGATTGTGAAGAGTGGATAGAATGGTTACGGATTGTGAAGAGTGGATAGAATGGGCACGGATTCTGAAGAGTGGATAGAATGGGCACGGATTGTGAAGAGTAGATAGAATGGGCACGGATTGTGAAGAGTAGATAGAATGGGCACAGATTGTGAAGAGTGGATAGAATTGGCATGGATTGTGAAGAGTAGATAGAATGGGCACAGATTGTGAAGAGTGGATAGAATGGGCACAGATTGTGAAGGGTAGATAGAATGGGCAAGGATTGTGAAGTGTGGATGGAATGGGCACAAATTGTGAAGAGTAGATAGAATGGGCACGGATTGTGAAGAGTAGATAGAATGGGCACAGATTGTGAAGAGTGAATAGAATGGGCACAGATTGTGAAGAGTAGATAGAATGGGCACGGATTGTGAAGAGTGGATTGAATGGGCACGGATTGTGAGGAGTAGATAGAATGGGAACAGATTGTGAAGATTGGATAGAATGTGCACAGATTGTGAAGAGTAGATAGGATGGGCACGGATTGTGAAGAGTAGATAGAATGGGCACAGATTGTGAAGAGTGGATAGAATGGGCATGGATTGTGAAGAGTAGATAGAATGGGCATGGATTGTGATGAGTGGATAGAATGGGCACAGATTGTGAAGAGTAGATAGAATGGGCACGGATTGTGAAGAGTGGATAGAATGGGCACAGATTGTGAAGAGTAGATAGAATGGGAACGGATTGTGAAGAGTAGACAGAATGGGCATGGATTGTGAAGAGTAGATTGAATGGGCACGGATTGTGAAGAGTAGATAGAATGGATACGGATTGTGAACAGTAGATAGAATGGGCATGGATTGTGGGTGGAGAGAATGGGCACGGATTGAGAAGAGTGGATAAAATGGGCACGGATTGTGAAGAGTGGATAGAATGGGCACTGATTGTGATGAGCAGATCGAATGGGCACGGATTGTAAAGATTAGATAGCATGGGCACGGATTGTGAAGAGTAGATAGAATGGGCACAGATTGTGAAGAATGGATAGAATGGGCACGGATTGTGAAGAGTGGATAGAATGGGCACGGATTGTGAAGAGTGGATAGATTGGCTACAGATTGTGAAGAGCAGATTGAATGGGGACGGATTTTGAAGAGTAGATAGAATGGGTACGGATTGTGAACAGCAGATGGAATGGGCACAGATTGTGAAGAGTGGATAGAATGGGCACGGATTGTGAAGAGTGGATAGAATGGGCACGGATTGTGAGTGGATAGACTGGGCACGGATTGTGAAGAGTCGAGAGAATGGGCACGGATTGTGAAAGGAGATAGAATGGGCACGGATTGTGAAGAGTCGATAGAATGGGTACGGATTGTGAAGAGTAGATAGAATGGGCACAGAATTTGAAGATTAGATAGAATGGGCACAGATTGTGAAGAATGGATAGAATGGGCACGTATTGTGAAGAGTGGATAGAATGGGCACAGATTGTGAAGAGTGGATAGAATGGGCATGGATTGTGAAGAGTAGATAGAATGGGCATGGATTGTGAAGAGTGGATAGAATGGGCACAGATTGTGAAGAGTAGATAGAATGGGCACGGATTGTGAAGAGTGGATAGAATGGGCACAAATTGTGAAGAGTAGATAGAATGGGAACGGATTGTGAAGAGTAGATAGAATGGGCACGGATTATGAAGAGTAGATAGAATGTGTACAGATTGTGAAGAGTGGATAGAATGGGCACAGATTGTGAAGAGCAGATAAAATGGGCATGGATTGTGAAGAGTAGATTGAATGGGCACGGATTGTGAAGAGTAGATTGAATGGGCACGGATTTTGAAGAGTAGATAGAATGGGTACGGATTGTGAACAGTAGATAGAATGGGCATGGATTGTGGGTGGAGAGAATGGGCACGGATTGAGAAGAGTGGATAAAATGGGCACGGATTGTGAAGAGTGGATAGAATGGGCACTGATTGTGATGAGCAGATCGAATGGGCACAGATTGTAAAGATTAGATAGCATGGGCACGGATTGTGAAGAGTAGATAGAATGGGCACAGATTGTGAAGAATGGATAGAATGGGCACGGATTGTGAAGAGTGGATAGAATGGGCACGGATTGTGAAGAGTGGATAGATTGGCTACAAATTGTGAAGAGTAGATTGAATGGGTACGGATTGTGAACAGCAGATGGAATGGGCACAGATTGTGAAGAGTGGATAGAATGGGCACGGATTGTGAAGAGTGGATAGAATGGGCACGGATTGTGAGTGGATAGAATGGGCACGGATTGTGAAGAGTCGAGAGAATGGGCACGGATTGTGAAAGGAGATAGAATGGGCATGGATTGTGAAGATTCGATAGAATGGGTACGGATTGTGAAGAGTAGATAGAATGGGCACAGAATTTGAAGATTAGATAGAATGGGCACAGATTGTGAAGAATGGATAGAATGGGCACGTATTGTGAAGAGTGGATAGAATGGGCACAGATTGTGAAGAGTGGATAGAATGGGCACAGAGTGTGAAGAGTGGATTGAATGGGCACAGATTGAGAAGAGTGGATAGAATGGGCACAGATTGTGAAGAGTGGATAGAATGGGTACGGATTGTGAAGAGTAGATAGAACGGGCACAGATTGTGTAGAGGAGATAGAATGGGCACGGATTGTGATGAGTGGATAGAATGGGCACGGATTGTGAAGAGTGGATAGTATGGGCACGGATTGTGAAGAGTGGTTAGAATGGGCACGGATTGTGAAGAGTAGATAGAATGGGCACAGATTGTGAAGAATGGATAGAATGGGCACAGATTGTGAAGAGTGGATAGAATGGGCACAGATTGTGAAGAGTAGATAGAGTGGGCACCGATTGTGAAGAGTGGATAGAATGGGCACCGATTGTGAAGAGTGGATAGAATGGGCACGGATTGTGAAGAGTAGATAGAATGGGCACGTATTGTGAAGAGCAGATAGAATGGGCACAGATTGTGAAGAGTGGATAGAATGGGCATGGATTGTGAAGAGTAGATAGAATGGGCACGGATTTTGAAGAGTGGATAGAATGGGCACAGATTGTGAAGAGTAGATAGAATGGGCACGGATTGTGAAGAGTAGATACAATGGGTACGGATTGTGAATAGTGGATAGAATGGGTACGGATTGTGAAGAGTGGATAGAATGGGCACGGATTCTGAAGAGTGGATAGAATGGGCACGGATTGTGAAGAGTAGATAGAATGGGCACAGAGTGTGAAGAGTGGATAGAATGGGCACAGATTGTGAAGAGTAGATAGAATGGGCACGGATTGTGAAGAGTGGATAGAATGGGTACAGATTGTGAAGAGACGATAGAATGGGCACAGATTGTGAAGAGTGGATAGAATGGGCACAGATTGTGAAGAGTAGATAGAATGGGCACGGATTGTGAAGAGTGGATAGAATGGGCATGGATTGTGAAGAGTAGATAGAATGGGCAAGGATCGTGAAGAGTGGATAGAATGGGCACGGATTGTGAAGAGCAGATAGAATGGGCACAGATTGTGAAGAGTGGATAGGATGGGCACAGATTGTGAAGAGTGGATAGAATGGGCACAGATTGTGAAGAGTGGATAGAATGGGCACAGATTGTGAAGAGTGGTTAGAATGGGCACAGATTGTGAAGAGTGGATAGAATGGGTACAGATTGTGAAGAGTAGATAGAACGGGCACCGATTGTGTAGAGTAGATAGAATGGGCACGGATTGTGAAGAGTAGATAGAATGGGCACGGATTGTGAGGAGTGGATAGAATGGGCACGGATTGTGAAGATTGCATAGAATGGGCATAGATTGTGAAGAGTGGATAGAATAGTCAAAGATTGTGAAGAGTGGATAGATATAGTACGGATTGCGAAGAGTAGATAGAATGGGCACGGATTGTGAAGAGTGGATAGAATGGGCACAGATTGTGAAGAATGGATAGAATGGGTACGGATTGTGAGGAGTAGATAGAATGGGCACGGATTGTGAAGTGTAGATAGAATGGGCACAGATTGTGAAGAGTAGATAGAATGGGCACAGATTGTGAAGAGTAGATGGAATGGGCACGGATTGTGAAGAGTAGATAGAATGGGCATGGATTGTGAAGAATAGATAGAATGGGCACAGATTGTGAAGAGTAGATAGAATGGGCACAGATTGTGAAGAATGGATAGAATGGGCACGTATTGTGAAGACTGGATAGAATGGGCACAGATTGTGAAGACTGGATAGAATGGGCACAGAGTGTGAAGAGTGGATAGAATGGGCACAGATTGTGAAGAGTGGATAGAATGGGCACAGATTGTGAAGAGTGGATAGAATGGGTACGGATTGTGAAGAGTAGATAGAACGGGCACAGATTGTGAAGAGTAGACAGAATGGGCACGGATTGTGAAGAGCAGAAAAAATGGGCATGGATTGTGAAATGTAGATAGAATGGGCACGGATTGTGAAGAGTAGACAGAATGGGCATGGATTGTGAAGAGTAGATTGAATGGGCACGGATTGTGAAGAGTAGATAGAATGGGTACAGATTGTGAAGAGTAGATAGAATGGGCATGGATTGTGGTTGGATAGAATGGGCATGTATTGAGAAGAGTGGATAAAATGGGCACGGATTGTGAAGAGTGGATAGAATGGGCACTGATTGTGATGAGTAGATAGAATGGGCACGGATTGTGAAGAGTGGATAGAATGGGCACGGATTGTGACGAGTGGATAGATTGGCTACAGATTGTGAAGAGTAGATTGAATGGGGACGGATTGTGAAGAGTAGATAGAATGGGTACGGATTGTGAACAGCAGATGGAATGGGCACAGATTGTGAAGAGTGGATAGAATGGGCACGGATTGTGAAGAGTGGATAGAATGGGCACGGATTGTGAGTGGATAGAATGAGTACGGATTGTGACGAGTCGAGATAATGGGCACGGATTGTGAAAGGAGATAGAATGGGCATGGATTGTGAAGAATCGATTGAATGGGTACGGATTGTGAAGAGTAGATAGAATGGGCACCAATTGTGAAGATTAGATAGAATGGGCACAGATTGTGAAGAATAAATAGAATGGGCATGGATTGTGAAGAGTGGATAGAATGGGCACAGATTGTGAAGAGTGTATAGAATGGGCATGGGTTGTGGAGAGTGGATAGAATGGGCACAGATTGTGAAGAGTGGATAGAATGGGCACGGATTGTGAAGAGTCGATAGAATGGGCACGGATTGTGAGGATTGGATAGAATGGGTACAGATTGTGAAGAGTGGATAGAATGGGCATTAATTGAGAAGAGTAGATAGACTGGACACGGATTGTGAAGAGTAGATAGAATGGGCATGGATTGTGAAGAGTAGATAGAATGGGCACGGATTGTGAAGAGTAGATAGAATGGGCACGGATTGTGAAGAGTAGATAGAATGGGCACGGATTGTGAAGAGTAGATAGAATGGGCACGGATTGTGAAGAGCAGATAGAATGGGCACAGATTGTGATGAATGGATAGAATGGGCATGGATTGTGAAGAGTGGATAGAAAGGGCACAGATTGTGAAGAGTAGATAGAATGGGCATGGATTGTGAAGAGTAGATAGAATGGGTACGGATTGTGAATAGTGGATAGAATGGGTACGGATTGTGAAGAGTGGCTAGAATGGGCACGGATTCTGAAGAGTGGATAGAATGGGCACGGATTGTGAAGCGTCGATAGAATGGGCACAGAGTGTGAAGAATGGATAGAATGGGCACAGATTGTGAACAGTAGATAGAATGGGCACGGATTGTGAAGAGTGGATAGAATGGGTACAGATTGTGAAGAGTGGATAGAATGGGCACAGATTGTGAAGAGTGGATAGAATGGGCACAGATTGTGAAGAGTAGATAGAATGGGCACGGATTGTGAAGATTGGATAGAATGGGCACGGATAGTGAAGAGTGGATAGAATGGGCACGGATTGTGAAGTGTGGATAGAATGGGCATGGATTGTGAAGAGTAGATAGAATGGGCACAGATTGTGAAGAGTAGATAGAATGGGCACAGATTGTGAAAAATGGATAGAATGGGCACAGATTGTGAAGAGTGGATAGAATGGGCACAGATTGTGAAGAGTAGATAGATTGGGCACGGATTGTGAAGAGTAGATAGAATGGGCACAGATTGTGAAGAGTACATAGAATGGGCATGGATTGTGAAGAGTAGATAGAATGGGTACAGATTGTGAAGAGTGGATAGAATAGGCACAGATTGTGAAGAGTAGATAGAATGGGCATGGATTGTGAAGAGTAGATAGAGTGGGTATGGATTGTGAAGTGTAGATAGAATGGGCACGGATTGTGAAGAGTTGATAGAATGGGCATGGATTGTGAAGAGTAGATAGAATGGGCACGGATTGTGAAGAGTGGATAGAATGGGCACGGATTGTGAAGAGTAGATAGAATGGGCACAGATTGTGAAGAGTGGATAGAATGGGCACGGATTGTGAAGAGTAGATAGAATGGGCACGGACTGAGAAGAGTAGATAGAATGGGCACAGGTTGTGAAGAGTGGATAGAATGGGCATGGATTGTGAAGAGTAGATAGAATGGGCATGGATTGTGAAGAGTGGATAAAATGGGCACAGATTGTGAGGAGTAGATAGAATGGGCACGGATTGTGTAGAGTGGATAGAATGGGCACAGATTGTGAAGAGTAGATAGAATGGGAACGGATTGTGAAGAGTAGATAGAATGGGCCCGGATTGTGAAGAGCAGATAGAATGGGTAGAGATTGTGAAGAATGGATAGAATGGGCACAGATTGTGAAGAGTAGATAGAATGGGCACGGATTGTGAAGAGCAGATAAATTGGGCATGGATTGTGAAGTGTAGATAGAATGGGCACGGATTGTGAAGAGTAGACAGAATGGGCATGGATTGTGAAGAGTAGATAGAATGGGCACGGATTGTGAAGAGTAGATAGAATGGGTACGGATTGTGAAGAGTAGATAGAATGGGCATGGATTGTGAAGAGTGGATAGAATGGGCAATGATTGTGAAGAGTAGATAGAATAGGCACGGATTGTAAAGATTAGATAGAATGGGCACGGATTGTGAAGAGTAGATAGAATGGGCACAGATTGTGAAGAATGGATAGAATGGGCACGGATTGTTTAGAGTGGATAGAACGGGCACGGATTGTGAAGAGTGGATAGATTGGCTACAGATTGTGAAGAGTAGATTGAATGGGGACGGATTCTGAAGAGTGGATAGAATGGGCACGGATTGTGAGTGGATAGAATGGGCACGGATTGTGAAGAGTAGATAGAATGGGTACGGATTGTGAAGAGTAGATAGAATGGGCACAGATTGTGAAGATTAGATAGAATGTGCACAGATTGTGAAGAATAAATAGAATGGGCATGGATTGTGAAGAGTGGATAGAATGGGCACAGATTGTGAAGAGTGTATAGAATGGGCATGCGTTGTGGAGATTGGATAGAATGGGCTCAGATTATGAAGAGTGGATAGAATGGGCACGGATTGTGAAGAGTGGATAGAATGGGCACGGATTGTGAAGATTGGATAGAATGGGTACAGATTGTGAAGAGTGGATAGAATGGGCATGGATTGAGAAGAGTAGATAGAATGGGCACGGATTGTGAAGAGTAGATAGAATGGGCATGGATTGTGAAGAGTAGATAGAATGGGCACGGATTGTGAAGAGTAGTTAGAATGGGCACGGATTGTGAAGAGTAGATAGAATGGGCACGGATTGTGAAGAGCAGATAGAATGGGCACGGATTGTGAAGAGTAGATAGAATGGGCAAAGATTGTGAAGAATGGATAGAATGGGCATGGATTGTGAAGAGTGGATAGAATGGGCACAGATTGTGAAGAGTAGATAGAATGGGCACGGATTGTGAAGAGTAGATAGAATGGGTACGGATTGTGAATAGTGGATAAAATGGGTACGGATTGTGAAGAGTGGATAGAATGGGCACGGATTCTGAAGAGTGGATAGAATGGGCACGGATTGTGAAGAGTAGATAGAATGGGTACAGATTGTGAAGAGTGGATAGAACGGGCACAGATTGTGAAGAGTGGATAGAATGGGCACAGATTGTGAAGAGTAGATAGAATGGGCATGGATTGTGAAGAGTAGATAGAATGTTCATGGATTGTGAAGTGTGGATAGAATGGGCATCGATTGTGAAGAGTAGATAGAATGGGCACGGTTTGTGAAGAGTGGATAGAATGGGCACGGATTGTGAAGAGTAGATAGAATGGGCACAGATTGTGAAGAGTGGTTAGAATGGGCACAGATTGTGAAGAGTGGATAGAATGGGCACAGATTGTGAAGAATAGATAGAATCGGCACAGATTGTGAAGAGTGGATAGAATGGGCACAGATTGTGAAGAGTGGATAGAATGGGCACAGATTGTGAAGAGTAGATAGAATGGGCACGGATTGTGAAGAGTAGATAGAATGGGCACGGATTGTGAAGAGTAGATAGAATGGGCACAGATTGTGAAGAGTACATAGAATGGGCATGGATTGTGAAGAGTAGATAGAATGGGTACAGATTGTGAAGAGTGGATAGAATGGGCACAGATTGTGAAGATTAGATAGAATGGGCACGGATTGTGATGAGTAGATAGAATGGGCATGGATTGTGAAGTGTAGATAGAATGGGCACGGATTGTGAAGAGTGGATAGAATGGGCACGGATTGTGAAGAGTACATAGAATGGGCACGGATTGTGACCAGTAGATAGAATGGGCACAGATTGTGAAGAGTGGATAGAATGGGCATGGATTGTGAAGAGTAGATAGAATGGGCATGGATTGTGAAGAGTGGATAGGATGGGCACAGATTGTGAAGAGTAGATAGAATGGGTACGGATTGTGAAGAGTAGATAGAATGGGCATGGATTGTGGGTGGATAGAATGGGCACGGATTGTGAAGAGTAGATAGAATGGGCACAGATTGTGAAGAGTAGATAGAATCGGGACAGATTGTGAAGAATGGATAGAATGGGCACAGATTGTGAAGAGTGGATAGAATGGGCACAGATTGTGAAGAGTGGATAGAATGGGCACGGATTGTGAAGAGTAGATAGAATGGGCACGGATTGTGAAGAGTAGATAGAATGGGCACAGATTGTGAAGAGTGGATAGAATTGGCATGGATTGTGAAGAGTAGATAGAATGGGCACGGATTGTGAAGAGTGGATAGAATGGGCACAGATTGTGAAGGGTAGATAGAATGGGCAAGGATTGTGAAGTGTGGATAGAATGGGCACAAATTGTGAAGAGTAGATAGAATGGGCACGGATTGTGAAGAGTAGATAGAGTGGGCACAGATTGTGAAGAGTACATAGAATGGGCATGGATTGTGAAGAGTAGATAGAATGGGTACAGATTGTGAAGAGTGGATAGAATGGGCACAGATTGTGAAGAGTAGATAGAATGGCCATGGATTGTGAAGTGTGGATAGAATGGGCATGGATTGTGAAGAATAGATAGAATGGGCACGGATTGTGAAGAGTGGATAGAATGGGCACGGATTGTGAAGAGTAGATAGAATGGGCACAGATTGTGAAGAGTGGATAGAATGGGCACAGATTGGGAAGAGTGGATAGAATGGGCACCGATTGTGAAGAGTAGAAAGAATGGGCGCAGATTGTGAAGAGTGGATAGAATGGGCACGTATTGTGAAGAGTAGAGAGAATGGGCACAGATTGTGAAGAGTGGATGGAATTGGCATGGATTGTGAAGAGTAGATAGAATGGGCACGGATTTTGAAGAGTGGATAGAATGGGTACGGATTGTGAATAGTGGATAGAATGGGTACGGATTGTGAAGAGTGGATAGGATGGGTACGGATTGTGAAGAGTGGATAGAATGGGCACGGATTGTGAAGAGTAGATAGAATGGGCACGGATTGTGAAGAGCAGATAGAATGGGCACAGATTGTGAAGAGTGGATAGAATTGGCATGGATTGTGAAGAGTAGATAGAATGGGCACGGATCATGAAGAGTGGATAGAATGGGCACAGATTGTGAAGGGTAGATAGAATCGGCAAGGATTGTGAAGTGTGGATAGAATGGGCACAAATTGTGAAGAGTAGATAGAATGGGCACGGATTGTGAAGAGTAGATAGAATGGACACAGATTGTGAAGAGTGGATAGAATGGGCACAGATTGTGAATAGTGGATAGAATGGGCATGGATTGTGAAGAGTAGATAGAATGGGCACGGATTGTGAAGAGTGGATAGAATGGGCACGGATTGTGAGGAGTAGATAGAATGGGAACAGATTGTGAAGAGTGGATAGAATGGGCACGGATTGTGAAGAGTAGATAGGATGGGCACGGATTGTGAAGAGTAGATAGAATGGGCACAGATTGTGAAGAGTGGATAGAATGGGCATGGATTGTGAAGAGTAGATAGAATGGGCATGGATTGTGAAGAGTGGATAGAATGGGCACAGATTGTGAAGAGTAGATAGAATGGGCATGGATTGTGAAGAGTGGATAGAATGGGCACAGATTGTGAAGAGTAGATAGAATGGGAACGGATTCTGAAGAGTAGATAGAATGGGCACGGATTGTGAAGAGTAGATAGAATGTGTACAGATTGTGAATAGTGGATAGAATGGGCACAGATTGTGAAGAGTAGATAGAATGGGCACGGATTGTGAAGAGCAGATAAAATGGGCATGGATTGTGAAGTGTAGATAGAATGGGCACGGATTGTGAAGAGTAGACAGAATGGGCATGGATTGTGAAGTGTAGATAGAATGGGTACGGATTGTGAAGAGTAGATAGAATGGGCATGGATTGTGTGTGGATAGAATGGGCACGGATTGAGAAGAGTGGATAAAATGGGCACGGATTGTGAAGAGTGGATAGAATGGGCACTGATTGTGATGAGTAGATCGAATGGGCACGGATTGTAAAGATTAGATAGCATGGGCACGGATTGTGAAGAGTAGATAGAATGGGCACAGATTGTGAAGAATGGATAGAATGGGCACGGATTGTGAAGAGTGGATAGAATGGGCACGGATTGTGAAGAGTGGATAGATTGGCTACAGATTGTGAAGAGTAGATTGAATGGGGACGGATTGTGAAGAATAGATAGAATGGGTACGGATTGTGAACAGCAGATGGAATGGGCACAGATTGTGAAGAGTGGATAGAATGGGCACGGATTGTGAAGAGTGGATAGAATGGGCACGGATTGTGAGTGGATAGAATGGGCACCGATTGTGAAGAGTCGAGAGAATGGGCACGGATTGTGAAGAGCAGATAGAATGGGCACAGATTGTGAAGAGTACATAGAATGGGCATGGATTGTGAAGAGTAGATAGAATGGGTACAGATTGTGAAGAGTGGATAGAATGGGCACAGATTGTGAAGAGTCGATAGAAAGGGCATGGATTGTGAAGTGTGGATAGAATGGGCATGGATTGTGAAGAATAGATAGAATGGGCACGGATTGTGAAGAGTGGAGAGAATGGGCACGGATTGTGAAGAGTCGATAGAATGGGCACAGATTGTGAAGAGTGGATAGAATGGGCACAGATTGGGAAGAGTGGATAGAATGGGCACAGATTGTGAAGAGTAGAAAGAATGGGCGCAGATTGTGAAGAGTGGTTAGAATGGGCGCAGATTGTGGAGAGTAGATAGAATGGGCACAGATTGTGAAGAGTGGATGGAATTGGCATGGATTGTGAAGAGTAGATAGAATGGGCACGGATTTTGAAGAGTGGATAGAATGGGTACGGATTGTGAATAGTGGATAGAATGGGTACAGATTGTGAAGAGTGGATAGAATGGTTACGGATTGTGAAGAGTGGATAGAATGGGCACGGATTCTGAAGAGTGGATAGAATGGGCACGGATTGTGAAGAGTAGATAGAATGGGCACGGATTGTGAAGAGTAGATAGAATGGGCACAGATTGTGAAGAGTGGATAGAATTGGCATGGATTGTGAAGAGTAGATAGAATGGGCACAGATTGTGAAGAGTGGATAGAATGGGCACAGATTGTGAAGGGTAGATAGAATGGGCAAGGATTGTGAAGTGTGGATGGAATGGGCACAAATTGTGAAGAGTAGATAGAATGGGCACGGATTGTGAAGAGTAGATAGAATGGGCACAGATTGTGAAGAGTGAATAGAATGGGCACAGATTGTGAAGAGTAGATAGAATGGGCACGGATTGTGAAGAGTGGATTGAATGGGCACGGATTGTGAGGAGTAGATAGAATGGGAACAGATTGTGAAGATTGGATAGAATGTGCACAGATTGTGAAGAGTAGATAGGATGGGCACGGATTGTGAAGAGTAGATAGAATGGGCACAGATTGTGAAGAGTGGATAGAATGGGCATGGATTGTGAAGAGTAGATAGAATGGGCATGGATTGTGATGAGTGGATAGAATGGGCACAGATTGTGAAGAGTAGATAGAATGGGCACGGATTGTGAAGAGTGGATAGAATGGGCACAGATTGTGAAGAGTAGATAGAATGGGAACGGATTGTGAAGAGTAGACAGAATGGGCATGGATTGTGAAGAGTAGATTGAATGGGCACGGATTGTGAAGAGTAGATAGAATGGATACGGATTGTGAACAGTAGATAGAATGGGCATGGATTGTGGGTGGAGAGAATGGGCACGGATTGAGAAGAGTGGATAAAATGGGCACGGATTGTGAAGAGTGGATAGAATGGGCACTGATTGTGATGAGCAGATCGAATGGGCACGGATTGTAAAGATTAGATAGCATGGGCACGGATTGTGAAGAGTAGATAGAATGGGCACAGATTGTGAAGAATGGATAGAATGGGCACGGATTGTGAAGAGTGGATAGAATGGGCACGGATTGTGAAGAGTGGATAGATTGGCTACAGATTGTGAAGAGCAGATTGAATGGGGACGGATTTTGAAGAGTAGATAGAATGGGTACGGATTGTGAACAGCAGATGGAATGGGCACAGATTGTGAAGAGTGGATAGAATGGGCACGAATTATGAAGAGTGGATAGAATGGGCACGGATTGTGAGTGGATAGACTGGGCACGGATTGTGAAGAGTCGAGAGAATGGGCACGGATTGTGAAAGGAGATAGAATGGGCACGGATTGTGAAGAGTCGATAGAATGGGTACGGATTGTGAAGAGTAGATAGAATGGGCACAGAATTTGAAGATTAGATAGAATGGGCACAGATTGTGAAGAATGGATAGAATGGGCACGTATTGTGAAGAGTGGATAGAATGGGCACAGATTGTGAAGAGTGGATAGAATGGGCATGGATTGTGAAGAGTAGATAGAATGGGCATGGATTGTGAAGAGTGGATAGAATGGGCACAGATTGTGAAGAGTAGATAGAATGGGCACGGATTGTGAAGAGTGGATAGAATGGGCACAAATTGTGAAGAGTAGATAGAATGGGAACGGATTGTGAAGAGTAGATAGAATGGGCACGGATTATGAAGAGTAGATAGAATGTGTACAGATTGTGAAGAGTGGATAGAATGGGCACAGATTGTGAAGAGCAGATAAAATGGGCATGGATTGTGAAGAGTAGATTGAATGGGCACGGATTGTGAAGAGTAGATTGAATGGGCACGGATTTTGAAGAGTAGATAGAATGGGTACGGATTGTGAACAGTAGATAGAATGGGCATGGATTGTGGGTGGAGAGAATGGGCACGGATTGAGAAGAGTGGATAAAATGGGCACGGATTGTGAAGAGTGGATAGAATGGGCACTGATTGTGATGAGCAGATCGAATGGGCACAGATTGTAAAGATTAGATAGCATGGGCACGGATTGTGAAGAGTAGATAGAATGGGCACAGATTGTGAAGAATGGATAGAATGGGCACGGATTGTGAAGAGTGGATAGAATGGGCACGGATTGTGAAGAGTGGATAGATTGGCTACAAATTGTGAAGAGTAGATTGAATGGGTACGGATTGTGAACAGCAGATGGAATGGGCACAGATTGTGAAGAGTGGATAGAATGGGCACGGATTGTGAAGAGTGGATAGAATGGGCACGGATTGTGAGTGGATAGAATGGGCACGGATTGTGAAGAGTCGAGAGAATGGGCACGGATTGTGAAAGGAGATAGAATGGGCATGGATTGTGAAGATTCGATAGAATGGGTACGGATTGTGAAGAGTAGATAGAATGGGCACAGAATTTGAAGATTAGATAGAATGGGCACAGATTGTGAAGAATGGATAGAATGGGCACGTATTGTGAAGAGTGGATAGAATGGGCACAGATTGTGAAGAGTGGATAGAATGGGCACAGATTGTGAAGAGTGGATAGAATGGGTACGGATTGTGAAGAGTAGATAGAACGGGCACAGATTGTGTAGAGGAGATAGAATGGGCACGGATTGTGATGAGTGGATAGAATGGGCACGGATTGTGAAGAGTGGATAGTATGGGCACGGATTGTGAAGAGTGGTTAGAATGGGCACGGATTGTGAAGAGTAGATAGAATGGGCACAGATTGTGAAGAATGGATAGAATGGGCACAGATTGTGAAGAGTGGATAGAATGGGCACAGATTGTGAAGAGTAGATAGAGTGGGCACCGATTGTGAAGAGTGGATAGAATGGGCACCGATTGTGAAGAGTGGATAGAATGGGCACGGATTGTGAAGAGTAGATAGAATGGGCACGTATTGTGAAGAGCAGATAGAATGGGCACAGATTGTGAAGAGTGGATAGAATGGGCATGGATTGTGAAGAGTAGATAGAATGGGCACGGATTTTGAAGAGTGGATAGAATGGGCACAGATTGTGAAGAGTAGATAGAATGGGCACGGATTGTGAAGAGTAGATACAATGGGTACGGATTGTGAATAGTGGATAGAATGGGTACGGATTGTGAAGAGTGGATAGAATGGGCACGGATTCTGAAGAGTGGATAGAATGGGCACGGATTGTGAAGAGTAGATAGAATGGGCACAGAGTGTGAAGAGTGGATAGAATGGGCACAGATTGTGAAGAGTAGATAGAATGGGCACGGATTGTGAAGAGTGGATAGAATGGGTACAGATTGTGAAGAGAGGATAGAATGGGCACAGATTGTGAAGAGTGGATAGAATGGGCACAGATTGTGAAGAGTAGATAGAATGGGCACGGATTGTGAAGAGTGGATAGAATGGGCATGGATTGTGAAGAGTAGATAGAATGGGCAAGGATCGTGAAGAGTGGATAGAATGGGCACGGATTGTGAAGAGCAGATAGAATGGGCACAGATTGTGAAGAGTGGATAGGATGGGCACAGATTGTGGAGAGTGGATAGAATGGGCACAGATTGTGAAGAGTGGATAGAATGGGCACAGATTGTGAAGAGTGGTTAGAATGGGCACAGATTGTGAAGAGTGGATAGAATGGGTACAGATTGTGAAGAGTAGATAGAACGGGCACCGATTGTGTAGAGTAGATAGAATGGGCACGGATTGTGAAGAGTAGATAGAATGGGCACGGATTGTGAGGAGTGGATAGAATGGGCACGGATTGTGAAGATTGCATAGAATGGGCATAGATTGTGAAGAGTGGATAGAATAGTCAAAGATTGTGAAGAGTGGATAGATATAGTACGGATTGCGAAGAGTAGATAGAATGGGCACGGATTGTGAAGAGTGGATAGAATGGGCACAGATTGTGAAGAATGGATAGAATGGGTACGGATTGTGAGGAGTAGATAGAATGGGCACGGATTGTGAAGTGTAGATAGAATGGGCACAGATTGTGAAGAGTAGATAGAATGGGCACAGATTGTGAAGAGTAGATGGAATGGGCACGGATTGTGAAGAGTAGATAGAATGGGCATGGATTGTGAAGAATAGATAGAATGGGCACAGATTGTGAAGAGTAGATAGAATGGGCACAGATTGTGAAGAATGGATAGAATGGGCACGTATTGTGAAGACTGGATAGAATGGGCACAGATTGTGAAGACTGGATAGAATGGGCACAGAGTGTGAAGAGTGGATAGAATGGGCACAGATTGTGAAGAGTGGATAGAATGGGCACAGATTGTGAAGAGTGGATAGAATGGGTACGGATTGTGAAGAGTAGATAGAACGGGCACAGATTGTGAATAGTAGACAGAATGGGCACGGATTGTGAAGAGCAGAAAAAATGGGCATGGATTGTGAAGTGTAGATAGAATGGGCACGGATTGTGAAGAGTAGACAGAATGGGCATGGATTGTGAAGAGTAGATTGAATGGGCACGGATTGTGAAGAGTAGATAGAATGGGTACAGATTGTGAAGAGTAGATAGAATGGGCATGGATTGTGGTTGGATAGAATGGGCATGTATTGAGAAGAGTGGATAAAATGGGCACGGATTGTGAAGAGTGGATAGAATGGGCACTGATTGTGATGAGTAGATAGAATGGGCAGGAATTGTGAAGAGTGGATAGAATGGGCACGGATTGTGACGAGTGGATAGATTGGCTACAGATTGTGAAGAGTAGATTGAATGGGGACGGATTGTGAAGAGTAGATAGAATGGGTACGGATTGTGAACAGCAGATGGAATGGGCACAGATTGTGAAGAGTGGATAGAATGGGCACGGATTGTGAAGAGTGGATAGAATGGGCACGGATTGTGAGTGGATAGAATGGGTACGGATTGTGACGAGTCGAGATAATGGGCACGGATTGTGAAAGGAGATAGAATGGGCATGGATTGTGACGAATCGATTGAATGGGTACGGATTGTGAAGAGTAGATAGAATGGGCACCAATTGTGAAGATTAGATAGAATGGGCACAGATTGTGAAGAATAAATAGAATGGGCATGGATTGTGAAGAGTGGATAGAATGGGCACAGATTGTGAAGAGTGTATAGAATGGGCATGGGTTGTGGAGAGTGGATAGAATGGGCACAGATTGTGAAGAGTGGATAGAATGGGCACGGATTGTGAAGAGTCGATAGAATGGGCACGGATTGTGAGGATTGGATAGAATGGGTACAGATTGTGAAGAGTGGATAGAATGGGCATTAATTGAGAAGAGTAGATAGACTGGACACGGATTGTGAAGAGCAGATAGAATGGGCACAGATTGTGAAGAATGGATAGAATGGGCATGGATTGTGAAGAGTGGATAGAAAGGGCACAGATTGTGAAGAGTAGATAGAATGGGCATGGATTGTGAAGAGTAGATAGAATGGGTACGGATTGTGAATAGTGGATAGAATGGGTACGGATTGTGAAGAGTGGCTAGAATGGGCACGGATTCTGAAGAGTGGATAGAATGGGCACGGATTGTGAAGCGTCGATAGAATGGGCACAGAGTGTGAAGAATGGATAGAATGGGCACAGATTGTGAACAGTAGATAGAATGGGCACGGATTGTGAAGAGTGGATAGAATGGGTACAGATTGTGAAGAGTGGATAGAATGGGCACAGATTGTGAAGAGTGGATAGAATGGGCACAGATTGTGAAGAGTAGATAGAATGGGCACGGATTGTGAAGATTGGATAGAATGGGCACGGATAGTGAAGAGTGGATAGAATGGGCACGGATTGTGAAGTGTGGATAGAATGGGCATGGATTGTGAAGAGTAGATAGAATGGGCACAGATTGTGAAGAGTAGATAGAATGGGCACAGATTGTGAAAAATGGATAGAATGGGCACAGATTGTGAAGAGTGGATAGAATGGGCACAGATTGTGAAGAGTAGATAGATTGGGCACGGATTGTGAAGAGTAGATAGAATGGGCACAGATTGTGAAGAGTACATAGAATGGGCATGGATTGTGAAGAGTAGATAGAATGGGTACAGATTGTGAAGAGTGGATAGAATAGGCACAGATTGTGAAGAGTAGATAGAATGGGCATGGATTGTGAAGAGTAGATAGAGTGGGCATGGATTGTGAAGTGTAGATAGAATGGGCACGGATTGTGAAGAGTTGATAGAATGGGCATGGATTGTGAAGAGTAGATAGAATGGGCACGGATTGTGAAGAGTGGATAGAATGGGCACGGATTGTGAAGAGTAGATAGAATGGGCACAGATTGTGAAGAGTGGATAGAATGGGCACGGATTGTGAAGAGTAGATAGAATGGGCACGGACTGAGAAGAGTAGATAGAATGGGCACAGGTTGTGAAGAGTGGATAGAATGGGCATGGATTGTGAAGAGTAGATAGAATGGGCATGGATTGTGAAGAGTGGATAAAATGGGCACAGATTGTGAGGAGTAGATAGAATGGGCACGGATTGTGTAGAATGGATAGAATGGGCACAGATTGTGAAGAGTAGATAGAATGGGAACGGATTGTGAAGAGTAGATAGAATGGGCCCGGATTGTGAAGAGCAGATAGAATGGGTAGAGATTGTGAAGAATGGATAGAATGGGCACAGATTGTGAAGAGTAGATAGAATGGGCACGGATTGTGAAGAGCAGATAAATTGGGCATGGATTGTGAAGTGTAGATAGAATGGGCACGGATTGTGAAGAGTAGACAGAATGGGCATGGATTGTGAAGAGTAGATAGAATGGGCACGGATTGTGAAGAGTAGATAGAATGGGTACGGATTGTGAAGAGTAGATAGAATGGGCATGGATTGTGAAGAGTGGATAGAATGGGCAATGATTGTGAAGAGTAGATAGAATAGGCACGGATTGTAAAGATTAGATAGAATGGGCACGGATTGTGAAGAGTAGATAGAATGGGCACAGATTGTGAAGAATGGATAGAATGGGCACGGATTGTTTAGAGTGGATAGAACGGGCACGGATTGTGAAGAGTGGATAGATTGGCTACAGATTGTGAAGAGTCGATTGAATGGGGACGGATTCTGAAGAGTGGATAGAATGGGCACGGATTGTGAGTGGATAGAATGGGCACGGATTGTGAAGAGTAGATAGAATGGGTACGGATTGTGAAGAGTAGATAGAATGGGCACAGATTGTGAAGATTAGATAGAATGTGCACAGATTGTGAAGAATAAATAGAATGGGCATGGATTGTGAAGAGTGGATAGAATGGGCACAGATTGTGAAGAGTGTATAGAATGGGCATGCGTTGTGGAGATTGGATAGAATGGGCTCAGATTATGAAGAGTGGATAGAATGGGCACGGATTGTGAAGAGTGGATAGAATGGGCACGGATTGTGAAGATTGGATAGAATGGGTACAGATTGTGAAGAGTGGATAGAATGGGCATGGATTGAGAAGAGTAGATAGAATGGGCACGGATTGTGAAGAGTAGATAGAATGGGCATGGATTGTGAAGAGTAGATAGAATGGGCACGGATTGTGAAGAGTAGTTAGAATGGGCACGGATTGTGAAGAGTAGATAGAGTGGGCACGGATTGTGAAGAGCAGATAGAATGGGCACGGATTGTGAAGAGTAGATAGAATGGGCAAAGATTGTGAAGAATGGATAGAATGGGCATGGATTGTGAAGAGTGGATAGAATGGGCACAGATTGTGAAGAGTAGATAGAATGGGCACGGATTGTGAAGAGTAGATAGAATGGGTACGGATTGTGAATAGTGGATAAAATGGGTACGGATTGTGAAGAGTGGATAGAATGGGCACGGATTCTGAAGAGTGGATAGAATGGGCACGGATTGTGAAGAGTAGATAGAATGGGTACAGATTGTGAAGAGTGGATAGAACGGGCACAGATTGTGAAGAGTGGATAGAATGGGCACAGATTGTGAAGAGTAGATAGAATGGGCATGGATTGTGAAGAGTAGATAGAATGTTCATGGATTGTGAAGTGTGGATAGAATGGGCATCGATTGTGAAGAGTAGATAGAATGGGCACGGTTTGTGAAGAGTGGATAGAATGGGCACGGATTGTGAAGAGTAGATAGAATGGGCACAGATTGTGAAGAGTGGTTAGAATGGGCACAGATTGTGAAGAGTGGATAGAATGGGCACAGATTGTGAAGAATAGATAGAATCGGCACAGATTGTGAAGAGTGGATAGAATGGGCACAGATTGTGAAGAGTGGATAGAATGGGCACAGATTGTGAAGAGTAGATAGAATGGGCACGGATTGTGAAGAGTAGATAGAATGGGCACGGATTGTGAAGAGTAGATAGAATGGGCACAGATTGTGAAGAGTACATAGAATGGGCATGGATTGTGAAGAGTAGATAGAATGGGTACAGATTGTGAAGAGTGGATAGAATGGGCACAGATTGTGAAGATTAGATAGAATGGGCACGGATTGTGATGAGTAGATAGAATGGGCATGGATTGTGAAGTGTAGATAGAATGGGCACGGATTGTGAAGAGTGGATAGAATGGGCACGGATTGTGAAGAGTACATAGAATGGGCACGGATTGTGACCAGTAGATAGAATGGGCACAGATTGTGAAGAGTGGATAGAATGGGCATGGATTGTGAAGAGTAGATAGAATGGGCATGGATTGTGAAGAGTGGATAGGATGGGCACAGATTGTGAAGAGTAGATAGAATGGGTACGGATTGTGAAGAGTAGATAGAATGGGCATGGATTGTGGGTGGATAGAATGGGCACGGATTGAGAAGAGTGGATAGAATGGGCACGGATTGTGAAGAGTGGATAGAATGGGCACTGATTGTGAAGAGTCGATAGAATGGGCACGGATTGTAAAGATTAGATAGAATGGGCACGGAGTGTGAAGAGTCGATAGAATGGGCACAGATTGTGAAGAATGGATAGATTGGGCACGGATTGTGAAGAGTGGATAGAATGGGCACGGATTGTGAAGAGTGGATAGATTGGCTACAGATTGTGAAGAGTAGATTGAATGGGGACGGATTATGAAGTGTAGATAGAATGGGTACGGATTGTGAACAGCAGATAGAATGGGCACAGATTGTGAAGAGTAGATAGAATAGGCACGGATTGTGAAGAGGAGATAGAATGGGCATGGATTGTGAAGAGTGGATAGCATGGGCACAGATTGTGAAGAGTGGATAGAATGGGCACGGGTTGTGAAGATTAGATAGAATGGGTACAGATTGTGAAGAGTAGATAGAATGGGCAAAGATTGTGAAGAGTCGATAGAATGGGCACAGATTGTGAAGAGTGGATAGAATGGCCACGGATTGTGAAGAGTAGATTGAATGAGAGGACAGGATATGCTCTCACTGCAGTCAGGGAGTGGTGGAGACAGAGATGCACTTCCTCACAGCTTGTGGAAAATATCAGGGCATCAGGGAGAATTTCTGCCAAAAATTCTCACAGATATGCCCTGAATTCAGAAATTTGAATGACGACCAAAAACTCCCATACCTACTCGTGGAAGAGATAAACTGTGTAACACTAGCGGCACACTATGTTACAGCTCGCCATAAACAGAGGGACAACCAGTAAACCTAAGAAAAAAGTATATATAAATTATACGAATGTATATTTATACACTCAGGGATATATCGGTTTGTACACTGTATGAATAGATCTGCGTTTATGTGTTCAACCATAAATGTATGTTGATGCTTTGGCAACAAAAGATATACCTTATCATGCCAAAAAAGCGATTTGAATTGAATTGAATTGGATAGAATGGGTACGGATTGTGAAGTGTAGATAGAATGGGTACAGATTGTAAAGTGCAGATAGAATGGGCATGTATTGTGAAGAGTGGATAGAATGGGAACAGATTGTGAAGAGTGGATAGAATGGGCACAGATTGTGAAGAGTGGATAGAATGGGCACAGATTGTGAAGAGTGGATAGAATGGGTACGGATTGTGAAGAGTAGATAGAACGGGCACAGATTGTGTAGAGTAGATAGAATGGGCACGGATTGTGAAGAGTGGATAGAATGGGCACGGATTGTGAAGAGTCGATAGAATGGGCACGGATTGTGAGGAGTGGATAGAATGGGCACGGATTGTGAAGATTGGATAGAATGGGCATAGATTGTGAAGAGTGGATAGAATAGGCAAAGATTGTGAAGAGTGGATAGAATGGGTACGGATTGTGAAGAGTAGATAGAATGGGCATGGATTGTGAAGAGTGGATAGAATGGGCACAGATTGTGAAGAATGGATAGAATGGGTACGGACTGTGAGGAGTAGATAGAATGGGCACGGATTGTGAAGAGAAGATAGAATGGGCACAGATTGTGAAGAGTAGATAGAATGGGCACAGATTGTGAAGAGTAGATAGAATGGGCACGGATTGTGAAGAGTAGATAGAATGGGCACGGATTGTGAAGAATAGATAGAATGGGCACAGATTGTGAAGAGTAGATAGAATGGGCACAGATTGTGAAGAATGGATAGAATGGGCACGTATTGTGAAGAGTGGATAGAATGGGCACGGATTGTGAAGAGTAGACAGAATGGGCATGGATTGTGAAGAGTAGATAGAATGGGCACGGATTGTGAAGAGTAGATAGAATGGGTATGGATTGTGAAGAGTAGATAGAATGGGCATGGATTGTGAAGAGTGGATAGAATGGGCAATGATTGTGAAGATTAGATAGAATAGGCACGGATTGTAAAGATTAGATAGAATGGGCACGGATTGTGAAGAGTAGATAGAATGGGCACAGATTGTGAAGAATGGATAGAATGGGCACGGATTGTTTAGAGTGGATAGAACGGGCACGGATTGTGAAGAGTGGATAGATTGGCTACAGATTGTGAAGAGTAGATTGAATGGGGACGGATTCTGAAGAGTAGATGGAATGGGTACGGATTGTGAACAGCAGATATAATGGGCACAGATTGTGAAGAGTGGATAGAATGGGCACGGATTGTGAAGAGTGGATAGAATGGGCACGGATTGTGAGTGGATAGAATGGGCACGGATTGTGAAGTGTTGAGAGAATGGGCACGGATTGTGAAAGGAGATAGAATGGGCACGGATTGTGAAGAGTAGATAGAATGTGTACGGATTGTGAAGAGTAGATAGAATGGGCACAGATTGTGAAGATTAGATAGAATGTGTACCGATTGTGAAGAATAAATAGAATGGGCATGGATTGTGAAGAGTGGATAGAATGGGCACAGATTGTGAAGAGTGTATAGAATGGGCATGCGTTGTGGAGATTGGATAGAATGGGCTCAGATTATGAAGAGTGGATAGAATGGGCACGGATTGTGAAGAGTGGATAGAATGGGCATGGATTGAGAAGAGTAGATAGAATGGGCACGGATTGTGAAGAGTAGATAGAATGGGCATGGATTGTGAAGAGTAGATAGAATGGGCACGGATTGTGAAGAGTAGATAGAATGGGCACGGATTGTGAAGAGTAGATAGAATGGGCACGGATTGTGAAGAGTAGATAGAATGGGCATGGATTGTGAAGAGTAGATAGAATGGGCAAAGATTGTGAAGAATGGATAGAATGGGCATGGATTGTGAAGAGTGGATAGAATGGGCACAGATTGTGAAGAGTTGATAGAATGGGCACGGATTGTGAAGAGTAGATAGAATGGGTACGGATTGTGAATAGTGGATAGAATGGGAACGGATTGTGAAGAGTGGATAGAATGGGCACGGATTCTGAAGAGTGGATAGAATGGGCACGGATTGTGAAGAGTAGATAGAATGGGTACAGATTGTGAAGAGTGGATAGAATGGGCACAGATTGTGAAGAGTGGATAGAACGGGCACAGATTGTGAAGAGTAGATAGAATGGGCATGGATTGTGAAGAGTAGATAGAATGTTCTTGGATTGTGAAGTGTGGATAGAATGGGCATCGACTGTGAAGAGTAGATAGAATGGGCACGGTTTGTGAAGAGTGGATAGAATGGGCACGGATTGTGAAGAATAGATAGAATCGGCACAGATTGTGAAGAGTGGATAGAATGGGCACAGATTGTGAAGAGTGGATAGAATGGGCACAGATTGTGAAGAGTAGATAGAATGGGCACGGATTGTGACGAGTAGATAGAATGGGCACGGATTGTGAAGAGTAGATAGAATGGGCACAGATTGTGAAGAGTGGATAGAATTGGCATGGATTGTGAAGAGTAGATAGAATGGGCACGGATTGTGAAGATTGGATAGAATGGGCACAGATTGTGAAGAGTAGATAGAATGGGCACGGATTGTGAAGAATGGATACAATTGGCACAGATTGTGAAGAGTAGATAGAATGGGCACGGATTGTGAAGAGTAGATAGAATGGGCACAGATTGTGAAGAGTACATAGAATGGGCATGGATTGTGAAGAGTAGATAGAATGGGTACAGATTGTGAAGAGTGGAAAGAATGGGCACAGATTGTGAAGATTAGATAGAATGGGCACTGATTGTGATGAGCAGATAGAATGGGCATGGATTGTGAAGTGTAGATAGAATGGGCACGGATTGTGAAGAGTGGATAGAATGGGCACGGATTGTGACCAGTAGATATAATGGGCACAGATTGTGAAGAGTGGATAGAATGGGCATGGATTGTGAAGAGTAGATAGAATGGGCACGGATTGTGAAGAGTGGATAGAATGGGCACAGATTGTGAAGAATGGATAGAATGGGTACGGACTGTGAGGAGTAGATAGAATGGGCACGGATTGTGAAGAGCAGATAGAATGGGCACAGATTGTGAAGAGTAGATAGAATGGGCACAGATTGTGAAGTGTAGATAGAATGGGCACGGATTGTGAAGAGTAGATAGAATGGGCACGGATTGTGAAGAATAGATAGAATGGGCACAGATTGTGAAGAGTAGATAGAATGGGCACAGATTGTGAAGAATGGATAGAATGGGCACGTATTGTGAAGAGCGGATAGAATGGGCACAGATTGTGAAGAGTGGATAGAATGGGCACAGAGTGTGAAGAGTGGATAGAATGGGCACAGATTGTGAAGAGTGGATACAATGGGCACAGATTGTGAAGAGTGGATAGAATGGGTACGGATTGTGAAGAGTATATAGAACGGGCACAGAATGTGTAGAGTAGATAAAATGGGCACGGATTGTGAAGAGTGGATAGAATGGGCACGGATTGTGAAGAGTGGATAGTATGGGCATGGATTGTGAAGAGTGGTTAGAATGGGCATGGATTGTGAAGAGTAGATAGAATGGGCATGGATTGTGAAGTGTGGATAGAATGGGCATGGATTGTTAAGAGTAGATAGAATGGGCACGGATTGTGAAGAGTGGATAGAATGGGCATGGATTGTGAAGAGTAGATAGAATGGGCACAGATTGTGAAGAGTGGATAGAATGGGCACTGATTGTGAAGAGTAGATAGAATGGGCACAGATTGTGAAGAGTGGATAGAATGGGCACAGATTGTGAAGAGTGGATAGAATGGACACGGATTGTGAAGAGTAGATAGAATGGGCACGTATTTTGAAGAGTAGACAGAATGGGCACAGCTTGTGAAGAGTGGATCGAATTGGCATGGATTGTGAAGAGTAGATAGAATGGGCACGGATTTTGAAGAGTGGATAGAATGGGCACAGATTGTGAAGAATAGATAGAATGGGCACGGATTGTAAAGAGTAGATACAATGGGTACGGATTGTGAATAGTGGATAGAATGGGTACAGATTGTGAAGAGTGGCTAGAATGGGCACGGATTCTGAAGAGTGGATAGAATGGGCACGGATTGTGAAGCGTAGATAGAATGGGCACAGAGTGTGAAGATTGGATAGAATGGGCACAGATTGTGAAGAGTGGATAGAATGGGCACAGATTGTGAAGAGTGGATAGAATGGGCACAGATTGTGAAGAGTGGATAGAATGGGCACGGATTGCGACGAGTGGATAGAATGGACACGGATAGTGAAGAGTGGATAGAATGGGCACGGATTGTGAAGAGTGGTTAGAATGGGCATGGATTGTGAAGAGTAGATAGAATGGGCATGGATTGTGAAGTGTGGATAGAATGGGCATGGATTGTGAAGAGTAGATAGAATGGGCACAGGTTGTGAAGAGTAGATAGAATGGGCACAGATTGTAAAGAATGGATAGAATGGGCACAGATTGTGAAGAGTGGATAGAATGGGCAGAGATTGTGAAGAATAGATAGAATGGGCACGGATTGTGAAGAGTAGATAGAATGGGCACGGATTGTGAAGAGTGGATAGAATGGGCACGCATTGTGAAGAGTAGATAGAATGGGCACGGATTGTGAGGAGTGGATAGAATGGGCACGGATTGTGAAGATTGGATAGAATGGGCATAGATTGTGAAGAGTGGATAGAATAGGCAAAGATTGTGAAGAGTGGATAGAATGGGTGCGGATTGTGAAGTGTAGATAGAATGGGCATGGATTGTGAAGAGTGGATAGAATGGGCACAGATTGTGAAGAATGGATAGAATGGGTACGGACTGTGAGGAGTAGATAGAATGGGCACGGTTTGTGAAGAGAAGATAGAATGGGCACAGATTGTGAAGAGTGGATAGAATGGGCACTGATTGTGAAGAGTAGATAGAATGGGCACAGATTGTGAAGAGTGGATAGAATGGGCACAGATTGTGAAGAGTGGATGGAATGGACACGGATTGTGAAGAGTAGATAGAATGGGCACGTATTGTGAAGAGTAGACAGAATGGGCACAGCTTGTGAAGAGTGGATAGAATTGGCATGGATTGTGAAGAGTAGATAGAATGGGCACGGATTTTGAAGAGTGGATAGAATGGGCACAGATTGTGAAGAATAGATAGAATGGGCACGGATTGTAAAGAGTAGATACAATGGGTACGGATTGTGAATAGTGGATAGAAAGGGTACAGATTGTGAAGAGTGGCTAGAATGGGCACGGATTCTGAAGAGTGGATAGAATGGGCACGGATTGTGAAGCGTAGATAGAATGGGCACAGAGTGTGAAGATTGGATAGAATGGGCACAGATTGTGAAGAGTAGATAGAATGGGCACGGATTGTGAAGAGTGGATAGAATGGGTACAGATTGTGAAGAGTGGATAGAATGGGCACAGATTGTGAAGAGTGGATAGAATGGGCACAGATTGTGAAGAGTGGATAGAATGGGCACAGATTGTGAAGAGTAGATAGAATGGGCACGGATTGTGACGAGTGGATAGAATGGACACGGATAGTGAAGAGTGGATAGAATGGGCACGGATTGTGAAGAGTGGTTAGAATGGGCATGGGTTGTGAAGAGTAGATAGAATGGGCATGGATTGTGAAGTGTGGATAGAATGGGCATGGATTGTGAAGAGTAGATAGAATGGGCACAGGTTGTGAAGAGTAGATAGAATGGGCACAGATTGTGAAGAATGGATATAATGGGCACAGATTGTGAAGAGTGGATAGAATGGGCAGAGATTGTGAAGAGTGGATAGAATGGGCACGGATTGTGAAGAGTAGATAGAATGGGCACGGATTGTGAGGAGTGGATAGAATGGGCACGGATTGTGAAGATTGGATAGAATGGGCATAGATTGTGAAGAGTGGATAGAATAGGCAAAGATTGTGAAGAGTGGATAGAATGGGTACGGATTGTGAAGAGTAGATAGAATGGGCATGGATTGTGAAGAGTGGATAGAATGGGTATGGACTGTGAGGAGTAGATAGAATGGGCACGGATTGTGAAGAGAAGATAGAATGGGCACAGATTGTGAAGAGTAGATAGAATGGGCACAGATTGTGAAGAATGGATAGAATGGGCACGTATTGTGAAGAGTGGATAGAATGGGCACGGATTGTGAAGAGTAGACAGAATGGGCATGGATTGTGAAGAGTAGATAGAATGGGCACGGATTGTGAAGAGTAGATAGAATGGGTACGGATTGTGAAGAGTAGATAGAATGGGCATGGATTGTGAAGAGTGGATAGAATGGGCAATGATTGTGAAGATTAGATAGAATAGGCACGGATTGTAAAGATTAGATAGAATGGGCACGGATTGTGAAGAGTAGATAGAATGGGCACAGATTGTGAAGAATGGATAGAATGGGCACGGATTGTTTAGAGTGGATAGAACGGGCACGGATTGTGAAGAGTGGATATATTGGCTACAGATTGTGAAGAGTAGATTGAATGGGGACGGATTCTGAAGAGTAGATAGAATGGGTACGGATTGTGAACAGCAGATATAATGGGCACAGATTGTGAAGAGTGGATAGAATGGGCACGGATTGTGAAGAGTGGATAGAATGGGCACGGATTGTGAGTGGATAGAATGGGCACGGATTGTGAAGAGTTGAGAGAATGGGCACGGATTGTGAAAGGAGATAGAATGGGCACGGATTGTGAAGAGTAGATAGAATGTGTACGGATTGTGAAGAGTAGATAGAATGGGCACAGATTGTGAAGATTAGATAGAATGTGTACAGATTGTGAAGAATAAATAGAATGGGCATGGATTGTGAAGAGTGGATAGAATGGGCACAGATTGTGAAGAGTGTATAGAATGGGCATGCGTTGTGGAGATTGGATAGAATGGGCTCAGATTATGAAGAGTGGATAGAATGGGCACGGATTGTGAAGAGTGGATAGAATGGGCATGGATTGAGAAGAGTAGATAGAATGGGCACGGATTGTGAAGAGTAGATAGAATGGGCATGGATTGTGAAGAGTAGATAGAATGGGCACGGATTGTGAAGAGTAGATAGAATGGGCACGGATTGTGAAGAGTAGATAGAATGGGCACGGATTGTGAAGAGTAGATAGAATGGGCACAGATTGTGAAGAGTAGATAGAATGGGCAAAGATTGTGAAGAATGGATAGAATGGGCATGGATTGTGAAGAGTGGATAGAATGGGCACAGATTGTGAAGAGTAGATAGAATGGGCACGGATTGTGAAGAGTAGATAGAATGGGCACGGATTCTGAAGAGTGGATAGAATGGGCACGGATTGTGAAGAGTAGATAGAATGGGTACAGATTGTGAAGAGTGGATAGAATGGGCACAGATTGTGAAGAGTGGATAGAATGGGCACAGATTGTGAAGAGTAGATAGAATGGGCATGGATTGTGAAGAGTAGATAGAATGTTCATGGATTGTGAAGTGTGGATAGAATGGGCATCGATTGTGAAGAGTAGATAGAATGGGCACGGTTTGTGAAGAGTGGATAGAATGGGCACGGATTGTGAAGCGTAGATAGAATGGGCACAGATTGTGAAGAGTGGTTAGAATGGGCACAGATTGTGAAGAGTGGATAGAATAGGCACAGATTGTGAAGAATAGATAGAATCGGCACAGATTGTGAAGAGTGGATAGAATGGGCACAGATTGTGAAGAGTGGATAGAATGGGCACAGATTGTGAAGAGTGGATAGAATTGGCATGGATTGTGAAGAGTAGATAGAATGGGCACGGATTGTGAAGATTGGATAGAATGGGCACAGATTGTGAAGAGTAGATAGAATGGGCACGGATTGTGAAGAATGGATACAATTGGCACAGATTGTGAAGAGTAGATAGAATGGGCACGGATTGTGAAGAGTAGATAGAATGGGCACAGATTGTGAAGAGTACATAGAATGGGCATGGATTGTGAAGAGTAGATAGAATGGGTACAGATTGTGAAGAGTGGAAAGAATGGGCACAGATTGTGACGATTAGATAGAATGGGCACGGATTGTGATGAGTAGATAGAATGGGCATGGATTGTGAAGTGTAGATAGAATGGGCACGGATTGTGAAGAGTGGATAGAATGGGCACGGATTGTGACCAGTAGATATAATGGGCACAGATTGTGAAGAGTGGATAGAATGGGCATGTATTGTGAAGAGTAGATAGAATGGGCACGGATTGTGAAGAGTGGATAGAATGGGCACAGATTGTGAAGAATGGATAGAATGGGTACGGACTGTGAGGAGTAGATAGAATGGGCACGGATAGTGAAGAGCAGATAGAATGGGCACAGATTGTGAAGAGTAGATAGAATGGGCACAGATTGTGAAGAGTAGATAGAATGGGCACGGATTGTGAAGAGTAGATAGAATGGGCACGGATTGTGAAGAATAGATAGAATAGGCACAGATTGTGAAGAGTAGATAGAATGGGCACAGATTGTGAAGAATGGATAGAATGGGCACGTATTGTGAAGAGTGGATAGAATGGGCACAGATTGTGAAGAGTGGATAGAATGGGCACAGAGTGTGAAGAGTGGATAGAATGGGCACAGATTGTGAAGAGTGGATACAATGGGCACAGATTGTGAAGAGTGGATAGAATGGGTACGGATTGTGAAGAGTATATAGAACGGGCAGAGAATGTGTAGAGTAGATAGAATGGGCACAGATTGTGAAGAGTGGATAGAATGGGCACGGATTGTGAAGAGTGGATAGTATGGGCACGGATTGTGAAGAGTGGTTAGAATGGGCATGGATTGTGAAGAGTAGATAGAATGGGCATGGATTGTGAAGTGTGGATAGAATGGGCATGGATTGTGAAGAGTAGATAGAATGGGCACGGATTGTGAAGAGTGGATAGAATGGGCATGGATTGTGAAGAGTAGATAGAATGGGCACAGATTGTGAAGAGTGGATAGAATGGGCACTGATTGTGAAGAGTAGATAGAATGGGCACAGATTGTGAAGAGTGGATAGAATGGGCACAGATTGTGAAGAGTGGATAGAATGGACACGGATTGTGAAGAGTAGATAGAATGGGCACGTATTGTGAAGAGTAGACAGAAAGGGCACAGCTTGTGAAGAGTGGATAGAATTGGCATGGATTGTGAAGAGTAGATAGAATGGGCACGGATTTTGAAGAGTGGATAGAATGGGCACAGATTGTGAAGAATAGATAGAATGGGCACGGATTGTAAAGAGTAGATACAATGGATACGGATTGTGAATATTGGATAGAATGGGTACAGATTGTGAAGAGTGGCTAGAATGGGCACGGATTCTGAAGAGTGGATAGAATGGGCACGGATTGTGAAGCGTAGATAGAATGGGCACAGAGTGTGAAGATTGGATAGAATGGGCACAGATTGTGAAGAGTAGATAGAATGGGCACGGATTGTGAAGAGTGGATAGAATGGGTCCAGATTGTGAAGAGTGGATAGAATGGGCACAGATTGTGAAGAGTGGATAGAATGGGCACAGATTGTGAAGAGTGGATAGAATGGGCACTGATTGTGAAGAGTAGATAGAATGGGCACGGATTGTGAAGAGTGGATAGAATGGACACGGATAGTGAAGATTGGATAGAATGGGCACGGATTGTGAAGAGTGGTTAGAATGGGCATGGATTGTGAAGAGTAGATAGAATGGGCATGGATTGTGAAGTGTGGATAGAATGGGCATGGATTGTGAAGAGTAGATAGAATGGGCACAGGTTGTGAAGAGTAGATAGAATGGGCACAGATTGTGAAGAATGGATAGAATGGGCACAGATTGTGAAGAGTGGATAGAATGGGCAGAGATTGTGAAGAATAGATAGAATGGGCACGGATTGTGAAGAGTAGATAGAATGGGCACGGATTGTGAAGAGTGGATAGAATGGGCACAGATTGTGAAGAGTAGATAGAATGGGCAAGGTTTGTGAAGAGTGGATAGAATGGGCACAGTTTGTGAAGAGTAGATAGAATGGGCACGGATTGTGAAGAGTAGATACAATGGGTACGGATTGTGAAGAGCAGATAGAATGGGCACGGATTGTAAAGATTAGATAGAATGGGCACGGATTGTGAAGAGTAGATAGAATGGGCACAGAGTGTGAAGAATGGATAGAATGGGCACGGATTGTGAAGAGTGAATAGAACGGGCATGGATTGTGAAGAGTGGATAGATTGGCTACAGATTGTGAAGAGTAGATTGAATGGGGACGGATTGTGAAGCGTAGATAGAATGCGTACGGATTGTGAACAGCAGATATAATGTGCACAGATTGTGAAGAGTGGATAGAATGGGCACGGATTGTGAAGAGTGGATAGAATGGGCACGGATTGTGAGTGGATAGAATGATCACGGATTGTGAAGAGTCGAGAGAATGGGCACGGATTGTGAGAGGAGATAGAATGGGCACGGATTGTGAAGAGTAGATAGAATGGGTACGGATTGTGAAAAGTAGATAGAATGGGCACAGATTGTGAAGATTAGATAGAATGGGCACAGATTGTGAAGAATAAATAGAATGGGCATGGATTGTGAAGAGTGGATAGAATGGGCACAGATTGTGAAGAGTGTATAGAATGGGCATGGGTTGTGGAGAGTGGATAGAATGGGCACAGATTATGAAGAGTGGATAGAATGGGCACAGATTGTGAAGAGTGGATAGAATAGGCACGGATTGTGAAGATTGGATAGAATGGGTACAGATTGTGAAGAGTGGATAGAATGGGCATGGATTGAGAAGAGTAGATAGAATGGGCACGGGTTGTGAAGAGTAGATAGAACGGGCATGGATTGAGAAGAGTAGATAGAATGGGCACGGATTGTGAAGAGTAGATAGAATGGGTACGGATTGTGAAGAGTAGATAGAATGGGCACGGATAGTGAAGAGTGGATAGAATGGGCACGGATTGTGAAGAGTAGATAGAATGGGAATAGATTGTGAAGAGTGGATAGAATAGGCAAAGATTGTGAAGAGTGGATAGAATGGGTACGGATTGTGAAGAGTGGATAGAATGGGCACAGATTGTGAAGAGTAGATAGAATGGGCAAAGATTGTGAAGAATGGATAGAATGGGCATGGATTGTGAAGAGTGGATAGAATGGGCACAGATTGTGAAGAGTAGATAGAATGGGCACGGATTGTGAAGAGTAGATAGAATGGGCACGGATTCTGAAGAGTGGATAGAATGGGCACGGATTGTGAAGAGTAGATAGAATGGGTACAGATTGTGAAGAGTGGATAGAATGGGCACAGATTGTGAAGAGTGGATAGAATGGGCACAGATTGTGAAGAGTAGATAGAATGGGCATGGATTGTGAAGAGTAGATAGAATGTTCATGGATTGTGAAGTGTGGATAGAATGGGCATCGATTGTGAAGAGTAGATAGAATGGGCACGGTTTGTGAAGAGTGGATAGAATGGGCACGGATTGTGAAGCGTAGATAGAATGGGCACAGATTGTGAAGAGTGGTTAGAATGGGCACAGATTGTGAAGAGTGGATAGAATAGGCACAGATTGTGAAGAATAGATAGAATCGGCACAGATTGTGAAGAGTGGATAGAATGGGCACAGATTGTGAAGAGTGGATAGAATGGGCACAGATTGTGAAGAGTAGATAGAATGGGCATGGATTGTGAAGAGTAGATAGAATGGGCACGGATTGTGAAGAGTAGATAGAATGGGCACAGATTGTGAAGAGAGGATAGAATTGGCATGGATTGTGAAGAGTAGATAGAATGGGCACGGATTGTGAAGATTGGATAGAATGGGCACAGATTGTGAAGAGTAGATAGAATGGGCACGGATTGTGAAGAATGGATACAATTGGCACAGATTGTGAAGAGTAGATAGAATGGGCACGGATTGTGAAGAGTAGATAGAATGGGCACAGATTGTGAAGAGTACATAGAATGGGCATGGATTGTGAAGAGTAGATAGAATGGGTACAGATTGTGAAGAATGGAAAGAATGGGCACAGATTGTGAAGATTAGATAGAATGGGCACGGATTGTGATGAGTAGATAGAATGGGCATGGATTGTGAAGTGTAGATAGAATGGGCACGGATTGTGAAGAGTGGATAGAATGGGCACGGATTGTGACCAGTAGATATAATGGGCACAGATTGTGAAGAGTGGATAGAATGGGCATGTATTGTGAAGAGTAGATAGAATGGGCACGGATTGTGAAGAGTGGATAGAATGGGCACAGATTGTGAAGAATGGATAGAATGGGTACGGACTGTGAGGAGTAGATAGAATGGGCACGGATTGTGAAGAGCAGATGGAATGGGCACAGATTGTGAAGAGTAGATAGAATGGGCACAGATTGTGAAGAGTAGATAGAATGGGCACGGATTGTGAAGAGTAGATAGAATGGGCACGGATTGTGAAGAATAGATAGAATGGGCACAGATTGTGAAGAGTAGATAGAATGGGCACAGATTGTGAAGAATGGATAGAATGGGCACGTATTGTGAAGAGTGGATAGAATGGGCACAGAGTGTGAAGAGTGCATAGAATGGGCACAGATTGTGAAGAGTGGATACAATGGGCACAGATTGTGAAGAGTGGATAGAATGGGTACGGATTGTGAAGAGTATATAGAACGGGCAGAGAATGTGTAGAGTAGATAGAATGGGCACGGATTGTGAAGAGTGGATAGAATGGGCACGGATTGTGAAGAGTGGATAGTATGGGCACGGATTGTGAAGAGTGGTTAGAATGGGCATGGATTGTGAAGAGTAGATAGAATGGGCATGGATTGTGAAGTGTGGATAGAATGGGCATGGATTGTGAAGAGTAGATAGAATGGGCACGAATTGTGAAGAGCGGATAGAATGGGCATGGATTGTGAAGAGTAGATAGAATGGGCACAGATTGTGAAGAGTGGATAGAATGGGCACTGATTGTGAAGAGTAGATAGAATGGGCACAGATTGTGAAGAGTGGATAGAATGGGCACAGATTGTGAAGAGTGGATAGAATGGACACGGATTGTGAAGAGTAGATAGAATGGGCACGTATTGTGAAGAGTAGACAGAATGGGCACAGCTTGTGAAGAGTGGATAGAATTGGCATGGATTGTGAAGAGTAGATAGAATGGGCACGGATTTTGAAGAGTGGATAGAATGGGCACAGATTGTGAAGAATAGATAGAATGGGCACGGATTGTAAAGAGTAGATACAATGGATACGGATTGTGAATAGTGGATAGAATGGGTACAGATTGTGAAGAGTGGCTAGAATGGGCACGGATTCTGAAGAGTGGATAGAATGGGCACGGATTGTGAAGCGTAGATAGAATGGGCACAGAGTGTGAAGATTGGATAGAATGGACACAGATTGTGAAGAGTAGATAGAATGGGCACGGATTGTGAAGAGTGGATAGAATGGGCACAGATTGTGAAGAGTGGATAGAATGGGCACTGATTGTGAACAGTAGATAGAATGGGCACGGATTGTGAAGAGTGGATAGAATGGACACGGATAGTGAAGATTGGATAGAATGGGCACGGATTGTGAAGAGTGGTTAGAATGGGCATGGATTGTGAAGAGTAGATAGAATGGGCATGGATTGTGAAGTGTGGATAGAATGGGCATGGATTGTGAAGAGTAGATAGAATGGGCACAGATTGTGAAGATTAGATAGAATGTGTACCGATTGTGAAGAATAAATAGAATGGGCATGGATTGTGAAGAGTGGATAGAATGGGCACAGATTGTGAAGAGTGTATAGAATGGGCATGCGTTGTGGAGATTGGATAGAATGGGCTCAGATTATGAAGAGTGGATAGAATGGGCACGGATTGTGAAGAGTGGATAGAATGGGCATGGATTGAGAAGAGTAGATAGAATGGGCACGGATTGTGAAGAGTAGATAGAATGGGCATGGATTGTGAAGAGTAGATAGAATGGGCACGGATTGTGAAGAGTAGATAGAATGGGCACGGATTGTGAAGAGTAGATAGAATGGGCACGGATTGTGAAGAGTAGATAGAATGGGCATGGATTGTGAAGAGTAGATAGAATGGGCAAAGATTGTGAAGAATGGATAGAATGGGCATGGATTGTGAAGAGTGGATAGAATGGGCACAGATTGTGAAGAGTTGATAGAATGGGCACGGATTGTGAAGAGTAGATAGAATGGGTACGGATTGTGAATAGTGGATAGAATGGGAACGGATTGTGAAGAGTGGATAGAATGGGCACGGATTCTGAAGAGTGGATAGAATGGGCACGGATTGTGAAGAGTAGATAGAATGGGTACAGATTGTGAAGAGTGGATAGAATGGGCACAGATTGTGAAGAGTGGATAGAACGGGCACAGATTGTGAAGAGTAGATAGAATGGGCATGGATTGTGAAGAGTAGATAGAATGTTCATGGATTGTGAAGTGTGGATAGAATGGGCATCGACTGTGAAGAGTAGATAGAATGGGCACGGTTTGTGAAGAGTGGATAGAATGGGCACGGATTGTGAAGAATAGATAGAATCGGCACAGATTGTGAAGAGTGGATAGAATGGGCACAGATTGTGAAGAGTGGATAGAATGGGCACAGATTGTGAAGAGTAGATAGAATGGGCACGGATTGTGACGAGTAGATAGAATGGGCACGGATTGTGAAGAGTAGATAGAATGGGCACAGATTGTGAAGAGTGGATAGAATTGGCATGGATTGTGAAGAGTAGATAGAATGGGCACGGATTGTGAAGATTGGATAGAATGGGCACAGATTGTGAAGAGTAGATAGAATGGGCACGGATTGTGAAGAATGGATACAATTGGCACAGATTGTGAAGAGTAGATAGAATGGGCACGGATTGTGAAGAGTAGATAGAATGGGCACAGATTGTGAAGAGTACATAGAATGGGCATGGATTGTGAAGAGTAGATAGAATGGGTACAGATTGTGAAGAGTGGAAAGAATGGGCACAGATTGTGAAGATTAGATAGAATGGGCACTGATTGTGATGAGTAGATAGAATGGGCATGGATTGTGAAGTGTAGATAGAATGGGCACGGATTGTGAAGAGTGGATAGAATGGGCACGGATTGTGACCAGTAGATATAATGGGCACAGATCGTGAAGAGTGGATAGAATGGGCATGGATTGTGAAGAGTAGATAGAATGGGCACGGATTGTGAAGAGTGGATAGAATGGGCACAGATTGTGAAGAATGGATAGAATGGGTACGGACTGTGAGGAGTAGATAGAATGGGCACGGATTGTGAAGAGCAGATAGAATGGGCACAGATTGTGAAGAGTAGATAGAATGGGCACAGATTGTGAAGTGTAGATAGAATGGGCACGGATTGTGAAGAGTAGATAGAATGGGCACGGATTGTGAAGAATAGATAGAATGGGCACAGATTGTGAAGAGTAGATAGAATGGGCACAGATTGTGAAGAATGGATAGAATGGGCACGTATTGTGAAGAGCGGATAGAATGGGCACAGATTGTGAAGAGTGGATAGAATGGGCACAGAGTGTGAAGAGTGGATAGAATGGGCACAGATTGTGAAGAGTGGATACAATGGGCACAGATTGTGAAGAGTGGATAGAATGGGTACGGATTGTGAAGAGTATATAGAACGGGCACAGAATGTGTAGAGTAGATAAAATGGGCACGGATTGTGAAGAGTGGATAGAATGGGCACGGATTGTGAAGAGTGGATAGTATGGGCATGGATTGTGAAGAGTGGTTAGAATGGGCATGGATTGTGAAGAGTAGATAGAATGGGCATGGATTGTGAAGTGTGGATAGAATGGGCATGGATTGTTAAGAGTAGATAGAATGGGCACGGATTGTGAAGAGTGGATAGAATGGGCATGGATTGTGAAGAGTAGATAGAATGGGCACAGATTGTGAAGAGTGGATAGAATGGGCACTGATTGTGAAGAGTAGATAGAATGGGCACAGATTGTGAAGAGTGGATAGAATGGGCACAGATTGTGAAGAGTGGATAGAATGGACACGGATTGTGAAGAGTAGATAGAATGGGCACGTATTTTGAAGAGTAGACAGAATGGGCACAGCTTGTGAAGAGTGGATCGAATTGGCATGGATTGTGAAGAGTAGATAGAATGGGCACGGATTTTGAAGAGTGGATAGAATGGGCACAGATTGTGAAGAATAGATAGAATGGGCACGGATTGTAAAGAGTAGATACAATGGGTACGGATTGTGAATAGTGGATAGAATGGGTACAGATTGTGAAGAGTGGCTAGAATGGGCACGGATTCTGAAGAGTGGATAGAATGGGCACGGATTGTGAAGCGTAGATAGAATGGGCACAGAGTGTGATGATTGGATAGAATGGGCACAGATTGTGAAGAGTGGATAGAATGGGCACAGATTGTGAAGAGTGGATAGAATGGGCACAGATTGTGAAGAGTGGATAGAATGGGCACGGATTGCGACGAGTGGATAGAATGGACACGGATAGTGAAGAGTGGATAGAATGGGCACGGATTGTGAAGAGTGGTTAGAATGGGCATGGATTGTGAAGAGTAGATAGAATGGGCATGGATTGTGAAGTGTGGATAGAATGGGCATGGATTGTGAAGAGTAGATAGAATGGGCACAGGTTGTGAAGAGTAGATAGAATGGGCACAGATTGTAAAGAATGGATAGAATGGGCACAGATTGTGAAGAGTGGATAGAATGGGCAGAGATTGTGAAGAATAGATAGAATGGGCACGGATTGTGAAGAGTAGATAGAATGGGCACGGATTGTGAAGAGTGGATAGAATGGGCACGCATTGTGAAGAGTAGATAGAATGGGCACGGATTGTGAGGAGTGGATAGAATGGGCACGGATTGTGAAGATTGGATAGAATGGGCATAGATTGTGAAGAGTGGATAGAATAGGCAAAGATTGTGAAGAGTGGATAGAATGGGTGCGGATTGTGAAGTGTAGATAGAATGGGCATGGATTGTGAAGAGTGGATAGAATGGGCACAGATTGTGAAGAATGGATAGAATGGGTACGGACTGTGAGGAGTAGATAGAATGGGCACGGTTTGTGAAGAGAAGATAGAATGGGCACAGATTGTGAAGAGTGGATAGAATGGGCACTGATTGTGAAGAGTAGATAGAATGGGCACAGATTGTGAAGAGTGGATAGAATGGGCACAGATTGTGAAGAGTGGATGGAATGGACACGGATTGTGAAGAGTAGATAGAATGGGCACGTATTGTGAAGAGTAGACAGAATGGGCACAGCTTGTGAAGAGTGGATAGAATTGGCATGGATTGTGAAGAGTAGATAGAATGGGCACGGATTTTGAAGAGTGGATAGAATGGGCACAGATTGTGAAGAATAGATAGAATGGGCACGGATTGTAAAGAGTAGATACAATGGGTACGGATTGTGAATAGTGGATAGAAAGGGTACAGATTGTGAAGAGTGGCTAGAATGGGCACGGATTCTGAAGAGTGGATAGAATGGGCACGGATTGTGAAGCGTAGATAGAATGGGCACAGAGTGTGAAGATTGGATAGAATGGGCACAGATTGTGAAGAGTAGATAGAATGGGCACGGATTGTGAAGAGTGGATAGAATGGGTACAGATTGTGAAGAGTGGATAGAATGGGCACAGATTGTGAAGAGTGGATAGAATGGGCACAGATTGTGAAGAGTGGATAGAATGGGCACAGATTGTGAAGAGTAGATAGAATGGGCACGGATTGTGACGAGTGGATAGAATGGACACGGATAGTGAAGAGTGGATAGAATGGGCACGGATTGTGAAGAGTGGTTAGAATGGGCATGGGTTGTGAAGAGTAGATAGAATGGGCATGGATTGTGAAGTGTGGATAGAATGGGCATGGATTGTGAAGAGTAGATAGAATGGGCACAGGTTGTGAAGAGTAGATAGAATGGGCACAGATTGTGAAGAATGGATATAATGGGCACAGATTGTGAAGAGTGGATAGAATGGGCAGAGATTGTGAAGAGTGGATAGAATGGGCACGGATTGTGAAGAGTAGATAGAATGGGCACGGATTGTGAGGAGTGGATAGAATGGGCACGGATTGTGAAGATTGGATAGAATGGGCATAGATTGTGAAGAGTGGATAGAATAGGCAAAGATTGTGAAGAGTGGATAGAATGGGTACGGATTGTGAAGAGTAGATAGAATGGGCATGGATTGTGAAGAGTGGATAGAATGGGTATGGACTGTGAGGAGTAGATAGAATGGGCACGGATTGTGAAGAGAAGATAGAATGGGCACAGATTGTGAAGAGTAGATAGAATGGGCACAGATTGTGAAGAATGGATAGAATGGGCACGTATTGTGAAGAGTGGATAGAATGGGCACGGATTGTGAAGAGTAGACAGAATGGGCATGGATTGTGAAGAGTAGATAGAATGGGCACGGATTGTGAAGAGTAGATAGAATGGGTACGGATTGTGAAGAGTAGATAGAATGGGCATGGATTGTGAAGAGTGGATAGAATGGGCAATGATTGTGAAGATTAGATAGAATAGGCACGGATTGTAAAGATTAGATAGAATGGGCACGGATTGTGAAGAGTAGATAGAATGGGCACAGATTGTGAAGAATGGATAGAATGGGCACGGATTGTTTAGAGTGGATAGAACGGGCACGGATTGTGAAGAGTGGATATATTGGCTACAGATTGTGAAGAGTAGATTGAATGGGGACGGATTCTGAAGAGTAGATAGAATGGGTACGGATTGTGAACAGCAGATATAATGGGCACAGATTGTGAAGAGTGGATAGAATGGGCACGGATTGTGAAGAGTGGATAGAATGGGCACGGATTGTGAGTGGATAGAATGGGCACGGATTGTGAAGAGTTGAGAGAATGGGCACGGATTGTGAAAGGAGATAGAATGGGCACGGATTGTGAAGAGTAGATAGAATGTGTACGGATTGTGAAGAGTAGATAGAATGGGCACAGATTGTGAAGATTAGATAGAATGTGTACAGATTGTGAAGAATAAATAGAATGGGCATGGATTGTGAAGAGTGGATAGAATGGGCACAGATTGTGAAGAGTGTATAGAATGGGCATGCGTTGTGGAGATTGGATAGAATGGGCTCAGATTATGAAGAGTGGATAGAATGGGCACGGATTGTGAAGAGTGGATAGAATGGGCATGGATTGAGAAGAGTAGATAGAATGGGCACGGATTGTGAAGAGTAGATAGAATGGGCATGGATTGTGAAGAGTAGATAGAATGGGCACGGATTGTGAAGAGTAGATAGAATGGGCACGGATTGTGAAGAGTAGATAGAATGGGCACGGATTGTGAAGAGTAGATAGAATGGGCACAGATTGTGAAGAGTAGATAGAATGGGCAAAGATTGTGAAGAATGGATAGAATGGGCATGGATTGTGAAGAGTGGATAGAATGGGCACAGATTGTGAAGAGTAGATAGAATGGGCACGGATTGTGAAGAGTAGATAGAATGGGCACGGATTCTGAAGAGTGGATAGAATGGGCACGGATTGTGAAGAGTAGATAGAATGGGTACAGATTGTGAAGAGTGGATAGAATGGGCACAGATTGTGAAGAGTGGATAGAATGGGCACAGATTGTGAAGAGTAGATAGAATGGGCATGGATTGTGAAGAGTAGATAGAATGTTCATGGATTGTGAAGTGTGGATAGAATGGGCATCGATTGTGAAGAGTAGATAGAATGGGCACGGTTTGTGAAGAGTGGATAGAATGGGCACGGATTGTGAAGCGTAGATAGAATGGGCACAGATTGTGAAGAGTGGTTAGAATGGGCACAGATTGTGAAGAGTGGATAGAATAGGCACAGATTGTGAAGAATAGATAGAATCGGCACAGATTGTGAAGAGTGGATAGAATGGGCACAGATTGTGAAGAGTGGATAGAATGGGCACAGATTGTGAAGAGTGGATAGAATTGGCATGGATTGTGAAGAGTAGATAGAATGGGCACGGATTGTGAAGATTGGATAGAATGGGCACAGATTGTGAAGAGTAGATAGAATGGGCACGGATTGTGAAGAATGGATACAATTGGCACAGATTGTGAAGAGTAGATAGAATGGGCACGGATTGTGAAGAGTAGATAGAATGGGCACAGATTGTGAAGAGTACATAGAATGGGCATGGATTGTGAAGAGTAGATAGAATGGGTACAGATTGTGAAGAGTGGAAAGAATGGGCACAGATTGTGACGATTAGATAGAATGGGCACGGATTGTGATGAGTAGATAGAATGGGCATGGATTGTGAAGTGTAGATAGAATGGGCACGGATTGTGAAGAGTGGATAGAATGGGCACGGATTGTGACCAGTAGATATAATGGGCACAGATTGTGAAGAGTGGATAGAATGGGCATGTATTGTGAAGAGTAGATAGAATGGGCACGGATTGTGAAGAGTGGATAGAATGGGCACAGATTGTGAAGAATGGATAGAATGGGTACGGACTGTGAGGAGTAGATAGAATGGGCACGGATAGTGAAGAGCAGATAGAATGGGCACAGATTGTGAAGAGTAGATAGAATGGGCACAGATTGTGAAGAGTAGATAGAATGGGCACGGATTGTGAAGAGTAGATAGAATGGGCACGGATTGTGAAGAATAGATAGAATAGGCACAGATTGTGAAGAGTAGATAGAATGGGCACAGATTGTGAAGAATGGATAGAATGGGCACGTATTGTGAAGAGTGGATAGAATGGGCACAGATTGTGAAGAGTGGATAGAATGGGCACAGAGTGTGAAGAGTGGATAGAATGGGCACAGATTGTGAAGAGTGGATACAATGGGCACAGATTGTGAAGAGTGGATAGAATGGGTACGGATTGTGAAGAGTATATAGAACGGGCAGAGAATGTGTAGAGTAGATAGAATGGGCACAGATTGTGAAGAGTGGATAGAATGGGCACGGATTGTGAAGAGTGGATAGTATGGGCACGGATTGTGAAGAGTGGTTAGAATGGGCATGGATTGTGAAGAGTAGATAGAATGGGCATGGATTGTGAAGTGTGGATAGAATGGGCATGGATTGTGAAGAGTAGATAGAATGGGCACGGATTGTGAAGAGTGGATAGAATGGGCATGGATTGTGAAGAGTAGATAGAATGGGCACAGATTGTGAAGAGTGGATAGAATGGGCACTGATTGTGAAGAGTAGATAGAATGGGCACAGATTGTGAAGAGTGGATAGAATGGGCACAGATTGTGAAGAGTGGATAGAATGGACACGGATTGTGAAGAGTAGATAGAATGGGCACGTATTGTGAAGAGTAGACAGAAAGGGCACAGCTTGTGAAGAGTGGATAGAATTGGCATGGATTGTGAAGAGTAGATAGAATGGGCACGGATTTTGAAGAGTGGATAGAATGGGCACAGATTGTGAAGAATAGATAGAATGGGCACGGATTGTAAAGAGTAGATACAATGGATACGGATTGTGAATATTGGATAGAATGGGTACAGATTGTGAAGAGTGGCTAGAATGGGCACGGATTCTGAAGAGTGGATAGAATGGGCACGGATTGTGAAGCGTAGATAGAATGGGCACAGAGTGTGAAGATTGGATAGAATGGGCACAGATTGTGAAGAGTAGATAGAATGGGCACGGATTGTGAAGAGTGGATAGAATGGGTCCAGATTGTGAAGAGTGGATAGAATGGGCACAGATTGTGAAGAGTGGATAGAATGGGCACAGATTGTGAAGAGTGGATAGAATGGGCACTGATTGTGAAGAGTAGATAGAATGGGCACGGATTGTGAAGAGTGGATAGAATGGACACGGATAGTGAAGATTGGATAGAATGGGCACGGATTGTGAAGAGTGGTTAGAATGGGCATGGATTGTGAAGAGTAGATAGAATGGGCATGGATTGTGAAGTGTGGATAGAATGGGCATGGATTGTGAAGAGTAGATAGAATGGGCACAGGTTGTGAAGAGTAGATAGAATGGGCACAGATTGTGAAGAATGGATAGAATGGGCACAGATTGTGAAGAGTGGATAGAATGGGCAGAGATTGTGAAGAATAGATAGAATGGGCACGGATTGTGAAGAGTAGATAGAATGGGCACGGATTGTGAAGAGTGGATAGAATGGGCACAGATTGTGAAGAGTAGATAGAATGGGCAAGGTTTGTGAAGAGTGGATAGAATGGGCACAGTTTGTGAAGAGTAGATAGAATGGGCACGGATTGTGAAGAGTAGATACAATGGGTACGGATTGTGAAGAGCAGATAGAATGGGCACGGATTGTAAAGATTAGATAGAATGGGCACGGATTGTGAAGAGTAGATAGAATGGGCACAGAGTGTGAAGAATGGATAGAATGGGCACGGATTGTGAAGAGTGAATAGAACGGGCATGGATTGTGAAGAGTGGATAGATTGGCTACAGATTGTGAAGAGTAGATTGAATGCGGACGGATTGTGAAGCGTAGATAGAATGCGTACGGATTGTGAACAGCAGATATAATGTGCACAGATTGTGAAGAGTGGATAGAATGGGCACGGATTGTGAAGAGTGGATAGAATGGGCACGGATTGTGAGTGGATAGAATGATCACGGATTGTGAAGAGTCGAGAGAATGGGCACGGATTGTGAGAGGAGATAGAATGGGCACGGATTGTGAAGAGTAGATAGAATGGGTACGGATTGTGAAAAGTAGATAGAATGGGCACAGATTGTGAAGATTAGATAGAATGGGCACAGATTGTGAAGAATAAATAGAATGGGCATGGATTGTGAAGAGTGGATAGAATGGGCACAGATTGTGAAGAGTGTATAGAATGGGCATGGGTTGTGGAGAGTGGATAGAATGGGCACAGATTATGAAGAGTGGATAGAATGGGCACAGATTGTGAAGAGTGGATAGAATAGGCACGGATTGTGAAGATTGGATAGAATGGGTACAGATTGTGAAGAGTGGATAGAATGGGCATGGATTGAGAAGAGTAGATAGAATGGGCACGGGTTGTGAAGAGTAGATAGAACGGGCATGGATTGAGAAGAGTAGATAGAATGGGCACGGATTGTGAAGAGTAGATAGAATGGGTACGGATTGTGAAGAGTAGATAGAATGGGCACGGATAGTGAAGAGTGGATAGAATGGGCACGGATTGTGAAGAGTAGATAGAATGGGAATAGATTGTGAAGAGTGGATAGAATAGGCAAAGATTGTGAAGAGTGGATAGAATGGGTACGGATTGTGAAGAGTGGATAGAATGGGCACAGATTGTGAAGAGTAGATAGAATGGGCAAAGATTGTGAAGAATGGATAGAATGGGCATGGATTGTGAAGAGTGGATAGAATGGGCACAGATTGTGAAGAGTAGATAGAATGGGCACGGATTGTGAAGAGTAGATAGAATGGGCACGGATTCTGAAGAGTGGATAGAATGGGCACGGATTGTGAAGAGTAGATAGAATGGGTACAGATTGTGAAGAGTGGATAGAATGGGCACAGATTGTGAAGAGTGGATAGAATGGGCACAGATTGTGAAGAGTAGATAGAATGGGCATGGATTGTGAAGAGTAGATAGAATGTTCATGGATTGTGAAGTGTGGATAGAATGGGCATCGATTGTGAAGAGTAGATAGAATGGGCACGGTTTGTGAAGAGTGGATAGAATGGGCACGGATTGTGAAGCGTAGATAGAATGGGCACAGATTGTGAAGAGTGGTTAGAATGGGCACAGATTGTGAAGAGTGGATAGAATAGGCACAGATTGTGAAGAATAGATAGAATCGGCACAGATTGTGAAGAGTGGATAGAATGGGCACAGATTGTGAAGAGTGGATAGAATGGGCACAGATTGTGAAGAGTAGATAGAATGGGCATGGATTGTGAAGAGTAGATAGAATGGGCACGGATTGTGAAGAGTAGATAGAATGGGCACAGATTGTGAAGAGAGGATAGAATTGGCATGGATTGTGAAGAGTAGATAGAATGGGCACGGATTGTGAAGATTGGATAGAATGGGCACAGATTGTGAAGAGTAGATAGAATGGGCACGGATTGTGAAGAATGGATACAATTGGCACAGATTGTGAAGAGTAGATAGAATGGGCACGGATTGTGAAGAGTAGATAGAATGGGCACAGATTGTGAAGAGTACATAGAATGGGCATGGATTGTGAAGAGTAGATAGAATGGGTACAGATTGTGAAGAATGGAAAGAATGGGCACAGATTGTGAAGATTAGATAGAATGGGCACGGATTGTGATGAGTAGATAGAATGGGCATGGATTGTGAAGTGTAGATAGAATGGGCACGGATTGTGAAGAGTGGATAGAATGGGCACGGATTGTGACCAGTAGATATAATGGGCACAGATTGTGAAGAGTGGATAGAATGGGCATGTATTGTGAAGAGTAGATAGAATGGGCACGGATTGTGAAGAGTGGATAGAATGGGCACAGATTGTGAAGAATGGATAGAATGGGTACGGACTGTGAGGAGTAGATAGAATGGGCACGGATTGTGAAGAGCAGATGGAATGGGCACAGATTGTGAAGAGTAGATAGAATGGGCACAGATTGTGAAGAGTAGATAGAATGGGCACGGATTGTGAAGAGTAGATAGAATGGGCACGGATTGTGAAGAATAGATAGAATGGGCACAGATTGTGAAGAGTAGATAGAATGGGCACAGATTGTGAAGAATGGATAGAATGGGCACGTATTGTGAAGAGTGGATAGAATGGGCACAGAGTGTGAAGAGTGCATAGAATGGGCACAGATTGTGAAGAGTGGATACAATGGGCACAGATTGTGAAGAGTGGATAGAATGGGTACGGATTGTGAAGAGTATATAGAACGGGCAGAGAATGTGTAGAGTAGATAGAATGGGCACGGATTGTGAAGAGTGGATAGAATGGGCACGGATTGTGAAGAGTGGATAGTATGGGCACGGATTGTGAAGAGTGGTTAGAATGGGCATGGATTGTGAAGAGTAGATAGAATGGGCATGGATTGTGAAGTGTGGATAGAATGGGCATGGATTGTGAAGAGTAGATAGAATGGGCACGAATTGTGAAGAGCGGATAGAATGGGCATGGATTGTGAAGAGTAGATAGAATGGGCACAGATTGTGAAGAGTGGATAGAATGGGCACTGATTGTGAAGAGTAGATAGAATGGGCACAGATTGTGAAGAGTGGATAGAATGGGCACAGATTGTGAAGAGTGGATAGAATGGACACGGATTGTGAAGAGTAGATAGAATGGGCACGTATTGTGAAGAGTAGACAGAATGGGCACAGCTTGTGAAGAGTGGATATAATTGGCATGGATTGTGAAGAGTAGATAGAATGGGCACGGATTTTGAAGAGTGGATAGAATGGGCACAGATTGTGAAGAATAGATAGAATGGGCACGGATTGTAAAGAGTAGATACAATGGATACGGATTGTGAATAGTGGATAGAATGGGTACAGATTGTGAAGAGTGGCTAGAATGGGCACGGATTCTGAAGAGTGGATAGAATGGGCACGGATTGTGAAGCGTAGATAGAATGGGCACAGAGTGTGAAGATTGGATAGAATGGACACAGATTGTGAAGAGTAGATAGAATGGGCACGGATTGTGAAGAGTGGATAGAATGGGCACAGATTGTGAAGAGTGGATAGAATGGGCACTGATTGTGAACAGTAGATAGAATGGGCACGGATTGTGAAGAGTGGATAGAATGGACACGGATAGTGAAGATTGGATAGAATGGGCACGGATTGTGAAGAGTGGTTAGAATGGGCATGGATTGTGAAGAGTAGATAGAATGGGCATGGATTGTGAAGTGTGGATAGAATGGGCATGGATTGTGAAGAGTAGATAGAATGGGCACAGGTTGTGAAGAGTAGATAGAATGGGCACAGATTGTGAAGAATGGATAGAATGGGCACAGATTGTGAAGAGTGGATAGAATGGGCAGAGATTGTGAAGAATAGATAGAATGGGCACGGATTGTGAAGAGTAGATAGAATGGGCACGGATTGTGAAGAGTGGATAGAATGGGCACAGATTGTGAAGAGTAGATAGAATGGGCAAGGTTTGTGAAGAGTGGATAGAATGGGCACAGTTTGTGAAGAGTAGATAGAATGGGCACGGATTGTGAAGAGTAGATACAACGGGTACGGATTGTGAAGAGCAGATAGAATGGGCACGGATTGTAAAGATTAGATAGAATGGGCACGGATTGTGAAGAGTAGATAGAATGGGCACAGAGTGTGAAGAATGGATAGAATGGGCACGGATTGTGAAGAGTGAATAGAACGGGCATGGATTGTGATAAGTGGATAGGTTGGCTACAGATTGTGAAGAGTAGATTGAATGGGGACGGATTGTGAAGCGTAGATAGAATGCGTACGGATTGTGAACAGCAGATATAATGTGCACAGATTGTGAAGAGTGGATAGAATGGGCACGGATTGTGAAGAGTGGATAGAATGGGCACGGATTGTGAGTGGATAGAATGATCACGGATTGTGAAGAGTCGAGAGAATGGGCACGGATTGTGAGAGGAGATAGAATGGGCACGGATTGTGAAGAGTAGATAGAATGGGTACGGATTGTGAAAAGTAGATAGAATGGGCATAGATTGTGAAGATTAGATAGAATGGGCACAGATTGTGAAGAATAAATAGAATGGGCATGGATTGTGAAGAGTGGATAGAATGGGCACAGATTGTGAAGAGTGTATAGAATGGGCATGGGTTGTGGAGAGTGGATAGAATGGGCACAGATTATGAAGAGTGGATAGAATAGGCACGGATTGTGAAGATTGGATAGAATGGGTACAGATTGTGAAGAGTGGATAGAATGGGCATGGATTGAGAAGAGTAGATAGAATGGGCACGGGTTGTGAAGAGTAGATAGAATGGGCATGGATTGAGAAGAGTAGATAGAATGGGCACGGATTGTGAAGAGTAGATAGAATGGGTACGGATTGTGAAGAGTAGATAGAATGGGCACGGATAGTGAAGAGTGGATAGAATGGGCACGGATTGTGAAGAGTAGATAGAATGGGAATAGATTGTGAAGAGTGGATAGAATAGGCAAAGATTGTGAAGAGTGGATAGAATGGGTACGGATTGTGAAGAGTGGATAGAATGGGCACAGATTGTGAAGAGTAGATAGAATGGGCAAAGATTGTGAAGAATGGATAGAATGGGCATGGATTGTGAAGAGTGGATAGAATGGGCACAGATTGTGAAGAGTAGATAGAATGGGCACGGATTGTGAAGAGTAGATAGAATGGGCACGGATTCTGAAGAGTGGATAGAATGGGCACGGATTGTGAAGAGTAGATAGAATGGGTACAGATTGTGAAGAGTGGATAGAATGGGCACAGATTGTGAAGAGTGGATAGAATGGGCACAAATTGTGAAGAGTAGATAGAATGGGCATGGATTGTGAAGAGTAGATAGAATGTTCATGGATTGTGAAGTGTGGATAGAATGGGCATCGATTGTGAAGAGTAGATAGAATGGGCACGGTTTGTGAAGAGTGGATAGAATGGGCACGGATTGTGAAGCATAGATAGAATGGGCACAGATTGTGAAGAGTGGTTAGAATGGGCACAGATTGTGAAGAGTGGATAGAATAGGCACAGATTGTGAAGAATAGATAGAATCGGCACAGATTGTGAAGAGTGGATAGAATGGGCACAGATTGTGAAGAGTGGATAGAATGGGCACAGATTGTGAAGAGTAGATAGAATGGGCATGGATTGTGAAGAGTAGATAGAATGGGCACGGATTGTGAAGAGTAGATAGAATGGGCACAGATTGTGAAGAGTGGATAGAATTGGCATGGATTGTGAAGAGTAGATAGAATGGGCATGGATTGTGAAGATTGGATAGAATGGGCACAGATTGTGAAGAGTAGATAGAATGGGCACGGATTGTGAAGAATGGATACAATTGGCACAGATTGTGAAGAGTAGATAGAATGGGCACGGATTGTGAAGAGTAGATAGAATGGGCACAGATTGTGAAGAGTACATAGAATGGGCATGGATTGTGAAGAGTAGATAGAATGGGTACAGATTGTGAAGAGTGGAAAGTATGGGCACAGATTGTGAAGATTAGATAGAATGGGCACGGATTGTGATGAGTAGATAGAATGGGCATGGATTGTGAAGTGTAGATAGAATGGGCACGGATTGTGAAGAGTGGATAGAATGGGCACGGATTGTGACCAGTAGATATAATGGGCACAGATTGTTAAGAGTGGATAGAATGGGCATGTATTGTGAAGAGTAGATAGAATGGGCACGGATTGTGAAGAGTGGATAGAATGGGCACAGATTGTGAAGAATGGATAGAATGGGTACGGACTGTGAGGAGTAGATAGAATGGGCACGGATAGTGAAGAGCAGATAGAATGGGCACAGATTGTGAAGAGTAGATAGAATGGGCACAGATTGTGAAGAGTAGATAGAATGGGCACGGATTGTGAAGAGTAGATAGAATGGGCACGGATTGTGAAGAATAGATAGAATGGGCACAGATTGTGAAGAGTAGATAGAATGGGCACAGATTGTGAAGAATGGATAGAATGGGCACGTATTGTGAAGAGTGGATAGAATGGGCACAGATTGTGAAGAGTGGATAGAACGGGCACAGAGTGTGAAGAGTGGATAGAATGGGCACAGATTGTGAAGAGTGGATACAATGGGCACAGATTGTGAAGAGTGGATAGAATGGGTACGGATTGTGAAGAGTATATAGAACGGGCACAGAATGTGTAGAGTAGATAGAATGGGCACGGATTGTGAAGAGTGGATAGAATGGGCACGGATTGTGAAGAGTGGATAGTATGGGCACGGATTGTGAAGAGTGGTTAGAATGGGCATGGATTGTGAAGAGTAGATAGAATGGGCATGGATTGTGAAGTGTGGATAGAATGGGCATGGATTGTGAAGAGTAGATAGAATGGGCACGGATTGTGAAGAGTGGATAGAATGGGCATGGATTGTGAAGAGTAGATAGAATGGGCACAGATTGTGAAGAGTGGATAGAATGGGCACTGATTGTGAAGAGTAGATAGAATGGGCACGTATTGTGAAGAGTAGACAGAATGGGCACAGCTTGTGAAGAGTGGATAGAATTGGCATGGATTGTGAAGAGTAGATAGAATGGGCACGGATTTTGAAGAGTGGATAGAATGGGCACAGATTGTGAAGAATAGATAGAATGGGCACGGATTGTAAAGAGTAGATACAATGGATACGGATTGTGAATAGTGGATAGAATGGGTACAGATTGTGAAGAGTGGCTAGAATGGGCACGGATTCTGAAGAGTGGATAGAATGGGCACGGATTGTGAAGCGTAGATAGAATGGGCACAGAGTGTGAAGATTGGATAGAATGGGCACAGATTGTGAAGAGTAGATAGAATGGGCACGGATTGTGAAGAGTGGATAGAATGGGTCCAGATTGTGAAGGGTGGATAGAATGGGCACAGATTGTGAAGAGTGGATAGAATGGGCACAGATTGTGAAGAGTGGATAGAATGGGCACTGATTGTGAAGAGTAGATAGAATGGGCACGGATTGTGAAGAGTGGATAGAATGGACACGGATAGTGAAGAGTGGATAGAATGGGCACGGATTGTGAAGAGTGGTTAGAATGGGCATGGATTGTGAAGAGTAGATAGAATGGGCATGGATTGTGAAGTGTGGATAGAATGGGCATGGATTGTGAAGAGTAGTTAGAATGGGCACAGGTTGTGAAGAGTAGATAGAATGGGCACAGATTGTGAAGAATGGATAGAATGGGCACAGATTGTGAAGAGTGGATAGAATGGGCAGAGATTGTGAAGAATAGATAGAATGGGCACGGATTGTGAAGAGTAGATAGAATGGGCACGGATTGTGAAGAGTGGATAGAATGGGCACAGATTGTGAAGAGTAGATAGAATGGGCAAGGTTTGTGAAGAGTGGATAGAATGGGCACAGTTTGTGAAGAGTAGATAGAATGGGCACGGATTGTGAAGAGTAGATACAATGGGTACGGATTGTGAAGAGCAGATAGAATGGGCACGGATTGTGAAGAGTAGATAGAATGGGCACGGATTGTGAAGAATAGATAGAATGGGCACAGATTGTGAAGAGTAGATAGAATGGGCACAGATTGTGAAGAATGGATAGAATGGGCACGTATTGTGAAGAGTGGATAGAATGGGCACAGATTGTGAAGAGTGGATAGAATGGGCACAGAGTGTGAAGAGTGGATAGAATGGGCACAGATTGTGAAGAGCGGATACAATGGCCACAGATTGTGAAGAGTGGATAGAATGGGTACGGATTGTGAAGAGTATATAGAACGGGCACAGAATGTGTAGAGTAGATAGAATGGGCACGGATTGTGAAGAGTGGATAGAATGGGCACGGATTGTGAAGAGTGGATAGTATGGGCACGGATTGTGAAGAGTGGTTAGAATGGGCATGGATTGTGAAGAGTAGATAGAATGGGCATGGATTGTGAAGTGTGGATAGAATGGGCATGGATTGTGAAGAGTAGATAGAATGGGCACGGATTGTGAAGAGTGGATAGAATGGGCATGGATTGTGAAGAGTAGATAGAATGGGCACAGATTGTGAAGAGTGGATAGAATGGGCACTGATTGTGAAGAGTAGATAGAATGGGCACAGATTGTAAAGAGTGGATAGAATGGGCACAGATTGTGAAGAGTGGATAGAATGGACACGGATTGTGAAGAGTAGATAGAATGGGCACGTATTGTGAAGAGTAGACAGAATGGGCACAGCTTGTGAAGAGTGGATAGAATTGGCATGGATTGTGAAGAGTAGATAGAATGGGCACGGATTTTGAAGAGTGGATAGAATGGGCACAGATTGTGAAGAATAGATAGAATGGGCACGGATTGTAAAGAGTAGATACAATGGATACGGATTGTGAATAGTGGATAGAATGGGTACAGATTGTGAAGAGTGGCTAGAATGGGCACGGATTCTGAAGAGTGGATAGAATGGGCACGGATTGTGAAGCGTAGATAGAATGGGCACAGAGTGTGAAGATTGGATAGAATGGGCACAGATTGTGAAGAGTAGATAGAATGGGCACGGATTGTGAAGAGTGGATAGAATGGGTCCAGATTGTGAAGAGTGGATAGAATGGGCACAGATTGTGAAGAGTGGATAGAATGGGCACAGATTGTGAAGAGTGGATAGAATGGGCACTGATTGTGAAGAGTAGATAGAATGGGCACGGATTGTGAAGAGTGGATAGAATAGGCAAAGATTGTGAAGAGTGGATAGAATGGGTACGGATTGTGAAGAGTGGATAGAATGGGCACAGATTGTGAAGAGTAGATAGAATGGGCAAAGATTGTGAAGAATGGATAGAATGGGCATGGATTGTGAAGTGTGGATAGAATGGGCACAGATTGTGAAGAGTAGATAGAATGGGCACGGATTGTGAAGAGTAGATAGAATGGGCACGGATTCTGAAGAGTGGATAGAATGGGCACGGATTGTGAAGAGTAGATAGAATGGGTACAGATTGTGAAGAGTGGATAGAATGGGCACAGATTGTGAAGAGTGGATAGAATGGGCACAGATTGTGAAGAGTAGATAGAATGGGCATGGATTGTGAAGAGTAGATAGAATGTTCATGGATTGTGAAGTGTGGATAGAATGGGCATCGATTGTGAAGAGTAGATAGAATGGGCACGGTTTGTGAAGAGTGGATAGAATGGGCACGGATTGTGAAGCGTAGATAGAATGGGCACAGATTGTGAAGAGTGGTTAGAATGGGCACAGATTGTGAAGAGTGGATAGAATAGGCACAGATTGTGAAGAATAGATAGAATCGGCACAGATTGTGAAGAGTGGATAGAATGGGCACAGATTGTGAAGAGTGGATAGAATGGGCACAGATTGTGAAGAGTAGATAGAATGGGCATGGATTGTGAAGAGTAGATAGAATGGGCACGGATTGTGAAGAGTAGATAGAATGGGCACAGATTGTGAAGAGTGGATAGAATTGGCATGGATTGTGAAGAGTAGATAGAATGGGCATGGATTGTGAAGATTGGATAGAATGGGCACAGATTGTGAAGAGTAGATAGAATGGGCACGGATTGTGAAGAATGGATACAATTGGCACAGATTGTGAAGAGTAGATAGAATGGGCACGGATTGTGAAGAGTAGATAGAATGGGCACAGATTGTGAAGAGTACATAGAATGGGCATGGATTGTGAAGAGTAGATAGAATGGGTACAGATTGTGAAGAGTGGAAAGAATGGGCACAGATTGTGAAGATTAGATAGAATGGGCACGGATTGTGATGAGTAGATAGAATGGGCATGGATTGTGAAGTGTAGATAGAATGGGCACGGATTGTGAAGAGTGGATAGAATGGGCACGGATTGTGACCAGTAGATATAATGGGCACAGATTGTGAAGAGTGGATAGAATGGGCATGTATTGTGAAGAGTAGATAGAATGGGCACGGATTGTGAAGAGTGGATAGAATGGGCACAGATTGTGAAGAATGGATAGAATGGGTACGGACTGTGAGGAGTAGATAGAATGGGCACGGATAGTGAAGAGCAGATAGAATGGGCACAGATTGTGAAGAGTAGATAGAATGGGCACAGATTGTGAAGAGTAGATAGAATGGGCACGGATTGTGAAGAGTAGATAGAATGGGCACGGATTGTGAAGAATAGATAGAATGGGCACAGATTGTGAAGAGTAGATAGAATGGGCACAGATTGTGAAGAATGGATAGAATGGGCACGTATTGTGAAGATTGGATAGAATGGGCACAGATTGTGAAGAGTGGATAGAATGGGCACAGAGTGTGAAGAGTGGTTAGAATGGGCACAGATTGTGAAGAGTGGATACAATGGGCACAGATTGTGAAGAGTGGATAGAATGGGTACGGATTGTGAAGAGTATATAGAACGGGCACAGAATGTGTCGAGTAGATAGAATGGGCACGGATTGTGAAGAGTGGATAGAATGGGCACGGATTGTGAAGAGTGGATAGTATGGGCACGGATTGTGAAGAGTGGTTAGAATGGGCATGGATTGTGAAGAGTAGATAGAATGGGCATGGATTGTGAAGTGTGGATAGAATGGGCATGGATTGTGAAGAGTAGATAGAATGGGCACGGATTGTGAAGAGTGGATAGAATGGGCATGGATTGTGAAGAGTAGATAGAATGGGCACAGATTGTGAAGAGTGGATAGAATGGGCACTGATTGTGAAGAGTAGATAGAATGGGCACAGATTGTGAAGAGTGGATAGAATGGGCACAGATTGTGAAGAGTGGATAGAATGGACACGGATTGTGAAGAGTAGATAGAATGGGCACGTATTGTGAAGAGTAGACAGAATGGGCACAGCTTGTGAAGAGTGGATAGAATTGGCATGGATTGTGAAGAGTAGATAGAATGGGCACGGATTTTGAAGAGTGGATAGAATGGGCACAGATTGTGAAGAATAGATAGAATGGGCACGGATTGTAAAGAGTAGATACAATGGATACGGATTGTGAATAGTGGATAGAATGGGTACAGATTGTGAAGAGTGGCTAGAATGGGCACGGATTCTGAAGAGTGGATAGAATGGGCACGGATTGTGAAGAGTAGATAGAATGGGCACAGAGTGTGAAGATTGGATAGAATGGGCACAGATTGTGAAGAGTAGATAGAATGGGCACGGATTGTGAAGAGTGGATAGAATGGGTCCAGATTGTGAAGAGTGGATAGAATGGGCACAGATTGTGAAGAGTGGATAGAATGGGCACAGATTGTGAAGAGTGGATAGAATGGGCACTGATTGTGAAGAGTAGATAGAATGGGCACGGATTGTGAAGAGTGGATAGAATGGACACGGATAGTGAAGAGTGGATAGAATGGGCACGGATTGTGAAGAGTGGTTAGAATGGGCATGGATTGTGAAGAGTAGATAGAATGGGCATGGATTGTGAAGTGTGGATAGAATGGGCATGGATTGTGAAGAGTAGTTAGAATGGGCACAGGTTGTGAAGAGTAGATAGAATGGGCACAGATTGTGAAGAATGGATAGAATGGGCACAGATTGTGAAGAGTGGATAGAATGGGCAGAGATTGTGAAGAATAGATAGAATGGGCACGGATTGTGAAGAGTAGATAGAATGGGCACGGATTGTGAAGAGTGGATAGAATGGGCACAGATTGTGAAGAGTAGATAGAATGGGCAAGGTTTGTGAAGAGTGGATAGAATGGGCACAGTTTGTGAAGAGTAGATAGAATGGGCACGGATTGTGAAGAGTAGATACAATGGGTACGGATTGTGAAGAGCAGATAGAATGGGCACGGATTGTGAAGAGTAGATAGAATGGGCACGGATTGTGAAGAATAGATAGAATGGGCACAGATTGTGAAGAGTAGATAGAATGGGCACAGATTGTGAAGAATGGATAGAATGGGCACGTATTGTGAAGAGTGGATAGAATCGGCACAGATTGTGAAGAGTGGATAGAATGGGCACAGAGTGTGAAGAGTGGATAGAATGGGCACAGATTGTGAAGAGTGGATACAATGGGCACAGATTGTGAAGAGTGGATAGAATGGGTACGGATTGTGAAGAGTATATAGAACGGGCACAGAATGCGTAGAGTAGATAGAATGGGCACGGATTGTGAAGAGTGGATAGAATGGGCACGGATTGTGAAGAGTGGATAGTATGGGCACGGATTGTGAAGAGTGGTTAGAATGGGCATGGATTGTGAAGAGTAGATAGAATGGGCATGGATTGTGAAGTGTGGATAGAATGGGCATGGATTGTGAAGAGTAGATAGAATGGGCACGGATTGTGAAGAGTGGATAGAATGGGCATGGATTGTGAAGAGTAGATAGAATGGGCACAGATTGTGAAGAGTGGATAGAATGGGCACTGATTGTGAAGAGTAGATAGAATGGGCACAGATTGTGAAGAGTGGATAGAATGGGCACAGATTGTGAAGAGTGGATAGAATGGACACGGATTGTGAAGAGTAGATAGAATGGGCACGTATTGTGAAGAGTAGACAGAATGGGCACAGCTTGTGAAGAGTGGATAGAATTGGCATGGATTGTGAAGAGTAGATAGAATGGGCACGGATTTTGAAGAGTGGATAGAATGGGCACAGATTGTGAAGAATAGATAGAATGGGCACGGATTGTAAAGAGTAGATACAATGGATACGGATTGTGAATAGTGGATAGAATGGGTACAGATTGTGAAGAGTGGCTAGAATGGGCACGGATTCTGAAGAGTGGATAGAATGGGCACGGATTGTGAAGCGTAGATAGAATGGGCACAGAGTGTGAAGATTGGATAGAATGGGCACAGATTGTGAAGAGTAGATAGAATGGGCACGGATTGTGAAGAGTGGATAGAATGGGTCCAGATTGTGAAGAGTGGATAGAATGGGCACAGATTGTGAAGAGTGGACAGAATGGGCACAGATTGTGAAGAGTGGATAGAATGGGCACTGATTGTGAAGAGTAGATAGAATGGGCACGGATTGTGAAGAGTGGATAGAATGGACACGGATAGTGAAGAGTGGATAGAATGGGCACGGATTGTGAAGAGTGGTTAGAATGGGCATGGATTGTGAAGAGTAGATAGAATGGGCATGGATTGTGAAGTGTGGATAGAATGGGCATGGATTGTGAAGAGTAGATAGAATGGGCACAGGTTGTGAAGAGTAGATAGAATGGGCACAGATTGTGAAGAATGGATAGAATGGGCACAGATTGTGAAGAGTGGATAGAATGGGCAGAGATTGTGAAGAATAGATAGAATGGGCACGGATTGTGAAGAGTAGATAGAATGGGCACGGATTGTGAAGAGTGGATAGAATGGGCACAGATTGTGAAGAGTAGATAGAATGGGCAAGGTTTGTGAAGAGTGGATAGAATGGGCACAGTTTGTGAAGAGTAGATAGAATGGGCACGGATTGTGAAGAGTAGATACAATGGGTACGGATTGTGAAGAGCAGATAGAATGGGCACGGATTGTAAAGATTAGATAGAATGGGCACGGATTGTGAAGAGTAGATAGAATGGGCACAGAGTGTGAAGAATGGATAGAATGGGCACGGATTGTGAAGAGTGAATAGAACGGGCATGGATTGTGAAGAGTGGATAGATTGGCTACAGATTGTGAAGAGTAGATTGAATGGGGACGGATTGTGAAGCGTAGATAGAATGCGTACGGATTGTGAACAGCAGATATAATGTGCACAGATTGTGAAGAGTGGATAGAATGGGCACGGATTGTGAAGAATGGATAGAATGGGCACGGATTGTGAGTGGATAGAATGATCACGGATTGTGAAGAGTCGAGGGAATGGGCACGGATTGTGAGAGGAGATAGAATGGGCACGGATTCTGAAGAGTAGATAGAATGGGTACGGATTGTGAAAAGTAGATAGAATGGGCACAGATTGTGAAGATTAGATAGAATGGGCACAGATTGTGAAGAATAAATAGAATGGGCATGGATTGTGAAGAGTGGATAGAATGGGCACAGATTGTGTAGAGTGTATAGAATGGGCATGGGTTGTGGAGAGTGGATAGAATGGGCACAGATTATGAAGAGTGGATAGAATGGGCACAGATTGTGAAGAGTGGATAGAATAGGCACGGATTGTGAAGATTGGATAGAATGGGTACAGATTGTGAAGAGTGGATAGAATGGGCATGGATTGAGAAGAGTAGATAGAATGGGCACGGGTTGTGAAGAGTAGATAGAATGGGCATGGATTGAGAAGAGTAGATAGAATGGGCACGGATTGTGAAGAGTAGATAGAATGGGTACGGATTGTGAAGAGTAGATAGAATGGGCATGGATTGTGAAGAGTGGATAGAATGGGCAATGATTGTGAAGAGTAGATAGAATGGGCACAGATTGTGAAGAGTAGATAGAATGGGCAAGGTTTGTGAAGAGTGGATAGAATGGGCACAGATTGTGAAGAGTAGATAGAATGGGCACGGATTGTGAAGAGTAGATAGAATGGGCACGGATTGTGAAGAGTGGATAGAATGGGCAATGATTGTGAAGAGTAGATAGAATGGGCACGGATTGTAAAGATTAGATAGAATGGGCACGGATTGTGAAGAGTAGATAGAATGGGCACAGATTGTGAAGAATGGATAGAATGGGCACGGATTGTGAAGAGTGGATAGAACGGGCACGGATTGTGAAGAGTGGATAGATTGGCTACAGATTGAGAAGAGTAGATTGAATGGGGATGGATTGTGACGAGTAGATAGAATGGGTACGGATTGTGAACAGCAGATATAATGGGCACAGATTGTGAAGAGTGGATAGAATGGGCACAGATTGTGAAGAGTAGATAGAATGGGCACGTATTGTGAAGAGTGGACAGAATGGGCACAGCTTGTGAAGAGTGGATAGAATTGGCATGGATTGTGAAGAGTAGATAGAATGGGCACGGATTTTGAAGAGTGGATAGAATGGGCACAGATTGTGAAGAATAGATAGAATGGGCACGGATTGTAAAGAGTAGATACAATGGATACGGATTGTGAATAGTGGATAGAATGGGTACAGATTGTGAAGAGTGGCTAGAATGGGCACGGATTCTGAAGAGTGGATAGAATGGGCACGGATTGTGAAGAGTAGATAGAATGGGCACAGAGTGTGAAGATTGGATAGAATGGGCACAGATTGTGAAGAGTAGATAGAATGGGCACGGATTGTGAAGAGTGGATAGAATGGGTCCAGATTGTGAAGAGTGGATAGAATGGGCACAGATTGTGAAGAGTGGATAGAATGGGCACAGATTGTAAAGAGTGGATAGAATGGGCACTGATTGTGAAGAGTAGATAGAATGGGCACGGATTGTGAAGAGTGGATAGAATGGACACGGATAGTGAAGAGTGGATAGAATGGGCACGGATTGTGAAGAGTGGTTAGAATGGGCATGGATTGTGAAGAGTAGATAGAATGGGCATGGATTGTGAAGTGTGGATAGAATGGGCATGGATTGTGAAGAGTAGTTAGAATGGGCACAGGTTGTGAAGAGTAGATAGAATGGGCACAGATTGTGAAGAATGGATAGAATGGGCACAGATTGTGAAGAGTGGATAGAATGGGCAGAGATTGTGAAGAATAGATAGAATGGGCACGGATTGTGAAGAGTAGATAGAATGGGCACGGATTGTGAAGAGTGGATAGAATGGGCACAGATTGTGAAGAGTAGATAGAATGGGCAAGGTTTGTGAAGAGTGGATAGAATGGGCACAGTTTGTGAAGAGTAGATAGAATGGGCACGGATTGTGAAGAGTAGATACAATGGGTACGGATTGTGAAGAGCAGATAGAATGGGCACGGATTGTGAAGAGTAGATAGAATGGGCACGGATTGTGAAGAATAGATAGAATGGGCACAGATTGTGAAGAGTAGATAGAATGGGCACAGATTGTGAAGAATGGATAGAATGGGCACGTATTGTGAAGAGTGGATAGAATCGGCACAGATTGTGAAGAGTGGATAGAATGGGCACAGAGTGTGAAGAGTGGATAGAATGGGCACAGATTGTGAAGAGTGGATACAATGGGCACAGATTGTGAAGAGTGGATAGAATGGGTACGGATTGTGAAGAGTATATAGAACGGGCACAGAATGCGTAGAGTAGATAGAATGGGCACGGATTGTGAAGAGTGGATAGAATGGGCACGGATTGTGAAGAGTGGATAGTATGGGCACGGATTGTGAAGAGTGGTTAGAATGGGCATGGATTGTGAAGAGTAGATAGAATGGGCATGGATTGTGAAGTGTGGATAGAATGGGCATGGATTGTGAAGAGTAGATAGAATGGGCACGGATTGTGAAGAGTGGATAGAATGGGCATGGATTGTGAAGAGTAGATAGAATGGGCACAGATTGTGAAGAGTGGATAGAATGGGCACTGATTGTGAAGAGTAGATAGAATGGGCACAGATTGTGAAGAGTGGATAGAATGGGCACAGATTGTGAAGAGTGGATAGAATGGACACGGATTGTGAAGAGTAGATAGAATGGGCACGTATTGTGAAGAGTAGACAGAATGGGCACAGCTTGTGAAGAGTGGATAGAATTGGCATGGATTGTGAAGAGTAGATAGAATGGGCACGGATTTTGAAGAGTGGATAGAATGGGCACAGATTGTGAAGAATAGATAGAATGGGCACGGATTGTAAAGAGTAGATACAATGGATACGGATTGTGAATAGTGGATAGAATGGGTACAGATTGTGAAGAGTGGCTAGAATGGGCACGGATTCTGAAGAGTGGATAGAATGGGCACGGATTGTGAAGCGTAGATAGAATGGGCACAGAGTGTGAAGATTGGATAGAATGGGCACAGATTGTGAAGAGTAGATAGAATGGGCACGGATTGTGAAGAGTGGATAGAATGGGTCCAGATTGTGAAGAGTGGATAGAATGGGCACAGATTGTGAAGAGTGGACAGAATGGGCACAGATTGTGAAGAGTGGATAGAATGGGCACTGATTGTGAAGAGTAGATAGAATGGGCACGGATTGTGAAGAGTGGATAGAATGGACACGGATAGTGAAGAGTGGATAGAATGGGCACGGATTGTGAAGAGTGGTTAGAATGGGCATGGATTGTGAAGAGTAGATAGAATGGGCATGGATTGTGAAGTGTGGATAGAATGGGCATGGATTGTGAAGAGTAGATAGAATGGGCACAGGTTGTGAAGAGTAGATAGAATGGGCACAGATTGTGAAGAATGGATAGAATGGGCACAGATTGTGAAGAGTGGATAGAATGGGCAGAGATTGTGAAGAATAGATAGAATGGGCACGGATTGTGAAGAGTAGATAGAATGGGCACGGATTGTGAAGAGTGGATAGAATGGGCACAGATTGTGAAGAGTAGATAGAATGGGCAAGGTTTGTGAAGAGTGGATAGAATGGGCACAGTTTGTGAAGAGTAGATAGAATGGGCACGGATTGTGAAGAGTAGATACAATGGGTACGGATTGTGAAGAGCAGATAGAATGGGCACGGATTGTAAAGATTAGATAGAATGGGCACGGATTGTGAAGAGTAGATAGAATGGGCACAGAGTGTGAAGAATGGATAGAATGGGCACGGATTGTGAAGAGTGAATAGAACGGGCATGGATTGTGAAGAGTGGATAGATTGGCTACAGATTGTGAAGAGTAGATTGAATGGGGACGGATTGTGAAGCGTAGATAGAATGCGTACGGATTGTGAACAGCAGATATAATGTGCACAGATTGTGAAGAGTGGATAGAATGGGCACGGATTGTGAAGAATGGATAGAATGGGCACGGATTGTGAGTGGATAGAATGATCACGGATTGTGAAGAGTCGAGGGAATGGGCACGGATTGTGAGAGGAGATAGAATGGGCACGGATTCTGAAGAGTAGATAGAATGGGTACGGATTGTGAAAAGTAGATAGAATGGGCACAGATTGTGAAGATTAGATAGAATGGGCACAGATTGTGAAGAATAAATAGAATGGGCATGGATTGTGAAGAGTGGATAGAATGGGCACAGATTGTGTAGAGTGTATAGAATGGGCATGGGTTGTGGAGAGTGGATAGAATGGGCACAGATTATGAAGAGTGGATAGAATGGGCACAGATTGTGAAGAGTGGATAGAATAGGCACGGATTGTGAAGATTGGATAGAATGGGTACAGATTGTGAAGAGTGGATAGAATGGGCATGGATTGAGAAGAGTAGATAGAATGGGCACGGGTTGTGAAGAGTAGATAGAATGGGCATGGATTGAGAAGAGTAGATAGAATGGGCACGGATTGTGAAGAGTAGATAGAATGGGTACGGATTGTGAAGAGTAGATAGAATGGGCATGGATTGTGAAGAGTGGATAGAATGGGCAATGATTGTGAAGAGTAGATAGAATGGGCACAGATTGTGAAGAGTAGATAGGATGGGCAAGGTTTGTGAAGAGTGGATAGAATGGGCACAGATTGTGAAGAGTAGATAGAATGGGCACGGATTGTGAAGAGTAGATAGAATGGGCACGGATTGTGAAGAGTGGATAGAATGGGCAATGATTGTGAAGAGTAGATAGAATGGGCACGGATTGTAAAGATTAGATAGAATGGGCACGGATTGTGAAGAGTAGATAGAATGGGCACAGATTGTGAAGAATGGATAGAATGGGCACGGATTGTGAAGAGTGGATAGAACGGGCACGGATTGTGAAGAGTGGATAGATTGGCTACAGATTGAGAAGAGTAGATTGAATGGGGATGGATTGTGACGAGTAGATAGAATGGGTACGGATTGTGAACAGCAGATATAATGGGCACAGATTGTGAAGAGTGGATAGAATGGGCACGGATTGCGAGTGGATAGAATGGGCACGGATTGTGAAGAGTCGAGAGAATGGGCACGGATTGTGAAAGGAGATAGAATGGGCACGGATTGCGAAGAGTATATAGAATGGGTACGGATTGTGAAGAGTAGATAGAATGGGCACAGATTGTGAAGATTAGATGGAATGGGCACAGATTGCGAAGAATAAATAGAATGGGCATGGATTGTGAAGAGTGGATAGAATGGGTACAGATTGTAAAAAGTGGATAGAATGGGCACAGATTGTGAAGAGTGGATAGAATGGGCACAGATTGTGAAGAGTAGATAGAATGGGCACGGATTGTGAAGAGTGGATAGAATGGGCACGGATTGTGAAGAGTAGATAGAATGGGCATGGATTGTGAAGTGTGGATAGAATGGGCATGGATTGTGAAGAGTTGATAGAATGGGCTCAGATTGTGAAGAGTAGATAGAATGGGCACAGATTGTGAAGAATGGATAGAATGGGCACGGATTGTGAAGAGTGGATAGAATGGGCACAGATTGTGAAGAGTAGATAGAATGGGCAAGGTTTGTGAAGAGTGGATAGAATGGGCACAGATTGTGAAGAGTAGATAGAATGGGCACGGATTGTGAAGAGTAGATAGAATGGGCACAGATTGTGAAGAGTACATAGAATGGGCATGGATTGTGAAGAGTAGATAGAATGGGTACAGATTGTGAAGAGTGGATAGAATGGGCACAGATTGTGAAGAGTAGATAGAATGGGCATGGATTGTGAAGAGTAGATAGAGTGGGCATGGATTGTGAAGTTTAGATAGAATGGGCACGGATTGTGAAGAGTGGATAGAATGGGCATGGATTGTGAAGAGTAGATAGAATGGGCACGGATTGTGAAGAGTGGATAGAATGGGCACGGATTGTGAAGAGTAGATAGAATGGGCACAGAATGTGAAGAGTGGATAGAATGGGCACGGATTGTGAAGAGTAGATAGAATGGGCACGGACTGAGAAGAGTAGATAGAATGGGCACAGGTTGTGAAGAGTGGATAGAATCGGCATGGATTGTGAAGAGCAGATAGAATGGGCATGGATTGTGAAGAGTGGATAGAATGGGCACAGATTGTGAAGAGTGGAAAGAATGGGCACGGATTGTGAAGAGTGGATAGAATGGGCACAGATTGTGAAGTGTAGATAGAATGGGAACGATTGTGAAGAGTAGATAGAATGGGCATGGATTGTGAAGAGTAGATAGAATGGGTAGAGATTGTGAAGAGTGGATAGAATGGGCACAGATTGTGAAGAGTAGATAGAATGGGCACGGATTGTGAAGAGCAGATAAATTGGGCATGGATTGTGAAGTGTAGATAGAATGGGCATGGATTCTGAAGAGTAGACAGAATGGGCATGGATTGTGAAGAGTAGATAGAATGGGCACGGATTGTGAAGAGTAGATAGAATTGGTACGGATTGTGAAGAGCAGATAGAATGGGCATGGATTGTGAAGAGTGGATAGAATGGGCAATGATTGTGAAGAGTAGATCGAATGGGCACGGATTGTGAAGAGTGGATAGAATGGGCAATGATTGTGAAGAGTAGGTAGAATGGGCACGGATTGTAAAGATTAGATAGAATGGGCACGGATTGTGAAGAGTAGATTGAATGGGCACAGATTGTGAAGAATGGATAGAAAGGGCACGGATTGTGAAGAGTGGATAGAACGGGCACGGATTGTGAAGAGTGGATAGATTGGCTACAGATTGTGAAGAGTAGATTGAATGGGGACGGATTGTGAAGAGTAGATAGAATGCGTACGGATTGTGAACAGCAGATATAATGGGCACAGATTGTGAAGAGTGGATAGAATGGGCACGGATTGTGAAGAGTGGATAGAATGGGCACGGATTGTGAAGAGTCGAGAGAATGGGCACGGATTGTGAAAGGAGGTAGAATGGGCACGGATTGTGAAGAGTAGATAGAATGGGTACGGATTGGTGAAGAGTAGATAGAATGGGCACAGATTGTGAAGATTAGATAGAATGGGCACAGATTGTGAAGAATAAATAGAATGGGCATGGATTGTGAAGAGTGGATAGAATGGGCACAGATTGTGAAGAGTAGATTGAATGGGGACGGATTGTGTAGAGTAGATAGAATGGGCACGGATTCTGAACAGCAGATATAATGGGCACAGATTTTGAAGAGTGGATAGAATGGGCACGGATTGTGAAGAGTGGATAGAATGGGCACGGATTGTGAGTGGATAGAATGGGCACGGATTGTGAAGAGTGGATAGAATGGGCACGGATTGTGAAGATTGGATAGAATGGGTACAGATTGTGAAGAGTGGATAGAATGTGCATGGATTGAGAAGAGTAGATAGAATGGGAACGGATTGTGAAGAGTAGATAGAATGGGCATGGATTGTGAAGAGTGGATAGATTGGCCACAGATTGTGAAGAGTAGATTGAATGGGGACGGATTATGAAGAGTAGATAGAATGGGTACGGATTGTGAACAGCAGATAGAATGGGCACAGATTGTGAAGAGTAGATAGAATAGGCACGGATTGTGAAGAGTAGATAGAATGGGCATGGATTGTGAAGAGTGGATAGCATGGGCACAGATTGTGAAGAGTGGATAGAATGGGCACGGGTTGTGAAGATTAGATAGAATGGGTACAGATTGTGAAGAGTAGATAGAATGGGCAAAGATTGTGAAGTGTCGATAGAATGGGCACGGATTGTGAAGAGTGGATAGAATGGGCATGGATTGTGAAGAGTACATTGAATGAGAGGACAGGATATGCTCTCACTGCAGTCAGGGAGTGGTGGAGACAGAGATGCACTTCCTCACAGCTTGTGGAAAATATCAGGGCATCAGGGAGAATTACCAGCAAAAATTCTCACAAATATGCCCTGAATTCAGAAATTTGAATGACGACCAAAAACTCCCATACCTACTAGGGGAAGAGATAAACTGTGTAACACTAGCGGCACACTATGTTACAGCTTGCCATAAACAGAGGGACAACCAGTAAACCTAAGATAAAAGTATATATAAATTATACGAATGTATATTTATACACTCAGGGATACATCTGTTTATACACTGTATGAATTGATCTGCGTTTATGTGTTCAACCATAAATGTATGTTGATGCTTTGGCAACACAAGATGTACCTTATCATGCCAATAAAGTATTTTAATTGAATTGAATTGGATAGAATGGTTACGGATTGTGAAGAGTAGATAGAATGGGTACAGATTGTAAAGAGTAGATAGAATGGGCATGTATTGTGAAGAGTGGATAGAATGGGCACAGATTGTGAAGAGTGGATAGAATGGGCACAGATTGTGAAGAGTGGATAGAATGGGCACAGATTGTGAAGAGTGGATAGAATGGGTACGGATTGTGAAGGGTAGATAGAACGGGCACAGATTGTGTAGAGTAGATAGAATGGGCACGGATTGTGAAGAGTGGATAGAATGGGCACGGATTGTGAAGAGTAGATAGAATGGGCACGGATTGTGAGGAGTGGATAGAATGGGCACGGATTGTGAAGATTGGATAGAATGGGAATAGATTGTGAAGAGTGGATAGAATAGGCAAACATTGTGAAGAGTGGATAGAATGGGCACGGCTTGTGAAGAGTGGATAGAATGGGCACAGATTGTGAAGAATGGATAGAATGGGTACGGATTGTGAGGAGTAGATAGAATGGGCACGGAATGTGAAGAGTAGATAGAATGGGCACAGATTGTGAGGAGTAGATAGAATGGGCACAGCTTGTGAAGAGTAGATAGAATGGGCACGGATTGTGAAGAGTAGATAGAATGGGCACGGATTGTGAAGAATAGATAGAATGGGCACAGATTGTGAAGAGTAGATAGAATGGGCACAGATTGTGAAGAATGGATAGAATGGGCACGTATTGTGAAGAGTGGATAAAATGGGCACAGATTGTGAAGAGTGGATAGAATGGGCACAGAGTGTGAAGAGTGGATAGAATGGGCACAGATTGTGAAGAGTGGATAGAATGGGCACAGATTGTGAAGAGTGGATAGAATGGGTACGCATTGTGAAGAGTAGATAGAACGGGCACAGATTGTGTAGAGTAGATAGAATGGGCACGGATTGTGAAGATTGGATAGTATGGGCACGGATTGTGAAGAGAGGATAGAATGGGCACGGATTGTGAAGAGTAGATAGAATGGGCACGTATTGTGAAGGGTAGATAGAATGGGCACAGATTGCGAAGAGTGGATAGAATTGGCATGGATTGTGATGAGTAGATCGAATGGGCACGGATTTGAAGAGTGGATAGAATGGGCACAGATTGTGAAGAATAGATAGAATGGGCACGGATTGTGAAGAGTAGATACAATGGGTACGGATTGTGAATAGTGGATAGAATGGGAACGGATTGTGAAGAGTGGATAGAATGGGCATGGATTCTGAAGAGTGGATAGAATGGGCACGGATTGTGAAGAGTAGATAGAATGGGCACAGAGTGTGAAGAGTGGATAGAATGGGCACAAATTGTGAAGAGTAAATAGAATGGGCACGGATTGTGAAGAGTGGATAGAATGGGTACAAATTGTGAAGAGTGGATAGAATGGGCACAAATTGTGAAGAGCGGATAGAATGGGCACAGATTGTAAAGAGTAGATAGAATGGGCACGGATTGTGAAGAGTGGATAGAATGGGCACGGATTGTAAAGAGTGGATAGAATGGGCACGGATTGTGAAGAGTGGTTAGAATGGGCATGGATTGTGAAGAGTAGATAGAATGGGCATGGATTGTGAAGAGTGGATAGAATGGGCATGGATTGTGAAGAGTAGATAGAATGGGCACGGATTGTGAAGAGTGGATAGAATGGGCACGGATTGTGAAGAGTAGATAGAATGGGCACAGATTGTGAAGAGTGGATAGAATGGGCACAGATTGTGAAGAGTGGATAGAATGGGCACAGATTGTGAAGATTAGATAGAATGGGGACAGATTGTGAAGAATGAATAGAATGGGCACAGATTGTGAAGAGTGGATTGAATGGGCACAGATTGTGAAGAGTAGATAGAATGGGCACGAATTGTGAAGAGTAGATAGAATGGGCACGGACTGTGAAGAGTAGATAGAGTGGGCACAGATTGTGAAGAGTGGATAGAATTGGCATGGATTGTGAAGAGTAGATAGAATGGGCACGGATTGTGAAGAGTGGATAGAATGGGCACAGATTGTGAAGAGTAGATAGAATGGGCAAGGATTGTGAAGTGTGGATAGAATGGGCACAAATTGTGAAGAGTAGATTGAATGGGCACGGATTGTGAAGAGTAGATAGAATGGGCATGGATTGTGAAGAGTACATAGAATGGGCATGGATTGTGAAGAGTAGATAGAATGGGTACAGATTGCGAAGAGTGGATAGAATGGGCACAGATTGTGAAGAGTAGATAGAATGGGCACAGATTGTGAAGAGTACATAGAATGGGCACAGATTGTGAAGTGTAGATAGAATGGGCACGGATTGTGAAGAGTGGATAGAATGGGCATGTATTGTGAAGAGTAGATAGAATGGGCACGGATTGTGAAGAGTGGATAGAATGGGCACGTATTGTGAAGAGTAGATAGAATGGGCACAGATTGTGAAGAGTGGATGGAATGGGCACGGATTGTGAAGAGTAGATAGGATGGGCACGGATTGTGAAGAGTAGATAGAATGGGCACAGATTGTGAAGAGTGCACAGAATGGGCATGGATTGTGAAGAGTAGATAGAATGGGCATGAATTGTGACGAATGGATAGAATGGGCACAGATTGTGAAGAGTAGATAGAATGGGCACGGATTTTGAAGAGTGGATAGAATGGGCACAGATTGTGAAGAGTAGATAGAATGGGAACGGATTGTGAAGAGTAGATAGAATGGGAACGGATTGTGAAGAGTAGATAGAATGGGTACAGATTGTGAAGAGTGGATCGAATGGGCACAGATTGTGAAGAGTAGATAGAATGTGCACGGATTGTGAAGAGCAGATAAAATGGGCATGGATTGTGAAGTGTAGATAGAATGGGCACGGATTGTGAAGAGTAGACAGAATGGGCATGGATTGTGAAGAGTAGATTGAATGGGCACGGATTCTGAAGAGTAGATAGAATGGGTACGGATTGTGAAGAGTAGATAGAATGGGCATGGATTTTGAAGAGTGGATAGAATGCGCACAGATTGTGAAGAGTAGATAGAATGGGCACGGATTGTGAAGAGTAGATAGAATGGGTACGGATTGTGAAGAGTAGATAGAATGGGAATGGATTTTGAAGAGCGGATAGAATGGGCACAGATTGTGAAGAGTAGATAGAATGGGCACGAATTGTGAAGAGTAGATAGAATGGGCACGGATTCTGAAGAGTGGATAGAATGGGCACGGATTGTGAAGAGTAGATAGAATGGGCACAGAGTGTGAAGTGTGGAGAGAATAGGCACAGATTGTGAAGAGTAGATAGAATGGGCACGGATTGTGAAGAGTGGATAGAATGGGTACAGATTGAGAAGAGTGGATAGAATGGGCACAGATTGTGAAGAGTGGATAGAATGGGCACAGATTGTGAAGAGTAGATAGAATGGGCACTAATTGTGAAGAGTGGAGAGAATGGGCACGGATTGTGAAGAGTGGATAGAATGGGCACGGATTGTGAAGAGTGGTTAGAATGGGCATGGATTGTGAAGAGTAGATAGATTGAGCATGATTGTGAAGAGTGGATAGAATGGGCATGGATTGTGAAGAGTAGATAGAATGGGCACGGATTGTGAAGAGTGGATAGAATGGGCACGGATTGTGAAGAGTAGATAGAATGGGCACAGATTGTGAAGAGTGGATAGAAAGGGCACAGATTGTGAAGAGTGGATAGAATGGGCACAGATTGTGAAGAGTAGATAGAATGGGCACAGATTGTGAAGAATGGATAGAATTGGTATGGATTGTGAAGAGTAGATAGAATGGGCACGGATTGTGAAGAGTGGATAGGATGGGCACAGATTGTGAAGAGTAGATAGAATGGGCAAGGATTGTGAAGTGTGGATAGAATGGGCACAAATTGGAAAGATTAGATACAATGGGCAGGGATTGTGAAGAGTAGATAAAATGGGAACAGATTGTGAAGAGTACATAGAACGGGCATGGATTGTGAAGAGTAGAGAGAATGGGTACAGATTGTGAAGAGTGGATAGAATGGGCACAGATTGTGAAGAGTAGATAGAATGGGCACGGATTGTGAAGAGTACATAGAATGGGCATGGATTGTGAAGTGTAGATAGAATGGGCACGGATTGTGAAGAGTGGATAGAATGTGCATGGATTGTGAAGAGTAGATAGAATGGGCATGGATTTTGAAGAGTGGATAGAATGGGCACAGATTGTGAAGAGTAGATAGAATGGGCACGGATTGTGAAGAGTAGATAGAATGGGCACAGATTCTGAAGAGTGGATAGAATGGGCACGGATTGTGAAGAGTAGATAGAATGGGCACAGCTTGTGAAGAGTGGATAGAATGGGCACAGATTGTGAAGAGTAGATAGAATGGGCACGGATTGTGAAGAGTGGATAGAATGGGTACAGATTGAGAAGAGTGGATAGAATGGGCACAGATTGTGAAGAGTGGATAGAATGGGCACAGATTGTGAAGAGTAGATAGAATGGGCACGGATTGTGAAGAGTGGATAGAATGGGCACGGATTGTGAAGAGTAGATAGAAAGGGCACGGATTGTGAAGAGTGGATAGAATTGGCACGGATTGTGAAGAGTAGATAGAATGGGCACAGATTGTGAAGAGTGGATAGAATGGGCACAGATTGTGAAGAGTGGATAGAATGGGGACAGATTGTGAAGAATGGATCGAATGGGCACAGATTGTGAAGATTGGATAGAATGGGCACAGATTGTGAAGAGTAGATAGAATGGGCACGGATTGTGAAGAGTAGATAGAATGGGCACGGATTGTGAAGAGTCGATAGAATGGGCACGGATTGTGAAGAGTAGATAGAATGGGCACAGATTGTGAAGAATGGATAGAATTGGCATGGATTGTGAAGAGTAGATAGAATGGGCACGGATTGGGAAGAGTGGATAGGACGGGCACAGATTGTGAAGAGTAGATAGAATGGGCAAGGATTGTGAAGCGTGGATAGAATGGGCACAAATTGGAAAGAGTAGATAGAATGGGCAAGGATTGTGAAGAGTAGATAAAATGGGAACAGATTCTGAAGAGTACATAGAATGGGCATGGATTGTGAAGAGTAGATAGAATGGGTACTGATTGTGAAGAGTGGATAGAATGGGCACAGATTGTGAAGAGTAGATAGAATGGGCACGGATTGTGAAGAGTACATAGAATGGGCATGGATTGTGAAGTGTAGATAGAATGGGCACGGATTGTGAAGAGTGGATAGAATGGGCATGGATTGTGAAGAGTAGATAGAATGGGCACAGATTGTGAAGAGTAGATAGAATGGGCACGGATTGTGAAGAGCAGATACAATGGGTACGGATTGTGAAGAGTAGATAGAATGGGAATGGATTTTGAAGAGTGGATAGAATGGGCACAGATTGTGAAGAGTAGATAGAATGGGGACAGATTGTGAAGAATGGATCGAATGGGCACAGATTGTGAAGATTGGATAGAATGGGCACAGATTGTGAAGAGTAGATAGAATGGGCACGGATTGTGAAGAGTAGATAGAATGGGCACAGATTGTGAAGAGTAGATAGAATGGGCACAGATTGTGAAGAATGGATAGAATTGGCATGGATTGTGAAGAGTAGATAGAATGGGCACGGATTGTGAAGAGTGGATAGGACGGGCACAGATTGTGAAGAGTAGATAGAATGGGCAAGGATTGTGAAGTGTGGATAGAATGGGCACAAATTGGAAAGAGTAGATAGAATGGGCACGGATTGTGAAGAGTAGATAAAATGGGAACAGATTGTGAAGAGTACATAGAATGGGCATGGATTGTGAAGAGTAGATAGAATGGGTACTGATTGTGAAGAATGGATAGAATGGGCACAGGTTGTGAAGAGTAGATAGAATGGGCACGGATTGTGAAGAGTACATAGAATGGGCATGGATTGTGAAGTGTAGATAGAATGGGCACGGATTGTGAAGAGTGGATAGAATGGGCATGGATTGTGAAGAGCAGATAGAATGGGCACAGATTGTGAAGAGTAGATTGAATGGGCACGGATTGTGAAGAGTAGATAGAACGGGTACGGATTGTGAAGAGTAGATAGAATGGGAATGGATTTTGAAGAGTGGATAGAATGGGCACAGATTGTGAAGAGTAGATAGAATGGGCACGGATTGTGAAGAGTAGATAGAATGGGCACGGATTCTGAAGAGTGGATAGAATGGGCACTGATTGTGAAGAGTAGATAGAATGGGCACAGAATGTGAAGAGTGGATAGAATGGGCACAGATTGTGAAGAGTAGATAGAATGGGCACGGATTGTGAAGAGTGGATAGAATGGGTACAGATTGAGAAGAGCGGATAGAATGGGCACAGATTGTGAAGAGTGGATAGAATGGGCACAGATTGTGAAGAGTAGATAGAATGGGCACTGATTGCGAAGAGTGGAGAGAATGGGCAAGGATTGTGAAGAGTAGATAGAATGGGCACGGATTGTGAAGAGTGGATAGAATGGGCACGGATTGTGAAGAGTGGATAGAATGGGCACGGATTGAGAAGAGTGGTTAGAATGGGCATGGATTGTGAAGAGTAGATAGAATGAGCATGATTGTGAAGAGTGGATAGAATGGGCATGGATTGTGAAGAGTAGATAGAATGGGCACGGATTGTGAAGAGTGGATAGAATGGGCACGGATTGTGAAGAGTAGATAGAATGGGCACAGCTTGTGAAGAGTGGATAGAATGGGCACAGATTGTGAAGAGTAGATAGAATGGGCACGGATTGTGAAGAGTGGATAGAATGGGTACAGATTGAGAAGAGTGGATAGAATGGGCACAGATTGTGAAGAGTGGATAGAATGGGCACAGATTGTGAAGAGTAGATAGAATGGGCACGGATTGTGAAGATTGGATAGAATGGGCACAGATTGTGAAGATTGGATAGAATGAGCACGGATTGTGAAGAGTGGTTAGAAAGGGCACAGATTGTGAAGAGTAGATAGAATGGGCACGGATTGTGAAGAGTAGATAGAATGGGCACGGATTGTGAAGAGTAGATAGAATGGGGAGATTGTGAAGAATGGATAGAATTGGCATGGATTGTGAAGAGTAGATAGAATGGGCACGGATTGTGAAGAGTGGATAGGACGGGCACAGATTGTGAAGAGTAGATAGAATGGGCAAGGATTGTGAAGTGTGGATAGAATGGGCACAAATTGGAAAGAGTAGATAGAATGGGCACGGATTGTGAAGAGTAGATAAAATGGGAACAGATTGTGAAGAGTACATAGAATGGGCATGGATTGTGAAGAATAGATAGAATGGGTACTGATTGTGAAGAATGGATAGAATGGGCACAGGTTGTGAAGAGTAGATAGAATGGGTACAGATTGTGAAGAGTACATAGAATGGGCATGGATTGTGAAGTGTAGATAGAATGGGCACGGATTGTGAAGAGTGGATAGAATGGGCATGGATTGTGAAGAGTAGATAGAACGGGTACGGATTGGGAAGAGTAGATAGAATGGGAATGGATTTTGAAGAGTGGATAGAATGGGCACAGATTGTGAAGAGTAGATAGAATGGGCACGGATTGTGAAGAGTAGATAGAATGGGCACGGATTCTGAAGAGTGGATAGAATGGGCACGGATTGTGAAGAGTAGATAGAATGGGCACAGAGTGTGAAGAGTGGATAGAATGGGCACAGATTGTGAAGAGTAGATAGAATGGGCACGGATTGTGAAGAGTGGATAGAATGGGTACAGATTGAGAAGAGTGGATAGAATGGGCACAGATTGTGAAGAGTGGATAGAATGGGCACAGATTGTGAAGAGTAGATAGAATGGGCACAGATTGTGAAGATTAGATAGAATGGGCACAGATTGTGAAGAATAAATAGAATGGGCATGGATTGTGAAGAGTGGATAGAATGGGCACAGATTGTGAAGAGTAGATTGAATGGGGACGGATTGTGTAGAGTAGATGGAATGGGCACGGATTGTGAACAGCAGATATAATGGGCACAGATTTTGAAGAGTGGATAGAATGGGCACGGATTGTGAAGAGTGGATAGAATGGGCACGGAGTGTGAGTGGATAGAATGGGCACGGATTGTGAAGAGTGGATAGAATGGGCACGGATTGTGAACATTGGATAGAATGGGTACAGATTGTGAAGAGTGGATAGAATGTGCATGGATTGAGAAGAGTAGATAGAATGGGCACGGATTGTGAAGAGTAGATAGAATGGGGACGGATTGTGAAGAGGAGATAAAATGGGCACGGATTGTGAAGAGTAGATAGAATGGGCAATGATTGTGAAGAATGGATAGAATGGGCATGGATTGTGAAGAGTGGATAGAATGGGCACAGATTGTGAAGAGTAGATAGAATGGACACGGATTGTGAAGAGTCGATTGAATAGGGACAGATTTTGAAGAGTAGATAGAATGGGTATGGATTGTGAACAGCAGATAGAATGGGCACAGATTGTGAAGAGCAGATAGAATAGGCACAGATTGTGAAGAGTAGATAGAATGGGCATGGATTGTGAAAAGTGGATAGCATGGGCACAGATCGTGAAGAGTGGATAGAATGGGCACGGGTTGTGAAGATTAGATAGAATGGGTACAGATTGTGAAGAGTAGATAGAATGGGAAAAGATTGTGAAGAGTCGATAGAATGGGCACGGATTGTGAAGAGTGGATAGAATGGGCACAGATTGTGAAGAGTAGATTGAATGAGAGGACAGGATATGCTCTCACTGCAGTCAGGGAGTGGTGGAGACAGAGATGCACTTCCTCACAGCTTGTGGAAAATATCAGGGCATCAGGGAGAATTTCCAGCAAAAATTCTCACAAATATGCCCTGAATTCAGAAATTTGAATGACGACCAAAAACTCCCATACCTACTAGGGGAAGAGAGAAACTGTGTAACACTAGCGGCACACTATGTTACAGCTTGCCATAAACAGAGGGACAACCAGTAAACCTAAGAAAAAAGTATATATAAATTATACGAATGTATATTTATACACTCAGGGATATATCTGTTTATACACTGTATGAATAGATCTGCGTTTATGTGTTCAACCATAAATGTATGTTGATGCTTTGGCAACACAAGATGTACCTTATCATGCCAATAAAGCGATTTGAATTGAATTGGATTGGATAGAATGGGTACGGATTGTGAAGAGTAGATAGAATGGGTACAGATTGTAAAGAGTAGATAGAATGGGCATGTATTGTGAAGAGTGGATAGAATGGGCACAGATTGTGAAGAGTGGATAGAATGGGCACAGATTGTGAAGAGTGGATAGAATGGGCACAGATTGTGAAGAGTGGATAGAATGGGTACGGATTGTGAAGAGTAGATAGAACGGGCACAGATTGTGTAGAGTAGATAGAATGGGCATGGATTGTGAAGAGTAGATAGAATGGGAATAGATTGTGAAGAGTGGATAGAATAGGCAAAGATTGTGAAGAGTGGATAGAATGGGTACGGATTGTGAAGAGTGGATAGAATGGGCACGGATTGTGAAGAGTGGATAGAATGGGCACAGATTGTGAAGAATGGATAGAATGGGTACGGATTGTGAGGAGTAGATAGAATGGGCACGGATTGTGAAGAGTAGATAGAATGGGCACAGATTGTGAAGAGTAGATAGAATGGGCATGGATTGTGAAGAGCAGATAGAATGGGCACGGATTGTGAAGAGTAGGTAGAATGGGTACGGATTGTGAAGAGTAGATAGAATGGGCATGGATTGTGAAGTGTGGATAGAATGGGCAATGATTGTGAAGAGTAGATAGAATGGACACGGATTGTGAAGAGTGGATAGAATGGGCAATGATTGTGAAGAGTAGATAGAATGGGCACGGATTGTATAGATTAGATAGAATGGGCACGGATTGTGAAGAGTAGATAGAATGGGCACAGATTGTGAAGAATGGATAGAATGGGCACGGATTGTGAAGAGTGGATAGAACGGACACGGATTGTGAAGATTGGATAGAATGGGTACAGATTGTGAAGAGTGGATAGAATGGGCATGGATTGAGAAGAGTAGATAGAATGGGCACGGATTGTGAAGAGTAGATAGAATGGGCATGGATTGTGAAGAGTAGATAGAATGGGCACGGATTGTGAAGAGTAGATAGAATGGGCACGGATTGTGAAGAGTAGATAGAATGGGCACGGATTGTGAAGAGTAGATAGAATGGGCACGGATTGTGAAGAGTAGATAGAATGGGCAAAGATTGTGAAGAATGGATAGAATGGGCATGGATTGTGAAGAGTGGATAGAATGGGCACAGATTGTGAAGAGTAAATAGAATGGGCACGGATTGTGAAGAGTAGATAGAATGGGTATGGATTGTGAATAGTCGATAGAATGGGTACGGATTGTAAAGAGTGGATAGAATGGGCACGGACTCTGAAGAGTGGATAGAATGGGCACGGATTGTGAAGAGTAGATAGAATGGGCACAGAGTGTGAAGAGTGAATAGAATGGGCACAGATTGTGAAGAGTAGATAGAATGGGCACGGATTGTGAAGTGTGGATAGAATGGGCACAGATTGCGAAGAGTAGATAGAATGGGCACGGATTGTGAAGAGTGGATAGAATGGGCACGGATAGTGAAGAGTGGATAGAATGGGCACGGATTGTGAAGAGTGGTTAGAATGGGCATGGATTATGAAGAGTAGATAGAATGTTCATGGATTGTGAAGTGTGGATAGAATGGGCATGGATTGTGAAGAGTAGATAGAATGGGCACGGTTTGTGAAGAGTGGATAGAATGGGCACGGATTGTGAAGAGTAGATAGAATGGGCACAGATTGTGAAGAGTGGTTAGAATGGGCACAGATTGTGAAGAGTGGATAGAATGGGCACAGATTGTGAAGAATAGATAGAATGGGCACAGATTGTGAAGAGTGGATAGAATGGGCACAGATTGTGAAGAGTGGATAGAATGGGCACAGATTGTGAAGAGTAGATAGAATGGGCACGGATTGTGAAGAGTAGATAGAATGGGCACGGATTGTGAAGAGTAGATAGAATGGGCACAGATTGTGAAGAGTGGATAGAATTGGCATGGATTGTGAAGAGTAGATAGAATGGGCACGGATTGTGAAGATTGGATAGAATGGGCACAGATTGTGAAGAGTAGATAGAATGGGCATGGATTGTGAAGAGTGGATAGAATTGGCACAGATTGTGAAGAGTAGATAGAATGGGCACGGATTGTGAAGAGTAGATAGAATCGGCACAGATTGTGAAGAGTACATAGAATGGGCATGGATTGTGAAGAGTAGATAGAATGGGTACAGATTGTGAAGAGTGGATAGAATGGGCACAGATTGTGAAGATTCGATAGAATGGGCACGGATTGTGTAGAGCAGATAGAATGGGCATTGATTGTGAAGTGTAGATAGAATGGGCACGGATTGTGAAGAGTGGATAGAATGGGCATGGATTGTGAAGAGTAGATAGAATGGCCACGGATTGTGAAGAGTGGGTAGAATGGGCACGGATTGTGAAGAGTAGATAGAATGGGCACAGATTGTGAAGTGTGGATAGAATGGGCACGGATTGTGAAGAGTAGATAGAATGGGCACGAATTGTGACGAGTAGATAGAATGGGCACAGATTGTGAAGAGTGGTTAGAATGGGCACAGATTGAGAAGAGTGGATAGAATGGGCACAGATTGTGAAGAATAGATAGAATGGGCACAGATTGTGAAGAGTGGATAGAATGGGCACAGATTGTGAAGAGTGGATAGAATGGGCACAGATTGTGAAGAGTAGATAGAATGGGCACGGATTGTGAAGAGTAGATAGAATGGGCACGGATTGTGAAGAGTAGATAGAATGGGCACAGATTGTGAAGAGTGGATAGAATTGGCATGGATTGTGAAGAGTAGATAGAATGGGCACAGATTGTGAAGTGTGGATAGAATGGGCACGGATTGAGAAGAGTAGATAGAATGGGCACGGATTGTGACGAGTAGATAGAATGGGCACAGATTGTGAAGAGTGGATAGAATGGGCATGGATTGTGAAGAGTAGATAGAATGGGCATGGATTGTGAAGAATGGATAGAATGGGCACAGATTGTGAAGAGTAGATAGAATGGGTACGGATTGTGAAGAGTAGATAGAATGGGCGTGGATTGTGGGTGGATAGAATGGGCATGGATTGAGAAGATTGGATAGAATGGGCACGGATTGTGAAGAGTGGATAGAATGGGCACTGATTGTGAAGAGTAGATAGAATGGGCACGGATTGCAAAGATTAGATAGAATGGGCACGGAGTGTGAAGAGTAGATAGAATGGGCACAGATTGTGAAGAATGGATAGATTGGGCACGGATTGTGAAGAGTGGATAGAATGGACACGGATTGTGAAGAGTGGATAGATTGGCCACAGATTGTGAAGAGTAGATTGAATGGGGACGGATTATGAAGAGTAGATAGAATGGGTACGGATTGTGAACAGCAGATAGAATGGGCACAGATTGTGAAGAGTAGATAGAATAGGCACGGATTGTGAAGAGTAGATAGAATGGGCATGGATTGTGAAGAGTGGATAGCATGGGCACAGATTGTGAAGAGTGGATAGAATGGGCACGGGTTGTGAAGATTAGATAGAATGGGTACAGATTGTGAAGAGTAGATAGAATGGGCAAAGATTGTGAAGAGTCGATAGAATGGGCACGGATTGTGAAGAGTGGATAGAATGGGCATGGATTGTGAAGAGTACATTGAATGAGAGGACAGGATATGCTCTCACTGCAGTCAGGGAGTGGTGGAGACAGAGATGCACTTCCTCACAGCTTGTGGAAAATATCAGGGCATCAGGGAGAATTTCCAGCAAAAATTCTCACAAATATGCCCTGAATTCAGAAATTTGAGTGACGACCAAAAACTCCCATACCTACTAGGGGAAGAGATAAACTGTGTAACACTAGCGGCACACTATGTTACAGCTTGCCATAAACAGAGGGACAACCAGTAAACCTAAGAAAAAAGTATATATAAATTATACGAATGTATATTTATACACTCAGGGATACATCTGTTTATACACTGTATGAATTGATCTGCGTTTATGTGTTCAACCATAAATGTATGTTGATGCTTTGGCAACACAAGATGTACCTTATCATGCCAATAAAGTATTTTAATTGAATTGAATTGGATAGAATGGTTACGGATTGTGAAGAGTAGATAGAATGGGTACAGATTGTAAAGAGTAGATAGAATGGGCATGTATTGTGAAGAGTGGATAGAATGGGCACAGATTGTGAAGAGTGGATAGAATGGGCACAGATTGTGAAGAGTGGATAGAATGGGCACAGATTGTGAAGAGTGGATAGAATGGGTACGGATTGTGAAGAGTAGATAGAACGGGCACAGATTGTGTAGAGTAGATAGAATGGGCACGGATTGTGAAGAGTGGATAGAATGGGCACGGATTGTGAAGAGTAGATAGAATGGGCACGGATTGTGAAGAGTGGATAGAATGGGCACGGCTTGTGAAGAGTGGATAGAATGGGCACAGATTGTGAAGAATGGATAGAATGGGTACGGATTGTGAGGAGTAGATAGAATGGGCACGGAATGTGAAGAGTAGATAGAATGGGCACAGATTGTGAGGAGTAGATAGAATGGGCACAGCTTGTGAAGAGTAGATAGAATGGGCACGGATTGTGAAGAGTAGATAGAATGGGCACGGATTGTGAAGAATAGATAGAATGGGCACAGATTGTGAAGAGTAGATAGAATGGGCACAGATTGTGAAGAATGGATAGAATGGGCACGTATTGTGAAGAGTGGATAAAATGGGCACAGATTGTGAAGAGTGGATAGAATGGGCACAGAGTGTGAAGAGTGGATAGAATGGGCACAGATTGTGAAGAGTGGATAGAATGGGCACAGATTGTGAAGAGTGGATAGAATGGGTACGCATTGTGAAGAGTAGATAGAACGGGCACAGATTGTGTAGAGTAGATAGAATGGGCACGGATTGTGAAGATTGGATAGTATGGGCACGGATTGTGAAGAGTGGTTAGAATGGGAATGGATTGTTAAGAGTAGATAGAATGGGCATGGATTGTGAAGTGTGGATAGAATGGACATGGATTGTGAAGAGTAGATAGAATGGGCACGGATTGTGAAGAGTGGATAGAATGGGCATGGATTGTGAAGAGTAGATAGAATGGGCACAGATTGTGAAGAGTGGATAGAATGGGCACAGATTGTGAAGAGTGGATAGAATGGGCACAGATTGTGAAGAGAGGATAGAATGGGCACGGATTGTGAAGAGTAGATAGAATGGGCACGTATTGTGAAGGGTAGATAGAATGGGCACAGATTGCGAAGAGTGGATAGAATTGGCATGGATTGTGATGAGAAGATCGAATGGGCACGGATTTGAAGAGTGGATAGAATGGGCACAGATTGTGAAGAATAGATAGAATGGGCACGGATTGTGAAGAGTAGATACAATGGGTACGGATTGTGAATAGTGGATAGAATGGGAACGGATTGTGAAGAGTGGATAGAATGGGCATGGATTCTGAAGAGTGGATAGAATGGGCACGGATTGTGAAGAGTAGATAGAATGGGCACAGAGTGTGAAGAGTGGATAGAATGGGCACAAATTGTGAAGAGTAAATAGAATGGGCACGGATTGTGAAGAGTGGATAGAATGGGTACAAATTGTGAAGAGTGGATAGAATGGGCACAAATTGTGAAGAGCGGATAGAATGGGCACAGATTGTAAAGAGTAGATAGAATGGGCACGGATTGTGAAGAGTGGATAGAATGGGCACGGATTGTGAAGAGTGGATAGAATGGGCACGGATTCTGAAGAGTGGTTAGAATGGGCATGGATTGTGAAGAGTAGATAGAATGGGCATGGATTGTGAAGAGTGGATAGAATGGGCATGGATTGTGAAGAGTAGATAGAATGGGCACGGATTGTGAAGAGTGGATAGAATGGGCACGGATTGTGAAGAGTAGATAGAATGGGCACAGATTGTGAAGAGTGGATAGAATGGGCACAGATTGTGAAGAGTGGATAGAATGGGCACAGATTGTGAAGAGTAGATAGAATGGGGACAGATTGTGAAGAATGAATAGAATGGGCACAGATTGTGAAGAGTGGATAGAATGGGCACAGATTGTGAAGAGTAGATAGAATGGGCACGAATTGTGAAGAGTAGATAGAATGGGCACGGACTGTGAAGAGTAGATAGAGTGGGCACAGATTGTGAAGAGTGGATAGAATTGGCATGGATTGTGAAGAGTAGATAGAATGGGCACGGATTGTGAAGAGTGGATAGAATGGGCACAGATTGTGAAGAGTAGATAGAATGGGCAAGGATTGTGAAGTGTAGATAGAATGGGCACAAATTGTGAAGAGTAGATTGAATGGGCACGGATTGTGAAGAGTAGATAGAATGGGCATGGATTGTGAAGAGTACATAGAATGGGCATGGATTGTGAAGAGTAGATAGAATGGGTACAGATTGCGAAGAGTGGATAGAATGGGCACAGATTGTGAAGAGTAGATAGAATGCGCACAGATTGTGAAGAGTACATAGAATGGGCACAGATTGTGAAGTGTAGATAGAATGGGCACGGATTGTGAAGAGTGGATAGAATGGGCATGTATTGTGAAGAGTAGATAGAATGGGCACGGATTGTGAAGAGTGGATAGAATGGGCAAGTATTGTGAGGAGTAGATAGAATGGGCACAGATTGTGAAGAGTGGATGGAATGGGCACGGATTGTGAAGAGTAGATAGGATGGGCACGGATTGTGAAGAGTAGATAGAATGGGCACAGATTGTGAAGAGTGCACAGAATGGGCATGGATTGTGAAGAGTAGATAGAATGGGCATGGATTGTGACGAGTGGATAGAATGGGCACAGATTGTGAAGAGTAGATAGAATGGGCACGGATTTTGAAGAGTGGATAGAATGGGCACAGATTGTGAAGAGTAGATAGAATGGGAACGGATTGTGAAGAGTAGATAGAATGGGAACGGATTGTGAAGAGTAGATAGAATGGGTACAGATTGTGAAGAGTGGATAGAATGGGCACAGATTGTGAAGAGTAGATAGAATGTGCACGGATTGTGAAGAGCAGATAAAATGGGCATGGATTGTGAAGTGTAGATAGAATGGGCACGGATTGTGAAGAGTAGACAGAATGGGCATGGATTGTGAAGAGTAGATTGAATGGGCACGGATTCTGAAGAGTAGATAGAATGGGTACGGATTGTGAAGAGTAGATAGAATGGGCATGGATTTTGAAGAGTGGATAGAATGCGCACAGATTGTGAAGAGTAGATAGAATGGGCACGGATTGTGAAGAGTAGATAGAATGGGTACGGATTGTGAAGAGTAGATAGAATGGGAATGGATTTTAAGAGCGGATAGAATGGGCACAGATTGTGAAGAGTAGATAGAATGGGCACGAATTGTGAAGAGTAGATAGAATGGGCACGGATTCTGAAGAGTGGATAGAATGGGCACGGATTGTGAAGAGTAGATAGAATGGGCACAGAGTTTGAAGTGTGGAGAGAATAGGCACAGATTGTGAAGAGTAGATAGAATGGGCACGGATTGTGAAGAGTGGATAGAATGGGTACAGATTGAGAAGAGTGGATAGAATGGGCACAGATTGTGAAGAGTGGATAGAATGGGCACAGATTGTGAAGAGTAGATAGAATGGGCACTGATTGTGAAGAGTGGAGAGAATGGGCACGGATTGTGAAGAGTGGATAGAATGGGCACGGATTGTGAAGAGTGGTTAGAATGGGCATGGATTGTGAAGAGTAGATAGATTGAGCATGATTGTGAAGAGTGGATAGAATGGGCATGGATTGTGAAGAGTAGATAGAATGGGCACGGATTGTGAAGAGTGGATAGAATGGGCACGGATTGTGAAGAGTAGATAGAATGGGCACAGATTGTGAAGAGTGGATAGAAAGGGCACAGATTGTGAAGAGTGGATAGAATGGGCACAGATTGTGAAGAGTAGATAGAATGGGGACAGATTGTGAAGAATGGATAGAATGGGCACAGATTGTGAAGATTGGATAGAATGGGCACAGATTGTGAAGAGTAGATAGAATGGGCACGGATTGTGAAGAGTAGATAGAATGGGCACGGAATGTGAAGAGTAGATAGAATGGGCACAGATTGTGAAGAATGGATAGAATTGGTATGGATTGTGAAGAGTAGATAGAATGGGCACGGATTGTGAAGAGTGGATAGGATGGGCACAGATTGTGAAGAGTAGATAGAATGGGCAAGGATTGTGAAGTGTGGATAGAATGGGCACAAATTGGAAAGAGTAGATACAATGGGCAGGGATTGTGAAGAGTAGATAAAATGGGAACAGATTGTGAAGAGTACATAGAACGGGCATGGATTGTGAAGAGTAGAGAGAATGGGTACAGATTGTGAAGAGTGGATAGAATGGGCACAGATTCTGAAGAGTAGATAGAATGGGCACGGATTGTGAAGAGTACATAGAATGGGCATGGATTGTGAAGTGTAGATAGAATGGGCACGGATTGTGAAGAGTGGATAGAATGTGCATGGATTGTGAAGAGTAGATAGAATGGGCATGGATTTTGAAGAGTGGATAGAATGGGCACAGATTGTGAAGAGTAGATAGAATGGGCACGGATTGTGAAGAGTAGATAGAATGGGCACAGATTCTGAAGAGTGGATAGAATGGGCACGGATTGTGAAGAGTAGATAGAATGGGCACAGCTTGTGAAGAGTGGATAGAATGGGCACAGATTGTGAAGAGTAGATAGAATGGGCACGGATTGTGAAGAGTGGATAGAATGGGTACAGATTGAGAAGAGTGGATAGAATGGGCACAGATTGTGAAGAGTAGATAGAATGGGCACAGATTGTGAAGAATGGATAGAATGGGCACGGATTGTGAAGAGTGGATAGAACGGGCACGGATTGTGAAGATTGGATAGAATGGGTACAGATTGTGAAGAGTGGATAGAATGGGCATGGATTGAGAAGAGTAGATAGAATGGGCACGGATTGTGAAGAGTAGATAGAATGGGCATGGATTGTGAAGAGTAGATAGAATGGGCACGGATTGTGAAGAGTAGATAGAATGGGCACGGATTGTGAAGAGTAGATAGAATGGGCACGGATTGTGAAGAGTAGATAGAATGGGCACGGATTGTAAAGAGTAGATAGAATGGGCAAAGATTGTGAAGAATGGATAGAATGGGCATGGATTGTGAAGAGTAGATAGAATGGGCACGGATTGTGAAGAGTGGATAGAATGGGCATGGATTGTGAAGAGTAGATAGAATGGGCACAGATTGTGAAGAGTGGATAGAATGGGCACTGATTGTGAAGAGTGGATAGAATGGGCACAGATTGTGAAGAGAGGATAGAATGGGCACGGATTGTGAAGAGTAGATAGAATGGGCACGTATTGTGAAGGGTAGATAGAATGGGCACAGATTGTGAAGAGTGGATAGAATTGGCATGGATTGTGATGAGTAGATCGAATGGGCACGGATTTGAAGAGTGGATAGAATGGGCACAGATTGTGAAGAATAGATAGAATGGGCACGGATTGTGAAGAGTAGATACAATGGGTACGGATTGTGAATAGTGGATAGAATGGGAACGGATTGTGAAGAGTGGATAGAATGGGCATGGATTCTGAAGAATGGATAGAATGGGCACGGATTGTGAAGAGTAGATAGAATGGGCACAGAGTGTGAAGAGTGGATAGAATGGGCACAAATTGTGAAGAGTAAATAGAATGGGCACGGATTGTGAAGAGTGGATAGAATGGGTACAAATTGTGAAGAGTGGATAGAATGGGCACAAATTGTGAAGAGCGGATAGAATGGGCACAGATTGTAAAGAGTAGATAGAATGGGCACGGATTGTGAAGAGTGGATAGAATGGGCACGGATTGTGAAGAGTGGATAGAATGGGCACGGATTGTGAAGAGTGGTTAGAATGGGCATGGATTGTGAAGAGTAGATAGAATGGGCATGGATTGTGAAGAGTGGATAGAATGGGCATGGATTGTGAAGAGTAGATAGAATGGGCACGGATTGTGAAGAGTGGATAGAATGGGCACGGATTGTGAAGAGTAGATAGAATGGGCACAGATTGTGAAGAGTGGATAGAATGGGCACAGATTGTGAAGAGTGGATAGAATGGGCACAGATTGTGAAGAGTAGATAGAATGGGGACAGATTGTGAAGAATGAATTGAATGGGCACAGATTGTGAAGAGTGGATAGAATGGGCACAGATTGTGAAGAGTAGATAGAATGGGCACGAATTGTGAAGAGTAGATAGAATGGGCACGGACTGTGAAGAGTAGATAGAGTGGGCACAGATTGTGAAGAGTGGATAGAATTGGCATGGATTGTGAAGAGTAGATAGAATGGGCACGGATTGTGAAGAGTGGATAGAATGGGCACAGATTGTGAAGAGTAGATAGAATGGGCAAGGATTGTGAAGTGTGGATAGAATGGGCACAAATTGTGAAGAGTAGATTGAATGGGCACGGATTGTGAAGAGTAGATAGAATGGGCATGGATTGTGAAGAGTACATAGAATGGGCATGGATTGTGAAGAGTAGATAGAATGGGTACAGATTGCGAAGAGTGGATAGAATGGGCACAGATTGTGAAGAGTAGATAGAATGGGCACAGATTGTGAAGAGTACATAGAATGGGCACAGATTGTGAAGTGTAGATAGAATGGGCACGGATTGTGAAGAGTGGATAGAATGGGCATGTATTGTGAAGAGTAGATAGAATGGGCACGGATTGTGAAGAGTGGATAGAATGGGCACGTATTGTGAAGAGTAGATAGAATGGGCACAGATTGTGAAGAGTGGATGGAATGGGCACGGATTGTGAAGAGTAGATAGGATGGGCACGGATTGTGAAGAGTAGATAGAATGGGCACAGATTGTGAAGAGTGCACAGAATGGGCATGGATTGTGAAGAGTAGATAGAATGGGCATGGATTGTGACGAGTGGATAGAATGGGCACAGATTGTGAAGAGTAGATAGAATGGGCACGGATTTTGAAGAGTGGATAGAATGGGCACAGATTGTGAAGAGTAGATAGAATGGGAACGGATTGTGAAGAGTAGATAGAATGGGAACGGATTGTGAAGAGTAGATAGAATGGGTACAGATTGTGAAGAGTGGATAGAATGGGCACAGATTGTGAAGAGCAGATAGAATTTGCACGGATTGTGAAGAGCAGATAAAATGGGCATGGATTGTGAAGTGTAGATAGAATGGGCACGGATTGTGAAGAGTAGACAGAATGGGCATGGATTGTGAAGAGTAGATTGAATGGGCACGGATTCTGAAGAGTAGATAGAATGGGTACGGATTGTGAAGAGTAGATAGAATGGGCATGGATTTTGAAGAGTGGATAGAATGCGCACAGATTGTGAAGAGTAGATAGAATGGGCACGGATTGTGAAGAGTAGATAGAATGGGTACGGATTGTGAAGAGTAGATAGAATGGGAATGGATTTTGAAGAGCGGATAGAATGGGCACAGATTGTGAAGAGTAGATAGAATGGGCACGAATTGTGAAGAGTAGATAGAATGGGCACGGATTCTGAAGAGTGGATAGAATGGGCACGGATTGTGAAGAGTAGATAGAATGGGCACAGAGTGTGAAGTGTGGAGAGAATAGGCACAGATTGTGAAGAGTAGATAGAATGGGCACGGATTGTGAAGAGTGGATAGAATGGGTACAGATTGAGAAGAGTGGATAGAATGGGCACAGATTGTGAAGAGTGGATAGAATGGGCACAGATTGTGAAGAGTAGATAGAATGGGCACTGATTGTGAAGAGTGGAGAGAATGGGCACGGATTGTGAAGAGTGGATAGAATGGGCACGGATTGTGAAGAGTGGTTAGAATGGGCATGGATTGTGAAGAGTAGATAGATTGAGCATGATTGTGAAGAGTGGATAGAATGGGCATGGATTGTGAAGAGTAGATAGAATGGGCACGCATTGTGAAGAGTGGATAGAATGGGCACGGATTGTGAAGAGTAGATAGAATGGGCACAGATTGTGAAGAGTGGATAGAATGGGCACAGATTGTGAAGAGTAGATAGAATGGGGACAGATTGTGAAGAATGGATAGAATGGGCACAGATTGTGAAGATTGGATAGAATGGGCACAGATTGTGAAGAGTAGATAGAATGGGCACGGATTGTGAAGAGTAGATAGAATGGGCACGGATTGTGAAGAGTAGATAGAATGGGCACAGATTGTGAAGAATGGATAGAATTGGTATGGATTGTGAAGAGTAGATAGAATGGGCACGGATTGTGAAGAGTGGATAGGATGGGCACAGATTGTGAAGAGTAGATAGAATGGGCAAGGGTTGTGAAGTGTGGATAGAATGTGCACAAATTGGAAAGAGTAGATACAATGGGAACAGATTGTGAAGAGTACATAGAACGGGCATGGATTGTGAAGAGTAGAGAGAATGGGTACAGATTGTGAAGAGTGGATAGAATGGGCACAGATTGTGAAGAGTAGATAGAATGGGCACGGATTGTGAAGAGTACATAGAATGGGCATGGATTGTGAAGTGTAGATAGAATGGGCACGGATTGTGAAGAGTGGATAGAATGTGCATGGATTGTGAAGAGTAGATAGAATGGGCATGGATTTTGAAGAGTGGATAGAATGGGCACAGATTGTGAAGAGTAGATAGAATGGGCACGGATTGTGAAGAGTAGATAGAATGGGCACAGATTCTGAAGAGTGGATAGAACGGGCACGGATTGTGAAGAGTAGATAGAATGGGCACAGCTTGTGAAGAGTGGATAGAATGGGCACAGATTGTGAAGACTAGATAGAATGGGCACGGATTGTGAAGAGTGGATAGAATGGGTACAGATTGAGAAGAGTGGATAGAATGGGCACAGATTGTGAAGAGTGGATAGAATGGGCACAGATTGTGAAGAGTAGATAGAATGGGCACGGATTGTGAAGAGTGGATAGAATGGGCACGGATTCTGAAGATTGGATAGAATGGGCACGGATTGTGAAGAGTGGTTAGAATGGGCATGGATTGTGAAGAGTAGATAGAATGGGCATGATTGTGAAGAGTGGATAGAATGGGCATGGATTGTGAAGAGTAGATAGAAAGGGCACGGATTGTGAAGAGTGGATAGAATTGGCACGGATTGTGAAGAGTAGATAGAATGGGCACAGATTGTGAAGAGTGGATAGAATGGGCACAGATTGTGAAGAGTGGATAGAATGGTCACAGATTGTGAAGAGTAGATAGAATGGGGACAGATTGTGAAGAATGGATCGAATGGGCACAGATTGTGAAGATTGGATAGAATGGGCACAGATTGTGAAGAGTAGGTAGAATGGGCACAGATTGTGAAGAGTCGATAGAATGGGCACGGATTGTGAAGAGTAGATAGAATGGGCACAGATTGTGAAGAATGGATAGAATTGGCATGGATTGTGAAGAGTAGATAGAATGGGCACGGATTGGGAAGAGTGGATAGGACGGGCACAGATTGTGAAGAGTAGATAGAATGGGCAAGGATTGTGAAGCGTGGATAGAATGGGCACAAATTGGAAAGAGTAGATAGAATGGGCAAGGATTGTGAAGAGTAGATAAAATGGGAACAGATTCTGAAGAGTACATAGAATGGGCATGGATTGTGAAGAGTAGATAGAATGGGTACTGATTGTGAAGAGTGGATAGAATGGGCACAGATTGTGAAGAGTAGATAGAATGGGCACGGATTGTGAAGAGTACATAGAATGGGCATGGATTGTGAAGTGTAGATAGAATGGGCACGGATTGTGAAGAGTGGATAGAATGGGCATGGATTGTGAAGAGTAGATAGAGTGGGCACAGATTGTGAAGAGTAGATAGAATGGGCACGGATTGCGAAGAGCAGATACAATGGGTACGGATTGTGAAGAGTAGATAGAATGGGAATGGATTTTGATGAGTGGATAGAATGGGCACAGATTGTGAAGAGTAGATAGAATGGGGACAGATTGTGAAGAATGGATCAAATGGGCACAGATTGTGAAGATTGGATAGAATGGGCACAGATTGTGAAGAGTAGATAGAATGGGCACGGATTGTGAAGAGTAGATAGAATGGGCACGGATTGTGAAGAGTAGATAGAATGGGCACAGATTGTGAAGAATGGATAGAATTGGCATGGATTGTGAAGAGTAGATAGAATGGGCACGGATTGTGAAGAGTGGATAGGACGGGCACAGATTGTGAAGAGTAGATAGAATGGGCAAGGATTGTGAAGTGTGGATAGAATGGGCACAAATTGGAAAGAGTAGATAGAATGGGCACGGATTGTGAAGAGTAGATAAAATGGGATCAGATTGTGAAGAGTACATAGAATGGGCATGGATTGTGAAGAGTAGATAGAATGGGTACTGATTGTGAAGAATGGATAGAATGGGCACAGGTTGTGAAGAGTAGATAGAATGGGCACGGATTGTGAAGAGTACGTAGAATGGGCATGGATTGTGAAGTGTAGATAGAATGGGCACGGATTGTGAAGAGTGGATAGAATGGGCATGGATTGTGAAGAGCAGATAGAATGGGCACAGATTGTGAAGAGTAGATTGAATGGGCACGGATTGTGAAGAGTAGATAGAACGGGTACGGATTGTGAAGAGTAGATAGAATGGGAATGGATTTTGAAGAGTGGATAGAATGGGCACAGATTGTGAAGAGTAGATAGAATGGGCACGGATTGTGAAGAGTAGATAGAATGGGCACGGATTCTGAAGAGTGGATAGAATGGGCACTGATTGTGAAGAGTAGATAGAATGGGCACAGAATGTGAAGAGTGGATAGAATGGGCACAGATTGTGAAGAGTAGATAGAATGGGCACGGATTGTGAAGAGTGGATAGAATGGGTACAGATTGAGAAGAGCGGATAGAATGGGCACAGATTGTGAAGAGTGGATAGAATGGGCACAGATTGTGAAGAGTAGATAGAATGGGCACTGATTGCGAAGAGTGGAGAGAATGGGCACGGATTGTGAAGAGTAGATAGAATGGGCACGGATTGTGAAGAGTGGATAGAATGGGCGCGGATTGTGAAGAGTGGATAGAATGGGCACGGATTGAGAAGAGTGGTTAGAATGGGCATGGATTGTGAAGAGTAGATAGAATGAGCATGATTGTGAAGAGTGGATAGAATGGGCATGGATTGTGAAGAGTAGATAGAATGGGCACGGATTGTGAAGAGTGGATAGAATGGGCACGGATTGTGAAGAGTAGATAGAATGGGCACAGCTTGTGAAGAGTGGATAGAATGGGCACAGATTGTGAAGAGTAGATAGAATGGGCACGGATTGTGAAGAGTGGATAGAATGGGTACAGATTGAGAAGAGTGGATAGAATGGGCACAGATTGTGAAGAGTGGATAGAATGGGCACAGATTGTGAAGAGTAGATAGAATGGGCACGGATTGTGAAGATTGGATAGAATGGGCACAGATTGTGAAGATTGGATAGAATGAGCACGGATTGTGAAGAGTGGTTAGAAAGGGCATGGATTGTGAAGAGTAGATAGAATGGGCATGATTGTGAAGAGTGGATAGAATGGGCATGGATTGTGAAGAGTAGATAGAATGGGCACGGATTGTGAAGAGTGGATAGAATTGGCACGGATTGTGAAGAGTAGATAGAATGGGCACAGATTGTGAAGAGTGGATAGAATGGGCACAGATTGTGAAGAATGGATAGAATGGGCACAGATTGTGAAGAGTAGATAGAATGGGGACAGATTGTGAAGAATGGATCGAATGGGCACAGATTGTGAAGATTGGATAGAATGGGCACAGATTGTGAAGAGTAGATAGAATGGGCACGGATTGTGAAGAGTCGATAGAATGGGCACGGATTGTGAAGAGTAGATAGAATGGGCACAGATTGTGAAGAATGGGTAGAATTGGCATGGATTGTGAAGAGTAGATAGAATGGGCACGGATTGTGAAGAGTGGATAGGACGGGCACAGATTGTGAAGAGTAGATAGAATGGGCAAGGATTGTGAAGTGTGGATAGAATGGGCACAAATTGGAAAGAGTAGATAGAATGGGCACGGATTGTGAAGAGTAGATAAAATGGGAACAGATTGTGAAGAGTGGATAGAATGGGCACAGATTGTGAAGAGTAGATAGAATGGGCACGGATTGTGAAGAGTACATAGAATGGGCATGGATTGTGAAGTGTAGATAGAATGGGCACGGATTGTGAAGATTAGATAGAATGGGCACAGATTTTGAAGAGTAGATAGAATGGGTACGGATTGTGAAGAGTAGATAGAATAGGAATGGATTTTGAAGAGTGGATAGAATGGGCACAGATTGTGAAGAGTAGATAGAATGGGCACGGATTGTGAAGAGTAGATAGAATGGGTACGGATTGTGAAGAGTAGATAGAATAGGAATGGATTTTGAAGAGTGGATAGAATGGGCACAGATTGTGAAGAGTAGATAGAATGGGGACAGATTGTGAAGAATGGATCGAATGGGCACAGATTGTGAAGATTGGATAGAATGGGCACAGATTGTGAAGAGTAGATAGAATGGGCACGGATTGTGAAGAGTAGATAGAATGGGCACGGATTGTGAAGAGTAGATAGAATGGGGAGATTGTGAAGAATGGATAGAATTGGCATGGATTGTGAAGAGTAGATAGAATGGGCACGGATTGTGAAGAGTGGATAGGACGGGCACAGATTGTGAAGAGTAGATAGAATGGGCAAGGATTGTGAAGTGTGGATAGAATGGGCACAAATTGGAAAGAGTAGATAGAATGGGCACGGATTGTGAATAGTAGATAAAATGGGAACAGATTGTGAAGAGTACATAGAATGGGCATGGATTGTGAAGAGTAGATAGAATGGGTACTGATTGTGAAGAATGGATAGAATGGGCACAGGTTGTGAAGAGTAGATAGAATGGGTACAGATTGTGAAGAGTACATAGAATGGGCATGGATTGTGAAGTGTAGATAGAATGGGCACGGATTGTGAAGAGTGGATAGAATGGGCACGGATTGTGAAGAGCAGATAGAACGGGTACGGATTGGGAAGAGTAGATAGAATGGGAATGGATTTTGAAGAGTGGATAGAATGGGCACAGATTGTGAAGAGTAGATAGAATGGGCACGGATTGTGAAGAGTAGATAGAATGGGCACGGATTCTGAAGAGTGGATAGAATGGGCACGGATTGTGAAGAGTAGATAGAATGGGCACAGAGTGTGAAGAGTGGATAGAATGGGCACAGATTGTGAAGAGTAGATAGAATGGGCACGGATTGTGAAGAGTGGATAGAATGGGTACAGATTGAGAAGAGTGGATAGAATGGGCACAGATTGTGAAGAGTGGTTAGAATGGGCACAGATTGTGAAGAGTAGATAGAATGGGCACTGATTGTGAAGAGTGGAGAGAATGGGCACGGATTGTGAAGAGTAGATAGAATGGGCACGGATTGTGAAGAGTGGATAGAATGGGCACGGATTGTGAAGAGTAAATAGAATGGGCACGGATTGTGAAGAGTGGATAGAATGGGTACAAATTGTGAAGAGTGGATAGAATGGGCACAAATTGTGAAGAGCGGATAGAATGGGCACAGATTGTAAAGAGTAGATAGAATGGGCACGGATTGTGAAGAGTGGATAGAATGGGCACGGATTGTGAAGAGCGGATAGAATGGGCACGGATTGTGAAGAGTGGTTAGAATGGGCATGGATTGTGAAGAGTAGATAGAATGGGCATGGATTGTGAAGAGTGGATAGAATGGGCATGGATTGTGAAGAGTAGATAGAATGGGCACGGATTGTGAAGAGTGGATAGAATGGGCACGGATTGTGAAGAGTAGATAGAATGGGCACAGATTGTGAAGAGTGGATAGAATGGGCACAGATTGTGAAGAGTGGATAGAATGGGCACAGATTGTGAAGAGTAGATAGAATGGGGACAGATTGTGAAGAATGAATAGAATGGGCACAGATTGTGAAGAGTGGATAGAATGGGCACAGATTGTGAAGAGTAGATAGAATGGGCACGAATTGAGAAGAGTAGATAGAATGGGCACGGACTGTGAAGAGTAGATAGAGTGGGCACAGATTGTGAAGAGTGGATAGAATTGGCATGGATTGTGAAGAGTAGATAGAATGGGCACGGATTGTGAAGAGTGGATAGAATGGGCACAGATTGTGAAGAGTAGATAGAATGGGCAAGGATTGTGAAGTGTGGATAGAATGGGCACAAATTGTGAAGAGTAGATTGAATGGGCACGGATTGTGAAGAGTAGATAGAATGGGCATGGATTGTGAAGAGTACATAGAATGGGCATGGATTGTGAAGAGTAGATAGAATGGGTACAGATTGCGAAGAGTGGATAGAATGGGCACAGATTGTGAAGAGTAGATAGAATGCGCACAGATTGTGAAGAGTACATAGAATGGGCACAGATTGTGAAGTGTAGATAGAATGGGCACGGATTGTGAAGAGTGGATAGAATGGGCATGTATTGTGAAGAGTAGATAGAATGGGCACGGATTGTGAAGAGTGGATAGAATGGGCACGTATTGTGAAGAGTAGATAGAATGGGCACAGATTGTGAAGAGTGGATGGAATGGGCACGGATTGTGAAGAGTAGATAGGATGGGCACGGATTGTGAAGAGTAGATAGAATGGGCACAGATTGTGAAGAGTGCACAGAATGGGCATGGATTGTGAAGAGTAGATAGAATGGGCATGGATTGTGACGAGTGGATAGAATGGGCACAGATTGTGAAGAGTAGATAGAATGGGCACGGATTTTGAAGAGTGGATAGAATGGGCACAGATTGTGAAGAGTAGATAGAATGGGAACGGATTGTGAAGAGTAGATAGAATGGGAACGGATTGTGAAGAGTAGATAGAATGGGTACAGATTGTGAAGAGTGGATAGAATGGGCACAGATTGTGAAGAGTAGATAGAATGTGCACGGATTGTGAAGAGCAGATAAAATGGGCATGGATTGTGAAGTGTAGATAGAATGGGCACGGATTGTGAAGAGTAGACAGAATGGGCATGGATTGTGAAGAGTAGATTGAATGGGCACGGATTCTGAAGAGTAGATAGAATGGGTACGGATTGTGAAGAGTAGATAGAATGGGCATGGATTTTGAAGAGTGGATAGAATGCGCACAGATTGTGAAGAGTAGATAGAATGGGCACGGATTGTGAAGAGTAGATAGAATGGGTACGGATTGTGAAGAGTAGATAGAATGGGAATGGATTTTGAAGAGCGGATAGAATGGGCACAGATTGTGAAGAGTAGATAGAATGGGCACGAATTGTGAAGAGTAGATAGAATGGGCACGGATTCTGAAGAGTGGATAGAATGGGCACGGATTGTGAAGAGTAGATAGAATGGGCACAGAGTGTGAAGTGTGGAGAGAATAGGCACAGATTGTGAAGAGTAGATGGAATGGGCACGGATTGTGAAGAGTGGATAGAATGGGTACAGATTGAGAAGCGTGGATAGAATGGGCACAGATTGTGAAGAGTGGATAGAATGGGCACAGATTGTGAAGAGTAGATAGAATGGGCACTGATTGTGAAGAGTGGAGAGAATGGGCACGGATTGTGAAGAGTAGATAGAATGGGCACGCATTGTGAAGAGTGGATAGAATGGGCACGGATTGTGAAGAGTAGATAGAATGGGCACAGATTGTGAAGAGTGGATAGAATGGGCACAGATTGTGAAGAGTAGATAGAATGGGGACAGATTGTGAAGAATGGATAGAATGGGCACAGATTGTGAAGATTGGATAGAATGGGCACAGATTGTGAAGAGTAGATAGAATGGGCACGGATTGTGAAGAGTAGATAGAATGGGCACGGATTGTGAAGAGTAGATAGAATGGGCACAGATTGTGAAGAATGGATAGAATTGGTATGGATTGTGAAGAGTAGATAGAATGGGCACGGATTGTGAAGAGTGGATAGGATGGGCACAGATTGTGAAGAGTAGATAGAATGGGCAAGGATTGTGAAGTGTGGATAGAATGTGCACAAATTGGAAAGAGTAGATACAATGGGAACAGATTGTGAAGAGTACATAGAACGGGCATGGATTGTGAAGAGTAGAGAGAATGGGTACAGATTGTGAAGAGTGGATAGAATGGGCACAGATTGTGAAGAGTAGATAGAATGGGCACGGATTGTGAAGAGTACATAGAATGGGCATGGATTGTGAAGTGTAGATAGAATGGGCACGGATTGTGAAGAGTGGATAGAATGTGCATGGATTGTGAAGAGTAGATAGAATGGGCATGGATTTTGAAGAGTGGATAGAATGGGCACAGATTGTGAAGAGTAGATAGAATGGGCACGGATTGTGAAGAGTAGATAGAATGGGCACAGATTCTGAAGAGTGGATAGAACGGGCACGGATTGTGAAGAGTAGATAGAATGGGCACAGCTTGTGAAGAGTGGATAGAATGGGCACAGATTGTGAAGACTAGATAGAATGGGCACGGATTGTGAAGAGTGGATAGAATGGGTACAGATTGAGAAGAGTGGATAGAATGGGCACAGATTGTGAAGAGTGGATAGAATGGGCACAGATTGTGAAGAGTAGATAGAATGGGCACGGATTGTGAAGAGTGGATAGAATGGGCACGGATTGTGAAGATTGGATAGAATGGGCACGGATTGTGAAGAGTGGTTAGAATGGGCATGCATTGTGAAGAGTAGATAGAATGGGCATGATTGTGAAGAGTGGATAGAATGGGCATGGATTGTGAAGAGTAGATAGAAAGGGCACGGATTGTGAAGAGTGGATAGAATTGGCACGGCTTGTGAAGAGTAGATAGAATGGGCACAGATTGTGAAGAGTGGATAGAATGGGCACAGATTGTGAAGAGTGGATAGAATGGTCACAGATTGTGAAGAGTAGATAGAATGGGGACAGATTGTGAAGAATGGATCGAATGGGCACAGATTGTGAAGATTGGATAGAATGGGCACAGATTGTGAAGAGTAGGTAGAATGGGCACGGATTGTGAAGAGTCGATAGAATGGGCACGGATTGTGAAGAGTAGATAGAATGGGCACAGATTGTGAAGAAAGGATAGAATTGGCATGGATTGTGAAGAGTAGATAGAATGGGCACGGATTGGGAAGAGTGGATAGGACGGGCACAGATTGTGAAGAGTAGATAGAATGGGCAAGGATTGTGAAGCGTGGATAGAATGGGCACAAATTGGAAAGAGTAGATAGAATGGGCAAGGATTGTGAAGAGTAGATAAAATGGGAACAGATTCTGAAGAGTACATAGAATGTGCATGGATTGTGAAGAGTAGATAGAATGGGTACTGATTGTGAAGAGTGGATAGAATGGCACAGATTGTGAAGAGCAGATAGAATGGGCACGGATTGTGAAGAGTACATAGAATGGGCATGGATTGTGAAGGTGTAGATAGAATCGGCACGGATTGTGAAGAGTGGATAGAATGGGCATGGATTGTGAAGAGTAGATAGAGTGGGCACAGATTGTGAAGAGTAGATAGAATGGGCACGGATTGTGAAGAGCAGATAGAATGGGTACGGATTGTGAAGAGTAGATAGAATGGGAATGGATTTTGAAGAGTGGATAGAATGGGCACAGATTGTGAAGAGTAGATAGAATGGGGACAGATTGTGAAGAATGGATCGAATGGGCACAGATTGTGAAGATTGGATAGAATGGGCACAGATTGTGAAGAGTAGATAGAATGGGCACGGATTGTGAAGAGTAGATAGAATGGGCACGGATTGTGAAGAGTAGATAGAATGGGCACAGATTGTGAAGAATGGATAGAATTGGCATGGATTGTGAAGAGTAGATAGAATGGGCACGGATTGTGAAGAGTGGATAGGACGGGCACAGATTGTGAAGAGTAGATAGAATGGGCAAGGATTGTGAAGTGTGGATAGAATGGGCACAAATTGGAAAGAGTAGATAGAATGGGCACGGATTGTGAAGAGTAGATAAAATGGGATCAGATTGTGAAGAGTACATAGAATGGGCATGGATTGTGAAGAGTAGATAGAATGGGTATTGATTGTGAAGAATGGATAGAATGGGCACAGGTTGTGAAGAGTAGATAGAATGGGCACGGATTGTGAAGAGTACATAGAATGGGCATGGATTGTGAAGTGTAGATAGAATGGGCACGGATTGTGAAGAGCGGATAGAATGGGCATGGATTGTGAAGAGCAGATAGAATGGGCACAGATTGTGAAGAGTAGATTGAATGGGCACGGATTGTGAAGAGTAGATAGAACGGGTACGGATTGTGAAGAGTAGATAGAATGGGAATGGATTTTGAAGAGTGGATAGAATGGGCACAGATTGTGAAGAGTAGATAGAATGGGCACGGATTGTGAAGAGTAGATAGAATGGGCACGGATTGTGAAGAGTAGATAGAATGGGCACAGATTCTGAAGAGTGGATAGAACGGGCACGGATTGTGAAGAGTAGATAGAATGGGCACAGCTTGTGAAGAGTGGATAGAATGGGCACAGATTGTGAAGACTAGATAGAATGGGCACGGATTGTGAAGAGTGGATAGAATGGGTACAGATTGAGAAGAGTGGATAGAATGGGCACAGATTGTGAAGAGTGGATAGAATGGGCACAGATTGTGAAGAGTAGATAGAATGGGCACGGATTGTGAAGAGTGGATAGAATGGGCACGGATTGTGAAGATTGGATAGAATGGGCACGGATTGTGAAGAGTGGTTAGAATGGGCATGGATTGTGAAGAGTAGATAGAATGGGCATGATTGTGAAGAGTGGATAGAATGGGCATGGATTGTGAAGAGTAGATAGAAAGGGCACGGATTGTGAAGAGTGGATAGAATTGGCACGGATTGTGAAGAGTAGATAGAATGGGCACAGATTGTGAAGAGTGGATAGAATGGGCACAGATTGTGAAGAGTGGATAGAATGGTCACAGATTGTGAAGAGTAGATAGAATGGGGACAGATTGTGAAGAATGGATCGAATGGGCACAGATTGTGAAGATTGGATAGAATGGGCACAGATTGTGAAGAGTAGGTAGAATGGGCACGGATTGTGAAGAGTCGATAGAATGGGCACGGATTGTGAAGAGTAGATAGAATGGGCACAGATTGTGAAGAATGGATAGAATTGGCATGGATTGTGAAGAGTAGATAGAATGGGCACGGATTGGGAAGAGTGGATAGGACGGGCACAGATTGTGAAGAGTAGATAGAATGGGCAAGGATTGTGAAGCGTGGATAGAATGGGCACAAATTGGAAAGAGTAGATAGAATGGGCAAGGATTGTGAAGAGTAGATAAAATGGGAACAGATTCTGAAGAGTACATAGAATGGGCATGGATTGTGAAGAGTAGATAGAATGGGTACTGATTGTGAAGAGTGGATAGAATGGGCACAGATTGTGAAGAGCAGATAGAATGGGCACGGATTGTGAAGAGTACATAGAATGGGCATGGATTGTGAAGTGTAGATAGAATGGGCACGGATTGTGAAGAGTGGATAGAATGGGCATGGATTGTGAAGAGTAGATAGAGTGGGCACAGATTGTGAAGAGTAGATAGAATGGGCACGGATTGTGAAGAGCAGATACAATGGGTACGGATTGTGAAGAGTAGATAGAATGGGAATGGATTTTGAAGAGTGGATAGAATGGGCACAGATTGTGAAGAGTAGATAGAATGGGGACAGATTGTGAAGAATGGATCGAATGGGCACAGATTGTGAAGATTGGATAGAATGGGCACAGATTGTGAAGAGTAGATAGAATGGGCACGGATTGTGAAGAGTAGATAGAATGGGCACGGATTGTGAAGAGTAGATAGAATGGGCACAGATTGTGAAGAATGGATAGAATTGGCATGGATTGTGAAGAGTAGATAGAATGGGCACGGATTGTGAAGAGTGGATAGGACGGGCACAGATTGTGAAGAGTAGATAGAATGGGCAAGGATTGTGAAGTGTGGATAGAATGGGCACAAATTGGAAAGAGTAGATAGAATGGGCACGGATTGTGAAGAGTAGATAAAATGGGATCAGATTGTGAAGAGTACATAGAATGGGCATGGATTGTGAAGAGTAGATAGAATGGGTATTGATTGTGAAGAATGGATAGAATGGGCACAGGTTGTGAAGAGTAGATAGAATGGGCACGGATTGTGAAGAGTACATAGAATGGGCATGGATTGTGAAGTGTAGATAGAATGGGCACGGATTGTGAAGAGTGGATAGAATGGGCATGGATTGTGAAGAGCAGATAGAATGGGCACAGATTGTGAAGAGTAGATTGAATGGGCACGGATTGTGAAGAGTAGATAGAACGGGTACGGATTGTGAAGAGTAGATAGAATGGGAATGGATTTTGAAGAGTGGATAGAATGGGCACAGATTGTGAAGAGTAGATAGAATGGGCACGGATTGTGAAGAGTAGATAGAATGGGCACGGATTCTGAAGAGTGGATAGAATGGGCACTGATTGTGAAGAGTAGATAGAATGGGCACAGAATGTGAAGAGTGGATAGAATGGGCACAGATTGTGAAGAGTAGATAGAATGGGCACAGATTGTGAAGAGTGGATAGAATGGGTACAGATTGAGAAGAGCGGATAGAATGGGCACAGATTGTGAAGAGTGGATAGAATGGGCACAGATTGTGAAGAGTAGATAGAATGGGCACTGATTGCGAAGAGTGGAGAGAATGGGCACGGATTGTGAAGAGTAGATAGAATGGGCACGGATTGTGAAGAGTGGATAGAATGGGCGCGGATTGTGAAGAGTGGATAGAATGGGCACGGATTGAGAAGAGTGGTTAGAATGGGCATGGATTGTGAAGAGTAGATAGAATGAGCATGATTGTGAAGAGTGGATAGAATGGGCATGGATTGTGAAGAGTAGATAGAATGGGCACGGATTGTGAAGAGTGGATAGAATGGGCACGGATTGTGAAGAGTAGATAGAATGGGCACAGCTTGTGAAGAGTGGATAGAATGGGCACAGATTGTGAAGAGTAGATAGAATGGGCACGGATTGTGAAGAGTGGATAGAATGGGTACAGATTGAGAAGAGTGGATAGAATGGGCACAGATTGTGAAGAGTGGATAGAATGGGCACAGATTGTGAAGAGTAGATAGAATGGGCACGGATTGTGAAGATTGGATAGAATGGGCACAGATTGTGAAGATTGGATAGAATGAGCACGGATTGTGAAGAGTGGTTAGAAAGGGCATGGATTGTGAAGAGTAGATAGAATGGGCATGATTGTGAAGAGTGGATAGAATGGGCATGGATTGTGAAGAGTAGATAGAATGGGCACGGATTGTGAAGAGTGGATAGAATTGGCACGGATTGTGAAGAGTAGATAGAATGGGCACAGATTGTGAAGAGTGGATAGAATGGGCACAGATTGTGAAGAATGGATAGAATGGGCACAGATTGTGAAGAGTAGATAGAATGGGGACAGATTGTGAAGAATGGATCGAATGGGCACAGATTGTGAAGATTGGATAGAATGGGCACAGATTGTGAAGAGTAGATAGAATGGGCACGGATTGTGAAGAGTCGATAGAATGGGCACGGATTGTGAAGAGTAGATAGAATGGGCACAGATTGTGAAGAATGGGTAGAATTGGCATGGATTGTGAAGAGTAGATAGAATGGGCACGGATTGTGAAGAGTGGATAGGACGGGCACAGATTGTGAAGAGTAGATAGAATGGGCAAGGATTGTGAAGTGTGGATAGAATGGGCACAAATTGGAAAGAGTAGATAGAATGGGCACGGATTGTGAAGAGTAGATAAAATGGGAACAGATTGTGAAGAGTGGATAGAATGGGCACAGATTGTGAAGAGTAGATAGAATGGGCACGGATTGTGAAGAGTACATAGAATGGGCATGGATTGTGAAGTGTAGATAGAATGGGCACGGATTGTGAAGAGTAGATAGAATGGGCACAGATTTTGAAGAGTAGATAGAATGGGTACGGATTGTGAAGAGTAGATAGAATAGGAATGGATTTTGAAGAGTGGATAGAATGGGCACAGATTGTGAAGAGTAGATAGAATGGGCACGGATTGTGAAGAGTAGATAGAATGGGTACGGATTGTGAAGAGTAGATAGAATAGGAATGGATTTTGAAGAGTGGATAGAATGGGCACAGATTGTGAAGAGTAGATAGAATGGGGACAGATTGTGAAGAATGGATCGAATGGGCACAGATTGTGAAGATTGGATAGAATGGGCACAGATTGTGAAGAGTAGATAGAATGGGCACGGATTGTGAAGAGTAGATAGAATGGGCACGGATTGTGAAGAGTAGATAGAATGGGGAGATTGTGAAGAATGGATAGAATTGGCATGGATTGTGAAGAGTAGATAGAATGGGCACGGATTGTGAAGAGTGGATAGGACGGGCACAGATTGTGAAGAGTAGATAGAATGGGCAAGGATTGTGAAGTGTGGATAGAATGGGCACAAATTGGAAAGAGTAGATAGAATGGGCACGGATTGTGAATAGTAGATAAAATGGGAACAGATTGTGAAGAGTACATAGAATGGGCATGGATTGTGAAGAGTAGATAGAATGGGTACTGATTGTGAAGAATGGATAGAATGGGCACAGGTTGTGAAGAGTAGATAGAATGGGTACAGATTGTGAAGAGTACATAGAATGGGCATGGATTGTGAAGTGTAGATAGAATGGGCACGGATTGTGAAGAGTGGATAGAATGGGCACGGATTGTGAAGAGCAGATAGAACGGGTACGGATTGGGAAGAGTAGATAGAATGGGAATGGATTTTGAAGAGTGGATAGAATGGGCACAGATTGTGAAGAGTAGATAGAATGGGCACGGATTGTGAAGAGTAGATAGAATGGGCACGGATTCTGAAGAGTGGATAGAATGGGCACGGATTGTGAAGAGTAGATAGAATGGGCACAGAGTGTGAAGAGTGGATAGAATGGGCACAGATTGTGAAGAGTAGATAGAATGGGCACGGATTGTGAAGAGTGGATAGAATGGGTAAAGATTGAGAAGAGTGGATAGAATGGGCACAGATTGTGAAGAGTGGATAGAATGGGCACAGGTTGTGAAGAGTAGATAGAATGGGCACTGATTGTGAAGAGTGGAGAGAATGGGCACGGATTGTGAAGAGTAGATAGAATGGGCACGGATTGTGAAGAGTGGATAGAATGGGCACGGATTGTGAAGAGTGGATAGAATGGGCACGGATTGAGAAGAGTGGTTAGAATGGGCATGGATTGTGAAGAGTAGATAGAATGAGCATGATTGTGAAGAGTGGATAGAATGGGCATGGATTGTGAAGAGCAGATAGAATGGGCACGGATTGTGAAGAGTGGATAGAATGGGCACGGATTGTGAAGAGCAGATAGAATGGGCACAGATTGTGAAGGGTGGATAGAATGGGCACAGATTGTGAAGAGTAGATAGAATGGGGACAGATTGTGAAGAATGGATAGAATGGGCACAGATTGTGAAGATTGGATAGAATGGGCACAGATTGTGAAGAGTAGATAGAATGGGCATGGATTGTGAAGAGTGGATAGAATGGGCACGGATTGTGAAGAGTAGATAGAATGGGCACAGATTGTGAAGAATGGATAGAATTGGCATGGATTGTGAAGAGTAGATAGAATGGGCACGGATTGTGAAGTGTGGATAGAATGGGCACAAATTGGAAAGAGTAGATAGAATGGGCACGGATTGTGAAGAGCAGATAAAATGGGAACAGATTGTGAAGAGTACATAGAATGGGCATGGATTGTGAAGAGTAGATAGAATGGGTACAGATTGTGAAGAGTGGATAGAATGGGCACAGATTGTGAAGAGTAGATAGAATGGGCACGGATTGTGAAGAGTACATAGAATGGGCATGGATTGTGAAGTGTAGATAGAATGGGCACGGATTGTGAAGAGTGGATAGAATGTGCATGGATTGTGAAGAGTAGATAGAATGGGCATGGATTTTCAAGAGTGGATAGAATGGGCACAGATTCTGAAGAGTAAATAGAATGGGCACGGATTGTGAAGAGTAGATAGAATGGGCACGGATTCTGAAGAGTGGATAGACTGTGCACGGATTGTGAAGAGTAGATAGAATGGGCACAGCGTGTGAAGAGTGGATAGAATGGGCACAGATTGTGAAGAGTAGATATAATGGGCACGGATTGTGAAGAGTGGATAGAATGGCTACAGATTGAGAAGAGTGGATAGAATGGGCACAGATTGTGAAGAGTGCATAGAATGGGCACAGATTGTGAAGAGTAGATAGAATGGGCACGGATTGTGAAGAGTGGATAGAATGGGCACGGATTGTGAAGAGTGGATAGAATGGGCAAGGATTGTGAAGAGTGGTTAGAATGGGCATGGATTGTGAAGAGTAGATAGAATTGGCATGATTGTGAAGAGTGGATAGAATGGGCATGGATTGTGAAGAGTAGATAGAATGGGCACGGATTGTGAAGAGTGGATAGAATTGGCACGGATTGTGAAGAGTAGATAGAATGGGCACAGATTGTGAAGAGTGGATAGAATGGGCACAGATTGTGAAGAGTGGATAGAATGGGCACAGATTGTGAAGAGTAGATAGAATGGGGACAGATTGTGAAGAATGGATAGAATGGGCACAGATTGTGAAGATTGGATAGAATGGGCACAGATTGTGAAGAGTAGATAGAATGGGCACGGATTGTGAAGAGTAGATAGAATGGGCAGGGATTGTGAAGAGTAGATAGAATGGGCACAGATTGTGAAGAATGGATAGAATAAGCATGGAATGTGAAGAGTAGATAGAATGGGCACGGATTGTGAAGAGTGGATAGGATGGGCACAGATTGTGAAGAGTAGATAGAATGGGCAAGGATTGTGAAGTGTGGATAGAATGGGCACAAATTGGAAAGAGTAGATAGAATGGGCACGGATTGTGAAGAGTAGATATAATGGGAACAGATTGTGAAGAGTACATAGAATGGGCAAGGATTGTGAAGAGTAGATAGAATGGGTACTGATTGTGAAGAGTGGATAGAATGGGCACAGATTGTGAAGAGTAGATAGAATGGGCACGGATTGTGAAGAGTACATAGAATGGGCATGGATTGTGAAGTGTAGATAGAATGGGCACGTATTGTGAAGAGTGGATAGAATGGGCATGGATTCTGAAGAGTAGATAGAATGGGCACGGATTGTGAAGAGTGGATAGAATGGGCACGGATTGTGAAGAGTAGATAGAATGGGCACAGATTGTGATGAGTAGATAGAATGGGCACGGATTGTGAAGAGTAGATAGGATGGGCACGGATTGTGAAGATTAGATCGAATGGGCACAGATTGTGAAGAGTGGATAGAATGGGCATGGATTGTGAAGAGTAGATAGAATGGGCATGGATTGTGAAGAGTGGATAGAATGGGCACAGATTGTGAAGAGTAGATAGAATGGGCACAGATTGTGAAGAATGGATAGAATGGGCACAGATTGTGAAGAGTAGATAGAATGGGTACGGATTGTGAAGAGTAGATAGAATGGGCACGGATTGTGAAGAGTAGATTGAATGGGTACAGATTGTGAAGAATGGATAGAATGGGCACAGATTGTGAAGAGTAGATAGAATGGGCACGGATTGTGAAGAGCAGGTAAAATGGGCATGGATTGTGAAGTGCAGATAGAATGGGCACGGATTGTGAAGAGTAGACAGAATGGGCATGGATTGTGAAGAGTAGATTGAATGGGCACGGATTGTGAAAAGTAGATAGAATGGGTACGGATTGTGAAGAGTAGATAGAATGGGCATGGATTGTGGGTGGATAGAATGGGCACGCATTGAGAAGAGTGGATAGAATGGGCACGGATTGTGAAGAGTGGATAGAATGGGCACTGATTGTGAAGAGTAGATAGAATGAGCACGAATTGTAAAGATTAGATAGAATGGGCACGGATTGTGAAGAGTAGATAGAATGGCACAGATTGTGAAGAATGGATAGAATGGGCATGGATTGTGATGAATGGATAGAATGGGCACGGATTGTGAAGAGTGGATAGATTGGTTACAGATTGTGAAGAGTAGATTGAATGGGGACGGATTGTGAAGAGTAGATAGAATGGGTACGGATTGTGAAGAGTGGATAGAATGGGCACGGATTGTGAAGAGTGGATAGAATGGGCACGGATTGTGAATGGATAGAATGGGCACGGATTGTGAAGAGTTGAGAGAATGGGCACGGATTGTGAAAGGAGATAGAATGGGCACGGATTGTGAAGATTCGATAGAATGGGTACGGATTGTGAAGAGTAGATAGAATGGGCACAAATTGTGAAGATTAGATAGAATGGGCACAGATGGTGAAGAATAAATAGAATGGGCATGGATTGTGATGAGTGGATAGAATGGGCACATATTGTGAAGAGTGTATAGAATGGGCATGGGTTGTGGAGAGTGGATAGAATGGGCACAGATTGTGAAGGGTGGATAGAATGGGCACGGATTGTGAAGAGTGGATAGAATGGGCACGGATTGTGAAGATTGGATAGAATGGGTACAGATTGTGAAGAGTGGATAGAATGGGCACGGATCGTGAAGAGTGGATAGAATGGGCACGGGAAGTGAAGAGTAGATAGAATGGGCATGGATTGTGAAGAGTGTATAGAATTGGCATGGATTGTGAAGAGTAGATAGAATGGGCACGGATTGTGAAGAGTAGATAGAATGGGCACAGATTGTGAAGAGTAGATAGAATGGGTACAGATTGTTAGAGTGGATAGAATGGGCACAGATTGTGTAGAGTAGATAGAATGGGCATGGATTGTGAAGAGTAGATAGAATGGGCATGGATTGTGAAGTGTAGATAGAATGGGCACGGATTGTGAAGAGTGGATAGAATGGGCATGGATTGTGAAGAGTAGATAGAATGGGCACAGATTGTGAAGAGTGGATAGAATGGGCACGGATTGTGAAGAGTAGATAGAATGGGCACAGATTGTGAAGAGTGGATAGAATGGGCACGGATTGTGAAGAGTAGATAGAATGGGCACGGACTGTGAAGAGTAGATAGAATGGGCACAGATTGTGAAGAGTGGATAGAATGGGCATGGATTGTGAAGAGTAGATAGAATGGGCATGGATTGTGAAGAGTGGATAGAATGGGCACAGATTGTGAAGAGTAGATAGAATGGGCACGGATTTTGAAGAGTGGATAGAATGGGCACAGATTGTGAAGAGTAGATAGAATGGGAACGAATTGTGAAGAGTAGATAGAATGGGCACGGATTGTGAAGAGTAGATAGAATGGGTAGAGATTGTGAAGAGTGGATTGAATGGGCACAAATTGTGAAGAGTAGATAGAATGGGCACGGATTGTGAAGAGCAGATAAAATGGGCATGGACTGTGAAGTGTAGATAGAATGGGCACGGATTGTGAAGAGTAGACAGAATGGGCATGGATTGTGAAGAGTAGATTGAATGGGCACGGATTGTGAAGAGTGGATAGAATGGGTACGGATTGTGAAGAGTAGATAGAATGGGCATGGATTTTGAAGAGTGGATAGAATGGGCACAGATTGTGAAGAGTAGATAGAATGGGCACGGATTGTGAAGAGTAGATACAATGGTTATGGATTGTGAATAGTGGACAGAATTGGTATGGATTGTGAAGAGTGGATAGAATGGGCACGGATTCTGAAGAGTGGATAGAATGGGCACGGATTGTGAAGAGTAGATAGAATGGGCACAGAGTGTGAAGAGTGGATAGAATGGGCACAGATTGTGAAGAGTGGATAGAATGGGCACAGATTGGAAAGACTAGTTAGAATGGGCACGGATTGTGAAGAGTGGTTAGAATGGGCATGGATTGTGAAGAGTAGATAGAATGGGCATGATTGTGAAGAGTGGATAGAATGGGCATGGATTGTGAAGAGTAGATAGAATTGGCACGGATTGTGAAGAGTGGATAGAATAGGCACGGATTGTGAAGAGTAGATAGAATGGGCACAGATTGTGAAGAGTGGATAGAATGGGCACAGATTGTGAAGAATGGATAGAATGGGCACAGATTGTGAAGATTGGATAGAATGGGCACAGATTGTGAAGAGTAGATAGAATGGTGACGGATTGTGAAGAGTAGATAGAATGGGCACGGATTGTGAAGATTAGATAGAATGGGCACAGATTGTGAAGAATGGATAGAATTGGCATTGATTGTGAAGAGTAGATAGAATGGGCACGGATTGTGAAGAGTGGACAGGATGGGCACAGATTGTGAAGAGTAGATAGAATGGGCAAGGATTGTGAAGTGTGGATAGAATGGGCAGAAATTGGAAAGAGTAGATAGAATGGGCACGGATTGTGAAGAGTAGATAAAATGGGAACAGATTGGGAAGAGTACATAGAATGGGCATGGATTGTGAAGAGTAGATAGAATGGGTATAGATTGTGAAGAGTGGATAGAATGGGCACAGATTGTGAAGAGTAGATAGAATGGGCACGGATTGTGAAGAGTACATAGAATGGGCATGGATTGTGAAGTGTAGATAGAATGGGCACGGATTGTGAAGAGTGGATAGAATGGGCATGGATTGTGAAGAGTAGATAGAATGGGCACGGATTGTGAAGAGTGGATAGAATGGGCACGGATTGTGAAGAATAGATAGAATGGGCACAGATTGTGATGAGTGGATAGAATGGGCACGGTTTGTGAAGAGTAGATAGGATGGGCACGGATTGTGAAGAGTAGATAGAATGGGCACAGATTGTGAAGAGTGGATAGAATGGGCATGGATTGTGAAGAGTAGATAGAATGGGCATGGATTGTGAAGAGTGGATAGAATGGGCACAGATTGTGAAGAGTAGATAGAATGGGCACGGATTGTGAAGAGTGGATAGAATGGGCACAGATTGTGAAGAGTAGATAGAATGGGAACGGATTGTGAAGAATAGATAGAATGGGCACGGATTGTGAAGAGTAGATTGAATGGGTACAGATTGTGAAGAATGGATAGAATGGGCACAGATTGTGAAAAGTAGATAGAATGGGCACGGATTGTGAAGAGCAGATAAAATGGGCATGGATTGTGAAGTGTAGATAGAATGGGCACGGATTGTGAAGAGTAGACAGAATGGGCATGGATTGTGAAGAGTAGATGGAATGGGCACGGATTGTGAAGAGTAGATAGAATGGGTACGGATTGTGAAGAGTAGATAGAATGGACATGGATTGTGGGTGGATAGAATGGGCACGGATTGAGATGAGTGGATAGAATGGGCACGGATTGTGAAGAGTGGTAGAATGGGCACTGATTGTGAAGAGTAGATAGAATGGGCACGGATTGTAAAGGTTAGATAGAATGGGCACGGATTGTGAAGAGTAGATAGAATGGGCACAAATTGTGAAGAATGGATAGAATGGGCGTGGATTGTGAAGAGTGGATAGAATGGGCACGGAGTGTGAAGAGTGGATGGATTGGTTACAGATTGTGAAGAGTAGATTGAATGGGGACGGATTGTGAAGAGTGGATAGAATGGGCACGGATTGTGAGTGGATAGAATGGGCACGGATTGTGAAGAGTCGAGAGAATGGGCACGGATTGCGAAAGGAGATAGAATGGGCACGGATTGTGAAGAGGCGATAGAATGGGTACGGATTGTGAAGAGTAGATAGAATGGGCACAGATTGTGAAGATTAGATAGAATGGGCACAGATTGTGAAGAATAAATAGAATGGGCATGGATTGTGAAGAGTGGATAGAATGGGGACAGATTGTGAAGAGTGTATAGAATGGGCATGGGTTGTGGAGAGCGGATAGAATGGGCACAGATTGTGAGTGGATAGAATGGGCACGGATTGTGAAGAGTCGAGAGAATGGGCACGGATTGCGAAAGGAGATAGAATGGGCACGGATTGTGAAGATTAGATAGAATGGGCACAGATTGTGAAGAATAAATAGAATGGGCATGGATTGTGAAGAGTGGATAGAATGGGGACAGATTGTGAAGAGTGGATAGAATGGGCACGGATTGTGAAGAGTGGATAGAATGGGCACGGATTGTGAGTGGATAGAATGGGCACGGATTGTGAAGAGTCGAGAGAATGGGCACGGATTGCGAAAGGAGATAGAATGGGCACGGATTGTGAAGAGGCGATAGAATGGGTACGGATTGTGAAGAGTAGATAGAATGGGCACAGATTGTGAAGATTAGATAGAATGGGCACAGATTGTGAAGAATAAATAGAATGGGCATGGATTGTGAAGAGTGGATAGAATGGGGACAGATTGTGAAGAGTGTATAGAATGGGCATGGGTTGTGGAGAGCGGATAGAATGGGCACAGATTGTGAAGAGTGGATAGAATGGGCACGGATTGTGAAGATTGGATAGAATGGGTACAGATTGTGAAGAGTGGATAGAATGGGCACAGATTGTGAAGAGTGGATAGAATGGGCACGGATGGTGAAGATTGGATAGAATGGGTACAGATTGTGAAGAGTGGATAGAATGGGCACGGATTGTGAAGATTGGATAGAATGGGTACAGATTGTGAAGAGTGGATAGAATGGGCACGGATAGTGAAGAGTGGATAGAATGGGCACGGGAAGTGAAGAGTAGATAGAATGGGCATGGATTGTGAAGAGTGTATAGAATTGGCATGGATTGTGAAGAGTAGATAGAATGGGCACGGATTGTGAAGAGTAGATAGAATGGGCACAGATTGTGAAGAGTACATAGAATGGGCATGGATTGTGAAGAGTAGATAGAATGGGTACAGATTGTGTAGAGTAGATAGAATGTGCATGGATTGTGAAGAGTAGATAGAATGGGCATGGATTGTGAAGTGTAGATAGAATGGGCACGGATTGTGAAGAGTGGATAGAATGGGCATGGATTGCGAAGAGTAGATAGAATGGGCACAGATTGTGAAGAGTGGATAGAATGGGCACGGATTGTGAAGAGTAGATAGAATGGGCACAGATTGTGAAGAGTGGATAGAATGGGCACGGATTGTGAAGAGTAGATAGAATGGGCACGGACTGTGAAGAGTAGATAGAATGGGCACAGATTGTGAAGAGTGGATAGAATGGGCATGGATTGTGAAGAGTAGATAGAATGGGCATGGATTGTGAAGAGTGGATAGAATGGGCACAGATTGTGAAGAGTAGATAGAATGGGCACGGATTTTGAAGAGTGGATAGAATGGGCACAGATTGTGAAGAGTAGATAGAATGGGAACGGATTGTGAAGAGTAGATAGAATGGGCACGGATTGTGAAGAGTAGATAGAATGGGTAGAGATTGTGAAGAGTGGATTGAATGGGCACAAATTGTGAAGAGTAGATAGAATGGGCACGGATTGTGAAGAGCAGATAAAATGGGCGTGGACTGTGAAGTGTAGATAGAATGGGCACGGATTGTGAAGAGTAGACAGAATGGGCATGGATTGTGAAGAGTAGATTGAATGGGCACGGATTGTGAAGAGTGGATAGAATGGGTACGGATTGTGAAGAGTAGATAGAATGGGCATGGATTTTGAAGAGTGGATAGAATGGGCACAGATTGTGAAGAGTAGATAGAATGGGCACGGATTGTGAAGAGTAGATACAATGGTTATGGATTGTGAATAGTGGACAGAATGGGTATGGATTGTGAAGAGTGGATAGAATGGGCATGGATTGTGAAGATTAGATAGAATGGGCACAGATTGTGAAGAATAAATAGAATGGGCATGGATTGTGAAGAGTGGATACAATGGGGACAGATTGTGAAGAGTGTATAGAATGGGCATGGGTTGTGGAGAGCGGATAGAATGGGCACAGATTGTGAAGAGTGGATAGAATGGGCACGGATTGTGAAGATTGGATAGAATGGGTACAGATTGTGAAGAGTGGATAGAATGGGCACGGATAGTGAAGAGTGGATAGAATGGGCACGGGTAGTGAACAGTAGATAGAATGGGCATGGATTGTGAAGTGTGGATAGAATGGGCATGGATTGTGAAGAGTAGATAGAATGGGCACAGATTGTGAAGAGCAGATAGAGTGGGCACAGATTGTGAAGAATGGACAGAATGGGCACAGATTGTGAAGAGTGGATAGAATGGGTACAGATTGTGAAGAATAGATAGAATGGGCACGGATTGTGAAGAGTAGATAGAATGGGCACGGATTGTGAAGAGTAGATAGAATGGGCACAGATTGTGAAGAGTGTATAGAATTGGCATGGATTGTGAAGAATAGATAGAATGGGCACGGATTGTGAAGAGTGGATAGAATGGGCACAGATTGTGAAGAGTAGATAGAATGGGCAAGGTTTGTGAAGAGTGGATAGAATGGGCACAGATTGTGAAGAGTAGATAGAATGGGCACGGATTGTGAAGAGTAGATAGAATGGGCACAGATTGTGAAGAGTACATAGAATGGGCATGGATTGTGAAGAGTAGATAGAATGGGTACAGATTGTTAGAGTGGATAGAATGGGCACAGATTGTGAAGAGTAGATAGAATGGGCATGGATTGTGAAGAGTAGATGGAATGGGCATGGATTGTGAAGTGTGGATAGAATGGGCACGGATTGTGAAGAGTGGATAGAATGGGCATGGATTTTGAAGAGTAGATAGAATGGGCACAGATTGTGAAGAGTGGATAGAATGGGCACGGATTGTGAAGAGTAGATAGAATGGGCACAGATTGTGAAGAGTGGATAGAATGGGCACGGATTGTGAAGAGTAGATAGAATGGGCACGGATTGTGAAGAGTAGATAGAATGGGCACAGATTGTGAAGAGTGGATAGAATGGGCATGGATTGTGAAGAGTAGATAGAATGGGCATGGATTGTGAAGAGTGGATAGAATGGGCGCACATTGTGAAGAGTAGATAGAATGGGCACGGATTTTGAAGAGTGGATAGAATGGGCACAGATTGTGAAGAGTAGATAGATTGGGAACGGATTGTGAAGAGTAGATAGAATGGGCACGGATTGTGAAGAGTAGATAGAATGGGTAGAGATTGTGAAGAGTGGATAGAATGGGCACAGATTGTGAAGAGTAGATAGAATGGGCACGGATTGTGAAGAGCAGATAAAATGGGCATGGGCTGTGAAGTGTAGATAGAATGGGCACGGATTGTGAAGAGTACACAGAATGGGCATGGATTGTGAAGAGTAGATTGAATGGGCACGGATTCTGAAGAGTAGATAGAATGGGTACGGATTGTGAAGAGTAGATAGAATGGGCATGGATTTTGAAGAGTGGATAGCATGGGCACAGATTGTGAAGAGTAGATAGAATCGGCACGGATTGTGAAGATTGGATAGAATGGGTACAGATTGTGAAGAGTGGATAGAATGGGCACAGATTGTGAAGAGTGGATAGAATGGGCACGGATGGTGAAGATTGGATAGAATGGGTACAGATTGTGAAGAGTGGATAGAATGGGCACGGATTGTGAAGATTGGATAGAATGGGTACAGATTGTGAAGAGTGGATAGAATGGGCACGGATAGTGAAGAGTGGATAGAATGGGCACGGGAAGTGAAGAGTAGATAGAATGGGCATGGATTGTGAAGAGTGTATAGAATTGGCATGGATTGTGAAGAGTAGATAGAATGGGCACGGATTGTGAAGAGTAGATAGAATGGGCACAGATTGTGAAGAGTACATAGAATGGGCATGGATTGTGAAGAGTAGATAGAATGGGTACAGATTGTGTAGAGTAGATAGAATGTGCATGGATTGTGAAGAGTAGATAGAATGGGCATGGATTGTGAAGTGTAGATAGAATGGGCACGGATTGTGAAGAGTGGATAGAATGGGCATGGATTGCGAAGAGTAGATAGAATGGGCACAGATTGTGAAGAGTGGATAGAATGGGCACGGATTGTGAAGAGTAGATAGAATGGGCACAGATTGTGAAGAGTGGATAGAATGGGCACGGATTGTGAAGAGTAGATAGAATGGGCACGGACTGTGAAGAGTAGATAGAATGGGCACAGATTGTGAAGAGTGGATAGAATGGGCATGGATTGTGAAGAGTAGATAGAATGGGCATGGATTGTGAAGAGTGGATAGAATGGGCACAGATTGTGAAGAGTAGATAGAATGGGCACGGATTTTGAAGAGTGGATAGAATGGGCACAGATTGTGAAGAGTAGATAGAATGGGAACGGATTGTGAAGAGTAGATAGAATGGGCACGGATTGTGAAGAGTAGATAGAATGGGTAGAGATTGTGAAGAGTGGATTGAATGGGCACAAATTGTGAAGAGTAGATAGAATGGGCACGGATTGTGAAGAGCAGATAAAATGGGCGTGGACTGTGAAGTGTAGATAGAATGGGCACGGATTGTGAAGAGTAGACAGAATGGGCATGGATTGTGAAGAGTAGATTGAATGGGCACGGATTGTGAAGAGTGGATAGAATGGGTACGGATTGTGAAGAGTAGATAGAATGGGCATGGATTTTGAAGAGTGGATAGAATGGGCACAGATTGTGAAGAGTAGATAGAATGGGCACGGATTGTGAAGAGTAGATACAATGGTTATGGATTGTGAATAGTGGACAGAATGGGTATGGATTGTGAAGAGTGGATAGAATGGGCATGGATTGTGAAGATTAGATAGAATGGGCACAGATTGTGAAGAATAAATAGAATGGGCATGGATTGTGAAGAGTGGATACAATGGGGACAGATTGTGAAGAGTGTATAGAATGGGCATGGGTTGTGGAGAGCGGATAGAATGGGCACAGATTGTGAAGAGTGGATAGAATGGGCACGGATTGTGAAGATTGGATAGAATGGGTACAGATTGTGAAGAGTGGATAGAATGGGCACGGATAGTGAAGAGTGGATAGAATGGGCACGGGTAGTGAACAGTAGATAGAATGGGCATGGATTGTGAAGTGTGGATAGAATGGGCATGGATTGTGAAGAGTAGATAGAATGGGCACAGATTGTGAAGAGCAGATAGAGTGGGCACAGATTGTGAAGAATGGACAGAATGGGCACAGATTGTGAAGAGTGGATAGAATGGGTACAGATTGTGAAGAATAGATAGAATGGGCACGGATTGTGAAGAGTAGATAGAATGGGCACGGATTGTGAAGAGTAGATAGAATGGGCACAGATTGTGAAGAGTGTATAGAATTGGCATGGATTGTGAAGAATAGATAGAATGGGCACGGATTGTGAAGAGTGGATAGAATGGGCACAGATTGTGAAGAGTAGATAGAATGGGCAAGGTTTGTGAAGAGTGGATAGAATGGGCACAGATTGTGAAGAGTAGATAGAATGGGCACGGATTGTGAAGAGTAGATAGAATGGGCACAGATTGTGAAGAGTACATAGAATGGGCATGGATTGTGAAGAGTAGATAGAATGGGTACAGATTGTTAGAGTGGATAGAATGGGCACAGATTGTGAAGAGTAGATAGAATGGGCATGGATTGTGAAGAGTAGATGGAATGGGCATGGATTGTGAAGTGTAGATAGAATGGGCACGGATTGTGAAGAGTGGATAGAATGGGCATGGATTTTGAAGAGTAGATAGAATGGGCACAGATTGTGAAGAGTGGATAGAATGGGCACGGATTGTGAAGAGTAGATAGAATGGGCACAGATTGTGAAGAGTGGATAGAATGGGCACGGATTGTGAAGAGTAGATAGAATGGGCACGGATTGTGAAGAGTAGATAGAATGGGCACAGATTGTGAAGAGTGGATAGAATGGGCATGGATTGTGAAGAGTAGATAGAATGGGCATGGATTGTGAAGAGTGGATAGAATGGGCGCACATTGTGAAGAGTAGATAGAATGGGCACGGATTTTGAAGAGTGGATAGAATGGGCACAGATTGTGAAGAGTAGATAGATTGGGAACGGATTGTGAAGAGTAGATAGAATGGGCACGGATTGTGAAGAGTAGATAGAATGGGTAGAGATTGTGAAGAGTGGATAGAATGGGCACAGATTGTGAAGAGTAGATAGAATGGGCACGGATTGTGAAGAGCAGATAAAATGGGCATGGGCTGTGAAGTGTAGATAGAATGGGCACGGATTGTGAAGAGTACACAGAATGGGCATGGATTGTGAAGAGTAGATTGAATGGGCACGGATTCTGAAGAGTAGATAGAATGGGTACGGATTGTGAAGAGTAGATAGAATGGGCATGGATTTTGAAGAGTGGATAGCATGGGCACAGATTGTGAAGAGTAGATAGAATGGGCACGGATTGTGAAGAGTAGATAGAATGGGCACGGATTGTGAAGAGTAGATAGAATGGGCATGGATTTTGAAGAGTGGATAGAATGGGCACAGATTGTGAAGAGTAGATAGAATGGGCACGGATTGTGAAGATTAGATACAATAAGTATGGATTGTGAATAGTGGACAGAATGGGTATGGATTGTGAAGAGTGGATAGAATGGGCACGGATTCTGAAGAGTGGATTGAATGGGCACGGATTGTGAAGAGTAGATAGAATGGGCACAGAGTGTGAAGAGTGGATAGAATGGGCACAGATTGTGAAAAGTGGATAGAATGGGCACAGATTGGAAAGACTAGTTAGAATGGGCACGCATTGTGAAGAGTGGTTAGAATGGGCATGGTTTGTGAAGAGTAGATAGAATTGGCACGGATTGTGAAGAGTGGATAGAATAGGCACGGATTGTGAAGAGTAGATAGAATGGGCACAGATTGTGAAGAGTGGATAGAATGGGCACAGATTGTGAAGAGTGGATAGAATGGGCACAGATTGTGAAGAGTAGATAGAATGGGGACAGATTGTGAAGAATGGATAGAATGGGCACAGATTGTGAAGATTGGATAGAATGGGCAAAGATTGTGAAGAGTAGATAGAATGGGCATGGATTGTGAAGAGTAGATAGAATGGGCACGGATTGTGAAGAGTAGATAGAATGGGCACAGATTGTGAAGAATGGATAGAATTGGCATTGATTGTGAAGAGTAGATAGAATGGGCACGGATTGCGAAGAGTGGATAGGATGGGCACAGATTGTGAAGAGTAGATAGAATGGGGAAGGATTGTGAAGTGTGGATAGAATGGGCACAAATTGGAAAGAGTAGATAGAATGGGCACGGATTGTGAAGAGTAGATAAAATGGGAACAGATTGGGAAGAGTTCATAGAATGGGCATGGATTGTGAAGATTGGATAGAATGGGTACAGATTGTGAAGAGTGGATAGAATGGGCACAGATTGTGAAGAGTAGATAGAATGGGCACGGATTGTGAAGAGTACATAGAATGGGCATGGATTGTGAAGTGTAGATAGAATGGGCACGGATTGTGAAGAATGGATAGAATGGGCATGGATTGTGAAGAGTAGATAGAATGGGCACGGATTGTGAAGAGTGGATAGAATGGGCACGGATTGTGAAGAGTAGATAGAATGGGCACAGATTGTGATGAGTGGATAGAATGGGCACGGATTGTGAAGAGTAGATAGGATGGGCACGGATTGTGAAGAGTAGATAGAATGGGCACAGATTGTGAAGAGTGGATAGAATGGGCATGGATTGTGAAGACTAGATAGAATGGGCATGGATTGTGAAGAGTGGATAGAATGGGCACAGATTGTGAAGAGTAGATAGAATGGGCACGGATTGTGAAGAGTGGATAGAATGGGCACAGATTGTGAAGAGTAGATAGAATGGGAACGGATTGTGAAGAGTAGATAGAATGGGCACGGATTGTGAAGAGTAGATTGAATGGGTACAGATTGTGAAGAATGGATAGAATGGGCACAGATTGTGAAGAGTAGATAGAATGGGCACGGATTGTGAAGAGCAGATAAAATGGGCATGGATTGTGAAGTGTAGATAGAATGGGCACGGATTGTGAAGAGTAGATAGAATGGGCACGGATTGTGAAGAGTAGATAGAATGGGCACAGAATGTGAGGAGTGGATAGAATTGGCATGGATTGTGAAGAGTAGATAGAATGGGCACGGATTGTGAAGAGTGGATAGAATGGGCAAAGATTGTGAAGAGTAGATAGAATGGGCACGTATTGTGAAGAGTAGATAGAATGGATACGGATTGTGAATAGTGGATAGAATGGGTACGGATTGTGAAGAGTGGATAGAATGGGCACGGATTCTGAAGAGTGGATAGAATGGGCATGGATTGTGAAGAGTAGAGAGAATGGGCACAGAGTGTGAAGAGTGGATAGAATGGGCACAGATTGTGAAGAGTAGATAGAATGGGCACGGATTGTGAAGAGTGGATAGAAAGTGTACAGATTGTGAAGCGTGGATAGAATGGGCACAGATTGTGAAATGTGGATAGAATGGGCACAGATTGTGAAGAGTAGATAGAATGGGCACGGATTGAGAAGAGTGGATAGAATGGGCACGGATAGTGAAGAGTGTATAGAATGGGCACGGATTGTGAAGAGTGGATAGAATGGGCATGGATTGTGAAGAGTAGATAGAATGTTCATGGATTGTGAAGTGTGGATAGAATGGGAAAGGATTGTGAAGAGTAGATAGAATGGGCACGGTTTGTGAAGAGTGGATAGAATGGGCACGGATTGTGAAGAGTAGATAGAATGGGCACAGATTGTGTAGAGTGGTTAGAATGGGCACAGATTGTGAAGAGTGGATAGAATGGGCACAGATTGTGAAGAGTAGATAGAATGGGCACAGATTGTGAAGAGTGGATAGAATGGGCAGAGATTGTGAAGAGTGGATAGAATGGGCACAGATTGTGAAGATTGGATAGAATGGGCACAGATTGTGAAGAGTAGATAGAATGGGCACGGATTGTGAAGAGTAGATAGAATGGGCACGGATTGTGAAGAGTAGATAGAATGGGCACAGATTGTGAAGAATGGATAGAATTGGCATGGATTGTGAAGAGTAGATAGAATGGGCACGGATTGTGAAGAGTGGATAGGATGGGCACAGATTGTGAAGAGTAGATAGAATGGGCAAGGATTGTGAAGTGTGGATAGAATGGGCACAACTTGGAAAGAATAGATAGAATGGGCACGGATTGTGAAGAGTAGATAAAATGGGAACAGATTGTGAAGAGTACATAGAATGGGCATGGATTGTGAAGAGTAGATAGAATGGGGACTGATTGTGAAGAGTGGATAGAATGGGCACAGATTGTGAAGAGTAGATAGAATGGGCACGGATTGTGAAGAGTACATAGAATGGGCATGGATTGTGAAGTGTAGATAGAATGGGCACGGATTGTGAAGAGTGGATAGAATGGGCATGGATTGTGAAGAGTAGATAGAATGGGCACAGATTGTGAAGAGTAGATAGAATGGGCACGGATTAGGAAGAGTAGATAGAATGGGTACGGATTGTGAAGAGTAGATAGAATGGGAATGGATTTTGAAGAGTGGACAGAATGGGCACAGATTGTGAAGAGTAGATAGAATGGGCACGGATTGTGAAGAGTAGATAGAATGGGCACGGATTGTGAAGAGTGGATAGAATGGGCACGGATTGTGAAGAGTAGATAGAATGGGCACAGAGTGTGAAGAGTGGATAGAATGGGCACAGATTGTGAAGAGTAGATAGAATGGGCACGGATTGTGAAGAGTGGATAGAATGGGTACAGATTGAGAAGATTGGATAGAATGGGCACAGATTGTGAAGAGTGGATAGAATGGGCACAGATTGTGAAGAGTAGATAGAATGGGCACTGATTGTGAAGAGTGGAGAGAATGGGCACGGATTGTGAAGAGTGGATAGAATGGGCACGGATTGTGAAGAGTGGTTAGAATGGGCATGGATTGTGAAGAGTAGATAGAATGAGCATGATTGTGAAGAGTGGATAGAATGGGCATGGATTGTGAAGAGTAGATATAATGGGCATGATTGTGAAGAGTGGATAGAATGGGCATGGATTGTGAAGAGTAGATATAATGGGCACGGATAGTGATGAGTGGATAGAATGGGCACGGATTGTGAAGAGTAGATAGAATGGGCACAGATTGTGAAGAGTGGATAGAATGTGCACAGATTGTGAAGAGTATATAGAATGGGGACAGATTGTGAAGAATGGATAGAATGGGCACAGATTGTGAAGATTGGATAGAATGGGCACAGATTGTGAAGAGTAGATAGAATGGGCACGGATTGTGAAGAGTAGATAGAATGGGCATGGATTGTGAAGAGTAGATAGAATGGGCACAGATTGTGAAGAATGGATAGAATTGGCATGGATTGTGAAGAGTAGATAGAATGGGCACGGATTGTGAAGAGTGGATAGGATGGGCACAAATTGTGAAGAGTAGATAGAATGGGCAAGGATTGTGAAGTGTGGATAGAATGGGCACAAATTGGAAAGAGTAGATAGAATGGGCACGGATTGTGAAGATCAGATAAAATGGGAACAGATTGTGAAGAGTACATAGAATGGGCATGGATTGTGAAGAGTAGATAGAATGGGTACAGATTGTGAAGAGGGATAGAATGGGCACAGATTGTGAAGAGTGGATAGAATGGGCACGGATTGTGAAGAGTAGATAGAATAGGCATGGATTGTGAAGAGTAGATAGAATAGGCATGGATTTTGAAGAGTGGATAGAATGGGCACCGCTTGTGAAGAGTAGATAGAATGGGCACGGATCGTGAAGAGTAGATGGAATGGGCACGGATTCTGAAGAGTGGATAGAATGGGCACGGATTGTGAAGAGTAGATAGAATGGGCACAGCGTGTGAAGAGTGGATAGAATGGGCACAGATTCTGAAGAGTAGATAGAATGGGCACGGATTGTGAAGAGTGGATAGAATGGGTACAGATTGAGAAGAGTGGATAGAATGGGCACAGATTGTGAAGAATGGATAGAATGGGCACAGATTGTGAAGAGTAGATAGAATGGGCACGGATTGTGAAGAGTGGATAGAATGGGCACGGATTGTGAAGAGTGGATAGAATGGGCACGGATTGTGAAGAGTGATTAGAATGGGCATGGATTGTGAAGAGTAGATAGAATGGGCATGATTGTGAAGAGTGGATAGAATGGGCATGGATTGTGAAGAGTAGATAGAATGGGCATGGATTGTGAAGAGTGGATAGAATTGGCACCGATTGTGAAGAGTAGATAGAATGGGCACAGATTGTGAAGAGTGGATAGAATGGGCACAGATTGTGAAGAGTGGATAGAATGGGCAGAGATTGTGAAGAGTAGATAGAATGGGGACAGATTGTGAAGAATGGATAGAATGGGCTCAGATTGTGAAGATTGGATAGAATGGGCACAGATTGTGAAGAGTAGATAGAATGGGCACGGATTGTGAAGAGTAGATAGAATGGGCATGGATTGTGAAGAGTAGATAGAATGGGCACAGATTGTGAAGAATGGATAGAATTGGCATGGATTGTGAAGGGTAGATAGAATGGGCACGGATTGTGAAGAGTGGATAGGATGGGCACAGATTGTGAAGAGTAGATAGAATGGGCAAGGATTGTGAAGTGTGGATAGAATGGGCACAAATTGGAAAGAGTTGATAGAATGGGCACGGATTGTGAAGAGTAGATAAAATGGGAACAGATTGTGAAGAGTACATAGAATGGGCATGGATTGTGAAGATTAGATAGAATGGGTACTGATTGTGAAGAGTGGATAGAATGGGCACAGATTGTGAAGAGTAGATAGAATGGGCACGGATTGTGAAGAGTACATAGAATGGGCGTGGATTGTGAAGTGTAGATAGAATGGGCACGGATTGTGAAGAGTGGATAGAATGGGCATGGATTGTGAAGAGTAGATAGAATGGGCACGGATTGTGAAGAGTGGATAGAATGGGCACGGATTGTGAAGAGTAGATAGAATGGGCACAGATTGTGATGAGTGGATAGAATGGGCACGGATTGTGAAGAGTAGATAGGATGGGCAAGGATTGTGAAGATTAGATCGAATGGGCACAGATTGTGAAGAGTGGATAGAATAGGCATGGATTGTGAAGAGTAGATAGAATGGGCATGGATTGTGAAGAGTGGATAGAATGGGCACAGATTGTGAAGAGTAGATAGAATGGGCACGGATTGTGAAGAATGGATAGAATGGACATAGATTGTGAAGAGTAGATAGAATGGGAACGGATTGTGAAGAGTAGATAGAATGGGCACGGATTGTGAAGAGTAGATTGAATGGGTACAGATTGTGAAGAATGGATAGAATGGGCACAGATTGTGAAGAGTAGATAGAATGAGCACGGATTGTGAAGAGCAGGTAAAATGGGCATGGATTGTGAAGTGCAGATAGAATGGGCATGGATTGTGAAGAGTAGACAGAATGGGCATGGATTTTGAAGAGTAGATTGAATGGGCACGGATTGTGAAAAGTAGATAGAATGGGTACGGATTGTGAAGAGTAGATAGAATGGGCATGGATTGTGGGTGGATAGAATGGGCACGCATTGAGAAGAGTGGATAGAATGGGCACGGATTGTGAAGAGTGCACAGAATGGGCACTGATTGAGAAGAGTAGATAGAATGAGCACGAATTGTAAAGATTAGATAGAATGGGCACGGATTGTGAAGAATAGATAGAATGGGCACAGATTGTGAAGAATGGATAGAATGGGCATGGATTGTGATGAATGGATAGAATGGGCACGGATTGTGAAGAGTGGATAGATTGGTTACAGATTGTGAGGAGTAGATTGAATGGGGACGGATTGTGAAGAGTAGATAGAATGGGTACGGATTGTGAAGAGTGGATAGAATGGCACGGATTGTGAAGAGTGGATAGAATGGGTACGGATTGTGAGGAGTAGATGGAATGGGCCCGGATTGTGAAGAGTAGATAGAATGGGTACAGATTGTGAAGAATAGATAGAATGGGCACAGATTGTGAAGAGTAGATAGAATGGGCACGGATTATGAGGAGTAGATAGAATGGGCATCGATTGTGAAGAGTAGATAGAATGGGCACGGATTGTGAAGAGTAGAGAGAACGGGCACAGATTGTGAAGATTAGATAGAATGGGCATGTATTGTGAAGAGTGGATAGAATGGGCACGGATTGTGAAGAGTGGATAGGATGGGCACAGATTGAGAAGATTGGATAGAATGGGCACGGATTGTGAAGAGTAGATAGAATGGGCACAGATTGTGAAGAGCAGATAGAATGGGCACGGATTGTGAAGAGTAGATAGAATGGGCACAGTTTGTGAAGATTGGATAGAATGGGCACGGATTGTGAAGATTAGATAGAATGGGTACAGATTGTGAAGAGTGGATAGAATGGTGACGGGTTGTTAAGTGTAGATAGAATGGGCACGGATTGTGAACAGTGGATAGAATGGGCACGGATTGTGAAGAGTAGATAGAATGGGCACGGATTATGAAGAGTGGATAGAATGGGAACGGATTGTGAACAGTAGATAGAATGGGCACAGATTGTGAAGAGTGGATAGAATGGGCACGGATTGTGAAGAGTGGATAGAATGGGCACAGATTGTGAAGAGTAGATAGAATGGGCACGGATTGTGAAGAGTAGATAGAATGGGCACAGATTGTGAACAGTTGACAGAATGGGCACAGATTGTGAAGAGTAGATAGAATGGGCACAGATTGTGAAGAGTAGATAGAATGGGCACAGATTGTGAAGAGTGGATAGAATGGGTACGGATTGTGAGGAGTAGATGGAATGGGCCCGGATTGTGAAGAGTAGATAGAATGGGTACAGATTGTGAAGAATAGATAGAATGGGCACAGATTGTGAAGAGTAGATAGAATGGGCACGGATTATGAGGAGTAGATAGAATGGGCATCGATTGTGAAGAGTAGATAGAATGGGCACGGATTGTGAAGAGTAGAGAGAACGGGCACAGATTGTGAAGATTAGATAGAATGGGCATGGATTGTGAAGAGTGGATAGAATGGGCACGGATTGTGAAGAGTGGATAGGATGGGCACAGATTGAGAAGATTGGATAGAATGAGCACGGATTGTGAAGAGTAGATAGAATGGGCACAGATTGTGAAGAGCAGATAGAATGGGCACGGATTGTGAAGAGTAGATAGAATGGGCACAGTTTGTGAAGATTGGATAGAATGTGCACGGATTGTGAAGATTCGATAGAATGGGTACAGATTGTGAAGAGTGGATAGAATGGTGACGGGTTGTGAAGTGTAGATAGAATGGGCACGGATTGTGAACAGTGGATAGAATGGGCACGGATTGTGAAGAGTAGATAGAATGGGCACGGATTATGAAGAGTGGATAGAATGGGAACGGATTGTGAAGAGTAGATAGAATGGGCACAGATTGTGAAGAGTGGATAGAATGGGCACGGATTGTGCAGAGTGGATAGAATGGGCACAGATTGTGAAGAGTAGATAGAATGGGCACGGATTGTGAAGAGTTGATAGAATGGGCACAGATTGTGAACAGTTGACAGAATGGGCACAGATTGTGAAGAGTAGATAGAATGGGCACAGATTGTGAAGAGTAGATAGAATGGGCACAGATTGTGAAGAGTGGATAGAATGGGTACGGATTGTGAGGAGTAGATGGAATGGGTCCGGATTGTGAAGAGTAGATAGAATGGGTACAGATTGTGAAGAATAGATAGAATGGGCACAGATTGTGAAGAGTAGATAGAATGGGCACGGATTATGAGGAGTAGATAGAATGGGCATCGATTGTGAAGAGTAGATAGAATGGGCACGGATTGTGAAGAGTAGAGAGAACGGGCACAGATTGTGAAGATTAGATAGAATGGGCATGGATTGTGAAGAGTGGATAGAATGGGCACGGATTGTGAAGAGTGGATAGGATGGGCACAGATTGAGAAGATTGGATAGAATGGGCACGGATTGTGAAGAGTAGATAGAATGGGCACAGATTGTGAAGAGCAGATAGAATGGGCACGGATTGTGAAGAGTAGATAGAATGGGCACAGTTTGTGAAGATTGGATAGAATGGGCACGGATTGTGAAGATTAGATAGAATGGGTACAGATTGTGAAGAGTGGATAGAATGGTGACTGGTTGTGAAGTGTAGATAGAGAGGGCACGGATTGTGAACAGTGGATAGAATGGGCACGGATTGTGAAGAGTAGATAGAATGGGCACGGATTATGAAGAGTGGATAGAATGGGAACGGATTGTGAAGAGTAGATAGAATGGGCACAGATTGTGAAGAGTGGATAGAATGGGCACGGATTGTGAAGAGTGGATAGAATGGGCACAGATTGTGAAGAGTAGATAGAATGGGCACGGATTGTGAAGAGTGGATAGAATGGGCACAGATTGTGAAGAGTGGATAGAATGGGCACAGATTGTGAGGAGTAGATAGAATGGGCATGGATTGTGAAGAGTAGATAGAATGGGCACAGATTGTGAAGATTGGATAGAATGGGCACGGATTGTGAGGAGTTGATAGAATGGGCACGGATTGTGAAGAGTGGATAACATGGGCACAGATTGTGAAGAGTGGATAGAATGGGTACGGATTGTGAAGAGTAGATAGAATGGGCATGGATTGTGAAGAGTAGATAGAATGGGCACAGATTGTGTAGAGTGGATAGAATGGGCACAGATTGTGAAGAGTGGTTAGAATGGGCATGGATTGTGAAGAGTAGATAGAATGGGCACAGATTGTGAAGAGTGGATAGATTGGGCACAGATTGCGAAGATTAGATAGAATGGGCACAGATTGTGAAGAGTGGATAGAATGTGCACGGATTGTGAAGAGTAGATAGAATGGGTACAGATTGTGAAGAATGGATAGAATGGGCACAGATTGTGAAGAGTAGATAGAATGGGCACGGATTGTGAAGATTGGATAGAATGGGCACAGATTGTGAAGAGTGGATAGAATGGGCACGGATTGTGAAGAGTAGATAGAATGGGCACAGATTGTGAAGAGGAGATAGAATGGGTACAGATTGTGAAGAGTGGATAGAATGGGCACGGATTGGGAAGAGCAGATAGAATGGGCACGGATTGTGAAGAGTGGATAGAATGGGCACAGATTGTGAAGATTGGATAGAATGGGCAAAGATTGTGAAGAGTGGATAGAATGGGCACAGATTGTGAAGAGTAGATAGAATGGGCACAGATTGTGAAGTGTGGATAGAATGGGTACGGATTGTGAGGAGTAGATGGAATGGGCACGGATTCTGAAGAGTAGATAGAATGGGTACAGATGGTGAAGAATAGATAGAATGGGCACAGATTGTGAAGAGTAGATAGAATGGGCACGGATTGTGAGGAGTAGATAGAATTGGCATGGATTGTGAGGAGTAGATAGAATGGGCACGGATTGTGAAGCGTAGAGAGAACGGGCACAGATTGTGAAGAGTAGATAGAATGGGCATGGATTGTGAAGAGTGGATAGAATGGGCACGGATTGTGAAGAGTGGATAGGATGGGCACAGATTCAGAAAAGTGGATAGAATGGGCACGGATTGTGAAGAGTAGATAGAATGGGCACAGATTGTGAACAGTAGATAGAATGGGCACGGATTGTGAAGAGTAGATAGAATGGGCACAGATTGTGAAGATTGGATAGAATGGGCACGGTTTGTGAAGATTAGATAGAATGGGTACAGATTGTGAAGAGTGGATAGAATGGTGACGGATTGTGAAGTGTAGATAGAATGGGCACGGATTGTGAACAATGGATAGAATGGGCACGGATTGTGAAGAGTAGATAGAATGGGCACGGATTATGAAGAGTGGATAGAATGGGCACGAATTGTGAAGAGTAGATAGAATGGGCACAGATTGTGAAGAGTGGATAGAATGGGGACGGATTGTGAAGAGTGGATAGAATGGGCACAGATTGTGAAGAGTAGATAGAATGGGCACGGATTGTGAAGAGTGGATAGAATGGGAACAGATTGTGAAGATTGGATAGAATGGGCACGGATTGTGAGGAGTTGATAGAATGGGCACGGATTGTGAAGAGTGGATAAAATGGGCACAGATTGTGAAGAGAAGATAGAATGGGTACGGATTGTGAAGAGTAGATAGAATGGGCACGGATTGTGAAGAGTAGATAGAATGGGCACAGATTGTGAAGACTGGATAGAATGGGCACAGATTGTGAAGAGTGGTTAGAATGGGCACGGATTGTGAAGAGTAGATAAAATGGGAACAGATTGTGAAGAGTGGATAGAATGGGCACAGATTGTGAAGATTAGATAGAATGGGCACAGATTGTGAAGAGTGGATAGAATGGGCACGGATTGTGAAGAGTAGATGGAATGGGTACAGATTGTGAAGATTGGATAGAATGGGCACAGATTGTGAAGATTAGATAGAATGGGCACGGATTGTGAAGAGTGGATAGAATTGGCATGGATTGTGAGGAGTGGACAGAATGGGCACAGATTGTGAAGAGTGGATAGAATGGGCACAGATTGTGAACCGTTGATAGAATGGGCACAGTTTGTGAAGAGTAGATAGAATGGGCACAGATTGTGAAGAGCAGGTAGAATGGGCACAGATTGTGAAGAGTGGATAGAATGGGTACGGATTGTGAGGAGTAGATGGAATGGGCCCGGATTGTGAAGAGTAGATAGAATGGGTACAGATTGTGAAGAATAGATAGAATGGGCACGGATTGTGAAGAGTAGATAGAATGGGCATGGATTGTGGGGAGTAGATAGAATGGGCATGGATTGTGAAGTGTAGATAGAATGGGCACGGTTTGTGAAGAGTAGAGAGTACGGGCACAGATTGTGAAGAGCAGATAGAATGGGCATGGATTGTGAAGAGTGGATAGAATGGGCACGGATTGTGAAGAGTGGATAGGATGGGCACAGATTGAGAAGAGTGGATATAATGGGCACGGATTGTGAAGAGTAGATAGAATGGGCACAGATTGTGAAGAGTAGATAGAATGGGCACGGATTGTGAAGAGTAGATAGAATGGGCACAGATTGTGAAGATTGGATAGAATGGGCACGGATTGTGAAGGTTAGATAGAATGGGTACAGATTTTGCAGAGTGGATAGAATTGTGACGGATTTTGAAGTGTAGATAGAATGGGCACGGATTGTGAACAATGGATAGAATGGGCACGGATTGTGAAGAATAGATAGAATGGGCACGGATTATGAAGAGTGGATAGAATGGGCACGGATTGTGAAGAGTAGATAGAATGGGCACAGATTGTGAAGAGTGGATAGAATGGGCACGGATTGTGAAGAGTGGATAGAATGGGCACAGATTGTGAAGAGTAGATAGAATGGGCACGGATTGTGAAGAGTGGATAGAATGGGCACAGATTGTGAAGAGTGGATAGAATGGGCACAGATTGTGAGGCGTAGATAGAATGGGCATGGATTGTGAAGAGTAGATAGAATGGGCACAGATTGTGAAGATTGGATAGAATGGGCACGGATTGTGAGGAGTTGATAGAATGGGCACGGATTGTGAAGAGTGGATAAAATGGGCACAGATTGTGAAGAGTAGATAGAATGGGTACGGATTGTGAAGAATCGATAGAATGGGCACGGATTGTGAAGAGTAGATAGAATGGGCACAGATTGTGAAGAGTGGATAGAATGGGCACAGATTGTGAAGAGTGGTTAGAATGGGCACGGATTGTGTAGAGTAGATAGAATGGGCACAGATTGTGAAGAGTGGATAGAATGTGCACAGATTGTGAAGATTAGATAGAATGGGCACAGATTGTGAAGAGTGGATAGAATGGGCACGGATTGTGAAGAGTGGATAGAATGGGCACGGATTGTGAAGAGTGGATAGAACGGGCACGGATTGTGAAGAGTGGATAGAATGGGCACAGATTGTGAAGAGTAGATAGAATGGGCATGGCTTGTGAGGAGCGGATAGAATGGGCACGGATTGTGAAGAGTAGATAGAATGAGTTCAGATTGTGAAGAGTGGATAGAATGGGCACGGCTTGTGAAGAGTAGATAGAATGGGCACGGATTGTGAAGAGTGGATTGAATGGGCACAGATTGTGAAGAGTAGATAGAATGTGCACAGATTGTGAAGAGTGGATAGAATGGGCACAGATTGTGAAGAGTGGAGAGAATGGGTACGGATTGTGAAGAGTGGATAGAATTGGCACGGATTGTGAAGAGTGGATAGAATCGGCATGGATTGTGAAGAGTAGATAGAATGGGCACGGATTGTGAAGAGTGGATAGAAAGGGCACGGATTGTGAAGAGTGGATAGAATGGGCAGGGATTGTGAAGAGTAGATAGAATGGGTACAGTATGTGAAGAGTGGATAGAATGGGCACGGATTTTGAAGAGTGGATAGAATGGGCACGGGTTGTGAAGAGTAGATAGAATGGGCATGGATTGTGAAGAGTGGATAGAATGGGTACAGGTTGTCAAGAGTGGATAGAACGTGCACGGATTGTGAAGAGTAGATAGAATGGGCACAGGTTGTGAAGAGTGGATAGAATGGGCACGGAGTGTGAAGAGTAGATAGAATGGGCACAGATTGTGAAGGCTAGATAGAATGGGCACAGATTATGAAGAGTGGATAGAATTGGCACAGATTGTGAAGAGTGGATAGAACGGGCACAGATTGTGAAGAGTGGATAGAATGGGTACAGATTGTGAAGAGTGGATAGAATGGGCACAGATTGTGAAGAGTGGATAGAATGGGTACGGATTGTGAACAGTAGATAGAATGGGCACAGATTGTGAAGAGTAGGTAGAATGTGCACAGATTGTGAAGAGTGGATAGAATGGGCACAGATTGTGAAGAGTGGATAGAATGGGTACGGATTGTGAAGAGTGGATAGAATGGGCACGGATTGTGAAGAGTGGATAGAATGGGCATGGATTGTGAAGAGTAGATAGAATGGGCACGGATTGTGAAGAGTGGATAGAATGGGCACGGATTGTGAAGAGTGGATAGAACGGGCACGGATTGTGAAGAGTGGATAGAATGGGCACAGATTGTGAAGAGTAGATAGAATGGGCATGGCTTGTGAGGAGCGGATAGAATGGGCACGGATTGTGAAGAGTAGATAGAATGAGTTCAGATTGTGAAGAGTGGATAGAATGGGCACGGCTTGTGAAGAGTAGATAGAATGGGCACGGATTGTGAAGAGTGGATAGAATGGGCACAGATTGTGAAGAGTAGATAGAATGGGCATGGATTGTGAAGAGTGGATAGAATGGGCACGGATTGTGAAGAGTGGATAGAATGGGCACAGATTGGGAAGAGTAGATAGAATGGGCACGGATTGTGAGGAGTGGATAGAATGGGCATTGATTGTGAAGAGTAGATAGAATGGGCACAGATTGTGAGGATTGGAGGGAATGGGCACAGATTGTGAAGAGTGGATAGAATGGGCACGGATTGTGAAGAGTGGATAGAATGGGCACAGATTCTGAAGAGTAGATAGAATGCAAACACATTGTGAAGAGTGGATAGAATGGGCATAGATTGTGAAGGGTGGATAGAATGGGCACGGATTGTGAAGAGTGGATAGAATGGGCACAGATTGTGAAGATTCAATAGAATGGGCACGAATTGTGAAGATTAGATAGAATGGACAGAGATTGTGAAGAGCAGATAGAATGGGTACAGATTGTGAAGAGTGGATAGAATGGGCACAGATTGTGATGAGTAGATAGAATGGGCACAGATTGTGAAGAGTTGATCGAATGGGCACAGATTGTGAAGAGTGGATAGAATGGGTACGGATTGTGAGGAGTAGATGGAATGGGCACGGATTGTGAAGAGTAGATAGAATGGGTACAGATTGTGAAGAGTTGATAGAATGGGCACGGATTGTGAACAGTTGATAGAATGGGCACAGATTGTGAAGAGTAGATAGAATGTGCACAGATTGTGAAGAGTAGATAGAATGGGCACAGATTGTGAAGAGTGGATAGAATGGGTACGGATTGTGAAGAGTAGAGAGAACGGGCACAGATTGTGAAGAGTAGATAGAATGGGCATGGATTGTGAAGAGTGGATAGAATGGGCACGGATTGTGAAGAGTGGATAGGATGGGCACAGATTGAGAAGAGTGGATAGAGTGGGCACGGATTGTGAAGAGTAGATAGAATGGGCACAGATTGTGAACAGTAGATAGAATGGGCACGGATTGTGAAGAGTAGATAGAATGGGCACAGATTGTGAAGATTGGATAGAATGGGCACGGATTGTGAAGATTAGATAGAATGGGCACAGATTGTGAAGAGTGGATAGAATGGTGACGGATTGTGAAGTGTAGATAGAATGGGCACGGATTGTGAACAATGGATAGAATGGGCACGGATTGTGAAGAGTAGATAGAATGGGCACGGATTATGAAGAGTGGATAGAATGGGCACGGATTGTGAAGAGTAGATAGAATGGGCACAGATTGTGAAGAGTGGATAGAATGGGCACGGATTGTGAAGAGTGGATAGAATGGGCACAGATTGTGAAGAATAGATAGAATGGGCACGGATTGTGAAGAGTAGATAGAATGGGCACAGATTGTGAAGATTGGATAGAATGGGCACGGATTGTGAGGAGTTGATAGAATGGGCACGGATTGTGAAGAGTGGATCAAATGGGCACAGATTGTGAAGAGTAGATAGAATGGGTACGGATTGTGAAGAGTAGATAGAATGGGCACGGATTGTGAAGAGTAGATAGAATGGGCACAGATTGTGAAGAGTGGATAGAATGGGCACAGATTGTGAAGAGTGGTTAGAATGGGCACAGATTGTGAAGAGTGGTTAGAATGGGCACGGATTGTGAAGAGTAGATAGATTGGGCACAGATTGTGAAGAGTGGATAGAATGGGCACATATTGTGAAGATTAGATAGAATGGGCACAGATTGTGAAGAGTGGATAGAATGGGCACGGATTGTGAAGAGCAGATAGAATGGGCACGGATTGTGAAGAGTGGATAGAATTGGCATGGATTGTGAAGAGTGGATATAATGGGCACAGATTGTGAAGAGTGGATAGAATGGGCACAGATTGTGAACAGTTGATAGAAAGAGCACAGATTGTGAAGAGTAGATAGAATGGGCACAGATTGTGAAGAGTAGATAGAATGGGCACAGATTGTGAAGAGTGGATAGAATGGTACGGATTGAGAGGAGTAGATGGAATGGGCACGGATTGTGAAGAGTAGATAGAATGGGTACAGATTGTGAAGAGTAGATAGAATGGGCACAGATTGTGAACAGTTGACAGAATGGGCACAGATTGTGAAGAGTAGATAGAATGGGCACAGATTGTGAAGAGTAGATAGAATGGGCACAGATTGTGAAGAGTGGATAGAATGGGTACGGATTGTGAGGAGTAGATGGAATGGGCCCGGATTGTGAAGAGTAGATAGAATGGGTACAGATTGTGAAGAATAGATAGAATGGGCACAGATTGTGAAGAGTAGATAGAATGGGCACGGATTATGAGGAGTAGATAGAATGGGCATCGATTGTGAAGAGCAGATAGAATGGGCACGGATTGTGAAGAGTAGAGAGAACGGGCCCAGATTGTGAAGATTAGATAGAATGGGCATGGATTGTGAAGAGTGGATAGAATGGGCACGGATTGTGAAGAGTGGATAGGATGGGCACAGATTGAGAAGATTGGATAGAGTGGGCACGGATTGTGAAGAGTAGATAGAATGGGCACAGATTGTGAAGAGCAGATAGAATGGGCACGGATTGTGAAGAGTAGATAGAATGGGCACAGTTTGTGAAGATTGGATAGAATGGGCACGGATTGTGAAGATTAGATAGAATGGGTACAGATTGTGAAGAGTGGATAGAATGGTGACGGGTTGTGAAGTGTAGATAGAATGGGCACGGATTGTGAACAGTGGATAGAATGGGCACGGATTGTGAAGAGTAGATAGAATGGGCACGGATTATGAAGAGTGGATAGAATGGGAACGGATTGTGAAGAGTAGATAGAATGGGCACAGATTGTGAAGAGTGGATAGAATGGGCACGGATTGTGAAGAGTGGATAGAATGGGCACAGATTGTGAAGAGTAGATAGAATGGGCACGGATTGTGAAGAGTGGATAGAATGGGCACAGATTGTGAAGAGTGGATAGAATGGGCACAGATTGTGAGGAGTAGATAGAATGGGCATGGATTGTGAAGAGTAGATAGAATGGGCACAGATTGTGAAGATTGGATAGAATGGGCACGGATTGTGAGGAGTTGATAGAATGGGCACGGATTGTGAAGAGTGGATAACATGGGCACAGATTGTGAAGAGTGGATAGAATGGGTACGGATTGTGAAGAGTAGATAGAATGGGCATGGATTGTGAAGAGTAGATAGAATGGGCACAGATTGTGTAGAGTGGATAGAATGGGTACAGATTGTGAAGAGTGGTTAGAATGGGCATGGATTGTGAAGAGTAGATAGAATGGGCACAGATTGTGAAGAGTGGATAGATTGGGCACAGATTGTGAAGATTAGATAGAATGGGCACAGATTGTGAAGAGTGGATAGAATGGGCACGGATTGTGAAGAGTAGATAGAATGGGTACAGATTGTGAAGAATGGATAGAATGGGCACAGAATGTGAAGAGTAGATAGAATGGGCACGGATTGTGAAGATTGGATAGAATGGGCACAGATTGTGAAGAGTGGATAGAATGGGCACGGATTGTGAAGAGTAGATAGAATGGGCACGGATTCTGAAGAGGACATAGAATGGGTACAGATTGTGAAGAGTCGATAGAATGTGCACGGATTGTGAAGAGCAGATAGAATGGGCACGGATTGTGAGGAGTAGATGGAATGGGCACGGATTGTGAAGAGTAGATAGAATGGGTACAGATGGTGAAGAATAGATAGAATGGTCACAGATTGTGAAGAGTAGATAGAATGGGCACAGATTGTGAGGAGCAGATAGAATGGGCATGGATTGTGAGGAGTAGATAGAATGGGCACGGATTGTGAAGAATAGAGAGAACGGGCACAGATTGTGAAGAGTAGATAGAATGGGCATGGATTGTGAAGAGTGGATAGAATGGGCACGGATTGTGAAGAGTGGATAGGATGGGCACAGATTCAGAAAAGTGGATAGAATGGGCACGGATTGTGAAGAGTAGATAGAATGGGCACAGATTGTGAAGAGTAGATAGAATGGGCACGGATTGTGAAGAGTAGATAGAATGGGCACAGATTGTGAAGATTGGATAGAATGGGCACGGTTTGTGAAGATTAGATAGAATGGGTACAGATTGTGAAGAGTGGATAGAATGGTGACGGATTGTGAAGTGTAGATAGAATGGGCACGGATTGTGAACAATGGATAGAATGGGCACGGATTGTGAAGAGTAGATAGAATGGGCACGGATTATGAAGAGTGGATAGAATGGGCACGAATTGTGAAGAGTAGATAGAATGGGCACAGATTGTGAAGAGTGGATAGAATGGGCACGGATTGTGAAGAGTGGATAGAATGGGCACAGATTGTGAAGAGTAGATAGAATGGGCACGGATTGTGAAGAGTGGATAGAATGGGCACAGATTGTGAAGATTGGATAGAATGGGCACGGATTGTGAGGAGTTGATAGAATGGGCACGGATTGTGAAGAGTGGATAAAATGGGCACAGATTGTGAAGAGAAGATAGAATGGGTACGGATTGTGAAGAGTAGATAGAATGGGCACGGATTGTGAAGAGTAGATAGAATGGGCACAGATTGTGAAGACTGGATAGAATGGGCACAGATTGTGAAGAGTGGTTAGAATGGGCACGGATTGTGAAGAGTAGATAGAATGGGCACAGATTGTGAAGAGTGGATAGAATGGGCACAGATTGTGAAGATTAGATAGAATGGGCACAGATTGTGAAGAGTGGATAGAATGGGCACGGATTGTGAAGAGTAGATGGAATGGGTACAGATTGTGAAGATTGGATAGAATGGGCACAGATTCTGAAGAGTAGATAGAATGGGCACGGATTGTGAAGAGTGGATAGAATTGGCATGGATTGTGAAGAGTGGACAGAATGGGCACAGATTGTGAAGAGTGGATAGAATGGGCACAGATTTTGAACAGTTGATAGAAAGGGCACAGATTGTGAAGAGTAGATAGAATGGGCACAAATTGTGAAGAGTAGATAGAATGGGCACAGATTGTGAAGAGTGGATAGAATGGGTACGGATTGTGAGCAGTGGATGGAATGGGCACGGATTGTGAAGAGTAGATAGAATGGGTACAGATTGTGAAGAGTAGATAGAATGGGCACAGATTGTGAACCGTTGATAGAATGGGCACAGATTGTGAAGAGTAGATAGAATGGGCACAGATTGTGAAGAGTAGATAGAATGGGCACAGATTGTGAAGAGTGGATAGAATGGGTACAGATTGTGAGGAGTAGATGGAATGGGCCCGGATTGTGAAGAGCAGATAGAATGGGTACAGATTGTGAAGAATAGATAGAATGGGCACGGACTGTGAAGAGTAGATAGAATGGGCATGGATTGTGAGGAATAGATAGAATGGGCATGGATTGTGAAGAGTAGATAGAATGGGCACGGATTGTGAAGAGTAGAGAGAACGGGCACAGATTGTGAAGAGCAGATAGAATGGGCATGGATTGTGAAGAGTGGATAGAATGGGCACAGATTGTGAAGAGTAGATAGAATGTGCACAGATTGTGAAGAGTGGATAGAATGGGCACAGATTGTGAAGAGTGGAGAGAATGGGTACGGATTGTGAAGAGTGGATAGAATTGGCACGGATTGTGAAGAGTGGATAGAATCGGCATGGATTGTGAAGAGTAGATAGAATGGGCACGGATTGTGAAGAGTGGATAGAAAGGGCACGGATTGTGAAGAGTAGATAGAATGGGTACAGTATGTGAAGAGTGGATAGAATGGGCACGGATTTTGAAGAGTGGATAGAATGGGCACGGGTTGTGAAGAGTAGATAGAATGGGCATGGATTGTGAAGAGTGGATAGAATGGGTACAGGTTGTCAAGAGTGGATAGAACGTGCACGGATTGTGAAGAGTAGATAGAATGGGCACGGGTTGTGAAGAGTGGATAGAATGGGCACGGAGTGTGAAGAGTAGATAGAATGGGCACAGATTGTGAAGGCTAGATAGAATGGGCACAGATTATGAAGAGTGGATAGAATTGGCACAGATTGTGAAGAGTGGATAGAACGGGCACAGATTGTGAAGAGTGGATAGAATGGGCACAGATTGTGAAGAGTGGATAGAATGGGCACAGATTGTGAAGAGTGGATAGAATGGGTACGGATTGTGAACAGTAGATAGAATGGGCACAGATTGTGAAGAGTAGGTAGAATGTGCACAGATTGTGAAGAGTGGATAGAATGGGCACAGATTGTGAAGAGTGGATAGAATGGGTACGGATTGTGAAGAGTGGATAGAATGGGCACGGATTGTGAAGAGTGGATAGAATGGGCATGGATTGTGAAGAGTAGATAGAATGGGCACGGATTGTGAAGAGTGGATAGAATGGGCACGGATTGTGAAGAGTGGATAGAACGGGCACGGATTGTGAAGAGTGGATAGAATGGGCACAGATTGTGAAGAGTAGATAGAATGGGCATGGCTTGTGAGGAGCGGATAGAATGGGCACGGATTGTGAAGAGTAGATAGAATGAGTTCAGATTGTGAAGAGTGGATAGAATGGGCACGGCTTGTGAAGAGTAGATAGAATGGGCACGGATTGTGAAGAGTGGATAGAATGGGCACAGATTGTGAAGAGTAGATAGAATGGGCATGGATTGTGAAGAGTGGATAGAATGGGCACGGATTGTGAAGAGTGGATAGAATGGGCACAGATTGGGAAGAGTAGATAGAATGGGCACGCATTGTGAGGAGTGGATAGAATGGGCATTGATTGTGAAGAGTAGATAGAATGGGCACAGATTGTGAGGATTGGAGGGAATGGGCACAGATTGTGAAGAGTGGATAGAATGGGCACGGATTGTAAAGAGTGGATAGAATGGGCACGGATTCTGAAGAGTAGATAGAATGCAAACACATTGTGAAGAGTGGATAGAATGGGCATAGATTGTGAAGAGTGGATAGAATGGGCACGGATTGTGAAGAGTGGATAGAATGGGCACAGATTGTGAAGATTCAATAGAATGGGCACGAATTGTGAAGATTAGATAGAATGGACAGAGATTGTGAAGAGCAGATAGAATGGGTACAGATTGTGAAGAGTGGATAGAATGGGTACAGATTGGGATGAGTAGATAGAATGGGCACAGATTGTGAAGAGTTGATCGAATGGGCACAGATTGTGAAGAGTGGATAGAATGGGTACGGATTGTGAGGAGTAGATGGAATGGGCACGGATTGTGAAGAGTAGATAGAATGGGTACAGATTGTGAAGAGTTGATAGAATGGGCACGGATTGTGAACAGTTGATAGAATGGGCACAGATTGTGAAGAGTAGATAGAATGTGCACAGATTGTGAAGAGTAGATAGAATGGGCACAGATTGTGAAGAGTGGATAGAATGGGTACGGATTGTGAAGAGTAGAGAGAACGGGCACAGATTGTGAAGAGTAGATAGAATGGGCATGGATTGTGAAGAGTGGATAGAATGGGCACGGATTGGGAAGAGTGGATAGGATGGGCACAGATTGAGAAGAGTGGATAGAGTGGGCACGGATTGTGAAGAGTAGATAGAATGGGCACAGATTGTGAACAGTAGATAGAATGGGCACGGATTGTGAAGAGTAGATAGAATGGGCACAGATTGTGAAGATTGGATAGAATGGGCACGGATTGTGAAGATTAGATAGAATGGGTACAGATTGTGAAGAGTGGATAGAATGGTGACGGATTGTGAAGTGTAGATAGAATGGGCACGGATTGTGAACAATGGATAGAATGGGCACGGATTGTGAAGAGTAGATAGAATGGGCACGGATTATGAAGAGTGGATAGAATGGGCACGGATTGTGAAGAGTAGATAGAATGGGCACAGATTGTGAAGAGTGGATAGAATGGGCACGGATTGTGAAGAGTGGATAGAATGGGCACAGATTGTGAAGAGTAGATAGAATGGGTACGGATTGTGAAGAGTAGATAGAATGGGCACAGATTGTGAAGATTGGATAGAATGGGCACGGATTGTGAGGAGTTGATAGAATGGGCACGGATTGTGAAGAGTGGATCAAATGGGCACAGATTGTGAAGAGTAGATAGAATGGGTACGGATTGTGAAGAGTAGATAGAATGGGCACGGATTGTGAAGAGTAGATAGAATGGGCACAGATTGTGAAGAGTGGATAGAATGGGCACAGATTGTGAAGAGTGGTTAGAATGGGCACAGATTGTGAAGAGTGGTTAGAATGGGCACGGATTGTGAAGAGTAGATAGATTGGGCACAGATTGTGAAGAGTGGATAGAATGGGCACAGATTGTGAAGATTAGATAGAATGGGCACAGATTGTGAAGAGTGGATAGAATGGGCACGGATTGTGAAGAGCAGATAGAATGGGCACGGATTGTGAAGAGTGGATAGAATTGGCATGGATTGTGAAGAGTGGATATAATGGGCACAGATTGTGAAGAGTGGATAGAATGGGCACAGATTGTGAACAGTTGATAGAAAGAGCACAGATTGTGAAGAGTAGATAGAATGGGCACAGATTGTGAAGAGTAGATAGAATGGGCACAGATTGTGAAGAGTGGATAGAATGGGTACGGATTGAGAGGAGTAGATGGAATGGGCACGGATTGTGAAGAGTAGATAGAATGGGTACAGATTGTGAAGAGTAGATAGAATGGGCACAGATTGTGAACAGTTGACAGAATGGGCACAGATTGTGAAGAGTAGATAGAATGGGCACAGATTGTGAAGAGTAGATAGAATGGGCACAGATTGTGAAGAGTGGATAGAATGGGTACGGATTGTGAGGAGTAGATGGAATGGGCCCGGATTGTGAAGAGTAGATAGAATGGGTACAGATTGTGAAGAATAGATAGAATGGGCACAGAATGTGAAGAGTAGATAGAATGGGCACGGATTATGAGGAGTAGATAGAATGGGCATCGATTGTGAAGAGTAGATAGAATGGGCACGGATTGTGAAGATTAGAGAGAACGGGCACAGATTGTGAAGATTAGATAGAATGGGCATGGATTGTGAAGAGTGGATAGAATGGGCACGGATTGTGAAGAGTGGATAGGATGGGCACAGATTGAGAAGATTGGATAGAGTGGGCACGGATTGTGAAGAGTAGATAGAATGGGCACAGATTGTGAAGAGCAGATAGAATGGGCACGGATTGTGAAGAGTAGATAGAATGGGCACAGTTTGTGAAGATTGGATAGAATGGGCATGGATTGTGAAGATTAGATAGAATGGGTACAGATTGTGAAGAGTGGATAGAATGGTGACGGGTTGTGAAGTGTAGATAGAATGGGCACGGATTGTGAACAGTGGATAGAATGGGCACGGATTGTGAAGAGTAGATAGAATGGGCACGGATTATGAAGAGTGGATAGAATGGGAACGGATTGTGAAGAGTAGATAGAATGGGCACAGATTGTGAAGAGTGGATAGAATGGGCACGGATTGTGAAGAGTGGATAGAATGGGCACAGATTGTGAAGAGTAGATAGAATGGGCACGGATTGTGAAGAGTGGATAGAATGGGCACAGATTGTGAAGAGTGGATAGAATGGGCACAGATTGTGAGGAGTAGATAGAATGGGCATGGATTGTGAAGAGTAGATAGAATGGGCACAGATTGTGAAGATTGGATAGAATGGGCACGGATTGTGAGGAGTTGATAGAATGGGCACGGATTGTGAAGAGTGGATAACATGGGCACAGATTGTGAAGAGTGGATAGAATGGGTACGGATTGTGAAGAGTAGATAGAATGGGCATGGATTGTGAAGAGTAGATAGAATGGGCACAGATTGTGTAGATTGGATAGAATGGGCACAGATTGTGAAGAGTGGTTAGAATGGGCATGGATTGTGAAGAGTAGATAGAATGGGCACAGATTGTGAAGAGTGGATAGATTGGGCACAGATTGTGAAGATTAGATAGAATGGGCACAGATTGTGAAGAGTGGATAGAATGGGCACGGATTGTGAAGAGTAGATAGAATGGGTACAGATTGTGAAGAATGGATAGAATGGGCACAGAATGTGAAGAGTAGATAGAATGGGCACGGATTGTGAAGATTGGATAGAATGGGCACAGATTGTGAAGAGTGGATAGAATGGGCACGGATTGTGAAGAGTAGATAGAATGGGCACGGATTGTGAAGAGGACATAGAATGGGTACAGATTGTGAAGAGTCGATAGAATGGGCACGGATTGTGAAGAGCAGATAGAATGGGCACAGATTGTGAAGAGTGGATAGAATGGGCACAGATTGTGAAGAGTAGATAGAATGGGCACGGATTGTGAAGAGTAGATAGAATGGGCACAGATTGTGAAGATTGGATAGAATGGGCACGGTTTGTGAAGATTAGATAGAATGGGTACAGATTGTGAAGAGTGGATAGAATGGTGATGGATTGTGAAGTGTAGATAGAATGGGCACGGATTGTGAACAATGGATAGAATGGGCACGGATTTTGAAGAGTAGATAGAATGGGCACGGATTATGAAGAGTGGATAGAATGGGCACGAATTGTGAAGAGTAGATAGAATGGGCACAGATTGTGAAGAGTGGATAGAATGGGCACGGATTGTGAAGAGTGGATAGAATGGGCACAGATTGTGAAGAGTAGATAGAATGGGCACGGATTGTGAAGAGTGGATAGAATGGGCACAGATTGTGAAGATTGGATAGAATGGGCACGGATTGTGAGGAGTTGATAGAATGGGCACGGATTGTGAAGAGTGGATAAAATGGGCACAGATTGTGAAGAGAAGATAGAATGGGTACGGATTGTGAAGAGTAGATAGAATGGGCACGGATTGTGAAGAGTAGATAGAATGGGCACAGATTGTGAAGACTGGATAGAATGGGCACAGATTGTGAAGAGTGGTTAGAATGGGCACGGATTGTGAAGAGTAGATAGAATGGGCACAGATTGTGAAGAGTGGATAGAATGGGCACAGATTGTGAAGATTAGATAGAATGGGCACAGATTGTGAAGAGTGGATAGAATGGGCACGGATTGTGAAGAGTAGATGGAATGGGTACAGATTGTGAAGATTGGATAGAATGGGCACAGATTGTGAAGAGTAGATAGAATGGGCACGGATTGTGAAGAGTGGATAGAATTGGCATGGATTGTGAAGAGTGGACAGAATGGGCACAGATTGTGAAGAGTGGATAGAATGGGCACAGATTGTGAACAGTTGATAGAAAGGGCACAGATTGTGAAGAGTAGATAGAATGGGCACAAATTGAGAAGAGTAGATAGAATGGGCACAGATTGTGAAGAGTGGATAGAATGGGTACGGATTGTGAGCAGTGGATGGAATGGGCACGGATTGTGAAGAGTAGATAGAATGGGTACAGATTGTGAAGAGTAGATAGAATGGGCACAGATTGTGAACCGTTGATAGAATGGGCACAGATTGTGAAGAGTAGATAGAATGGGCACAGATTGTGAAGAGTAGATAGAATGGGCACAGATTGTGAAGAGTGGATAGAATGGGTACGGATTGTGAGGAGTAGATGGAATGGGCCCGGATTGTGAAGAGCAGATAGAATGGGTACAGATTGTGAAGAATAGATAGAATGGGCACGGACTGTGAAGAGTAGATAGAATGGGCATGGATTGTGAGGAATAGATAGAATGGGCATGGATTGTGAAGAGTAGATAGAATGGGCACGGATTGTGAAGAGTAGAGAGAACGGGCACAGATTGTGAAGAGCAGATAGAATGGGCATGGATTGTGAAGAGTCGATAGAATGGGCATGGATTGTGAAGAGTGGATAGGATGGGCACAGATTGAGAAGAGTGGATAGAATACGCACGGATTGTGAAGAGTAGATAGAATGGGCACAGATTGTGAAGAGTAGATAGAATGGGCACGGATTGTGAAGAGTAGATAGAATGGGCACAGATTGTGAAGATTGGATAGAATGGGCACGGATTGTGAAGGTTAGATAGAATGGGTACAGATTGTGAAGAGTGGATAGAATGGTGATGGATTGTGAAGTGTAGATAGAATGGGCACGGATCGTGAACAATGGATAGAATGGGCACGGATTGTGAAGAATAGATAGAATGGGCACGGATTATGAAGAGTGGATAGAATGGGCACGGATTGTGAAGAGTAGATGGAATAGGCACAGATTGTGAAGAGTGGATAGAATGGGCACGGATTGTGAAGAGTGGATAGAATGGGCACAGATTGTGAAGAGTAGATAGAATGGGCACGGATTGTGAAGAGTGGATAGAATGGGCACAGATTGTGAAGAGTGGATAGAATGGGCACAGATTGTGAGGCGTAGATAGAATGGGCATGGATTGTGAAGAGTAGATAGAATGGGCACAGATTGTGAAGAGTGGATAGAATGGGCACGGATTGTGAGGAGTTGATAGAATGGGCACGGATTGTGAAGAGTGGTTAAAATTGGCACAGATTGTGAAGAGTAGATAGAATGGGTACGGATTGTGAAGAATAGATAGAATGGGCACGGATTGTGAAGAGTAGATAGAATGGGCACAGATTGTGAAGAGTGGATAGAATGGGCACAGATTGTGAAGAGTGGTTAGAATGGGCACGGATTGTGAAGAGTAGATAGAATGGGCACCGATTGTGAAGAGTGGATAGAATGGGCACAGATTGTGAAGATTAGATAGAATGGGCACAGATTGTGAAGAGTGGATAGAATGGGCACGGATTGTGAAGAGTAGATAGAATGGGTACAGATTGTGAAGAATGGATAGAATGGGCACAGATTGTGAAGAGTAGATAGAATGGGTACGGATTGTGAAGATTGGATAGAATGGGCACAGATTGTGAAGAGGAGATAGAATGGCGACAGATTGTGAAGAGTGGATAGAATGGGCACAGATTGTGAAGAGTGGATAGAATGGGCCCAGATTGTGAAGATTGGATAGAATGGGTAAGGATTGTGAAGAGTAGATAGAATGGGCATGGATTGTGAAGTGTAGATAGAATGGGCACGGATTGTGAGGATTGGATAGAATGGGCATGGATTGTGAAGAGTAGATAGAATGCGCACGGATTGTGAAGAGTGGATAGAATGGGCACGGATTGTGAAGAGTGGATAGAACGGGAACGGATTGTGAAGAGTAGATAGAATGGGTACAGATTTTGAAGAGTGAATAGAATGGGCACGGATTTATAAGAGTGGATAGAATGGGCACGGATTGTGAAGAGTAGATAGAATGGGGACGGACTGTGAAGAGTGGATAGAATGGGCACGGATTGTGAGGAGTTGATAGAATGGGCACGGATTGTGAAGAGTCGATAAAATGGGCACAGATTGTGAAGAGTAGATAGAATGTGTACGGATTGTGAAGAGTAGATAGAATGGGCACGGATTGTGAAGAGTAGATAGAATGTGCACAGATTGTGAAGAGTGGATAGAATGGGCACAGATTGTGAAGAGTGCGTAGAATGGGCACGGATTGTGAAGAGTAGATAGAATGGGCACAGATTGTGAAGAGTGGATAGAATGGGCACAGATTGTGAAGAGTAGATAGAATGGGCACGGATTGTGAAGATTGGATAGAATGGGCACAGATTGTGAAGAGGAGATAGAATGGGTACAGTTTGCGTAGAGTGGATAGAATGGGCACAGATTGTGAAGAGTAGATAGAATGGGCACGGATTGTGAAGAGTGGATAGAATGGGCACAGATTGTGAAGAGTGGATAGAATGGGCACAGATTGTGAAGAGTGGATAGAATGGGTATGGATTGTGAAGGGTAGATAGAATGGGCACGGATTGTGAAGTGTAGATAGAATGGCACGGATTGTGAGGAGATGATAGAATGGGCTTGGATTGTGAAGAGTAGATAGAATGGGCACGGATTGTGAAGAGTGGATAGAATGGGCACAGATTGTGAAGAGTGGATAGAATGGGTATGGATTGTGAAGGGTAGATAGAATGGGCACGGATTGTGGAGTGTAGATAGAATGGGCACGGATTGTGAGGAGATGATAGAATGGGCTTGGATTGTGAAGAGTAGATAGAATGGGCACGGATTGTGAAGAGTGGATAGAATGGGCACGGATTGTGATGAGTGGATAGAATGGGCACGGATTGTGAAGAGTGGATAGAATGGGCACGAATTGTGAAGAGTGGATAGAATGGGCAGGGATTGTGACGAGTAGATAGAATGGGTACAGATTGTGAGGAGTGAATAGAATGGGCACGGATTGTGAAGAGTGGATAGTATGGGCACGGATTGTAAAGAGTAGAAAGAATGGGCATGGATTGTGAAGAGTGGATAGAATGGGTACAGATTGTGAAGAGTAGATAGAATGGGCACGGATTGTGAAGAGTAGATAGAATGGGCACGGATTGTGAAGAGTGGATAGAATGGGCACGGATTGTGAAGAGAGGATAGAATTGGCACGGATTGTGACGAGCAGATAGAATGGGCACAGATTGTGAAGAGTGGATAGAATGGGCACGGATTGTGAAGAGTGGATAGAATGGGCACAGATTGTGAAGAGTAGATAGAATGGGCATGGATTGTGAGGAGTGGATAGAATGGGCACGGATTGTGAAGAGTAGATAGAATGGGCACAGATTGTGAAGAGTGGACAGAATGGGCACAGATTGTGAAGAGTGGATAGAATGGGCATGGATTGTGAAGAGTGGATAGAATGGGCACGGATTGTGAACAATGGATAGAATGGGCTCGGATTGTGAAGAGTCGATAGAATGGGCACGGATTATGAAGAGTGGATAGAATGGGCACGGATTGTGAAGAGTAGATAGAATGGGCACAGATTGTGAAGAGTGGATAGAATGGGCACGGATTGTGAAGAGTGGATAGAATGGGCACAGATTGTGAAGAGTAGATAGAATGGGCACGGATTGTGAAGAGTGGATAGAATGGGCACAGATTGTGAAGATTGGATAGAATGGGCACGGATTGTGAGGAGTTGATAGAATGGGCACGGATTGTGAAGAGTGGATCAAATGGGCACAGATTGTGAAGAGTAGATAGAATGGGTATGGATTGTGAAGAGTAGATAGAATGGGCACGGATTGTGAAGAGTAGATAGAATGGGCACAGATTGTGAAGAGTGGATAGAATGGGCACAGATTGTGAAGAGTGGTTAGAATGGGCACGGATTGTGAAGAGTAGATAGATTGGGCACAGATTGTGAAGAGTGGATAGAATGGGCACAGATTGTGAAGATTAGATAGAATGGGCACAGATTGTGAAGAGTGGATAGAATGGGCACGGATTGTGAAGAGTAGATAGAATGGGCACGGATTGTGAAGAGTGGATAGAATTGGTACGGATTGTGAAGAGTGGATAGAATGGGCACAGATTGTGAAGAGTGGATAGAATGGGCACAGATTGTGAACAGTTGATAGAAAGAGCACAGATTGTGAAGAGTAGATAGAATGGGCACAGATTGTGAAGAGTAGATAGAATGGGCACAGATTTTGAAGAGTGGATAGAATGGGTACGGATTGTGAGGAGTAGATGGAATGGGCACGGATTGTGAAGAGTAGACAGAATGGGTACAGATTGTGAAGAGTAGATAGAATGGGCACAGATTGTGAACAGTTGATAGAACGGGCACAGATTGTGAAGAGTAGATAGAATGGGCACAGATTGTGAAGAGTAGATAGAATGGGCACAGATTGTGAAGAGTGGATAGAATGGGTTCGGATTGTGAGGAGTAGATGGAATGGGCCCGGATTGTGAAGAGTAGATAGAATGGGTAGAGATTGTGAAGAATAGATAGAATGGGCACAGATTGTGAAGAGTAGATAGAATGGGCACGGATTGTGAGGAGTAGATAGAATGGGCATCGATTGTGAAGAGTAGATAGAATGGGCACGGATTGTGAAGAGTAGAGAGAACGGGCACAGATTGTGAAGATTAGATAGAATGGGCATGGATTGTGAAGAGTGGATAGAATGGGCACGGATTGTGAAGAGTGGATAGGATGGGCACAGATTGAGAAGCGTGGATAGAATGGGCATGGATTGTGAAGAGTAGATAGAATGCGCACAGATTGTGAAGAGCAGATAGAATGGGCACGGATTGTGAAGAGTAGATAGAATGGGCACAGTTTGTGAAGATTGGATAGAATGGGCACGGATTGTGAAGATTAGATAGAATGGGTACAGATTGTGAAGAGTGGATAGAATGGTGACGGATTGTGAAGTTTAGATAGAATGTGCACGGATTGTGAACAGTGGCTAGAATGGGCACGGATTGTGAAGAGTAGATAGAATGGGCACGGATTATGAAGAGTCGATAGAATGGGAACGGATTGTGAAGAGTAGATAGAATGGGCACAGATTGTGAAGAGTGGATAGAGTGGGCACGGATTGTGAAGAGTGGATAGAATGGGCACAGATTGTGAAGAGTAGATAGAATGGGCACGGATTGTGAAGAGTGGATAGAATGGGCACAGATTGTGAAGAGTGGATAGAATGGGCACAGATTGTGAGGAGTAGATAGAATGGGCATGGATTGTGAAGAGTAGATAGAATGGGCACAGATTGTGAAGATTGGATAGAATGGGCACGGATTGTGAGGAGTTGATAGAATGGGCACGGATTGTGAAGAGCAGATAGAATGGGCACAGATTGTGAAGAGTGGATAGATTGGGCACAGATTGTGAAGATTAGATAGAATGGGCACAGATTGTGAAGAGTAGATAGAATGGGCACGGATTGTGAAGATTGGATAGAATGGGCACAGATTGTGAAGAGTGGATAGAATGGGCACGGATTGTGAAGAGTCGATAGAATGGGCACGGATTGTGAAGAGGAGATAGAATGGGTACAGATTGTGAAGAGTGGATAGAATGGGCACGGATTGTGAAGAGTAGATAGAATGGGCACGGATTGTGAAGAGTGGATAGAATGGGCACAGATTGTGAAGATTGGATAGAATGGGCAAAGATTGTGAAGAGTGGATAGAATGGGCACAGATTGTGAAGAGTAGATAGAATGGGCACAGATTGTGAAGAGTGGATAGAATGGGTACGGATTGTGAGGAGTAGATGGAATGGGCCCGGATTGTGAACAGTAGATAGAATGGGTACAGATTGTGAAGAATAGATAGAATGGGCACAGATTGTGAAGAGTAGATAGAATGGGCACGGATTGTGAGGAGTAGATAGAATGGGCATGGATGGTGAAGAGTAGATAGAATGGGCACGGATTGTGAAGAGTAGAGAGAACGGGCACAGATTGTGAAGAGTAGATAGAATGGGCATGGATTGTGAAGAGTGGATAGAATGGGCACGGATTGTGAAGAGTGGATAGGATGGGCACAGATTGAGAAAAGTGGATAGAATGGGCACGGATTGTGAAGAGTAGATAGAATGGGCACAGATTGTGAAGAGTAGATAGAATGGGCACGGATTGTGAAGAGTAGATAGAATGGGCACAGATTGTGAAGATTGGATAGAATGGGCACGGATTGTGAAGATTAGATAGAATGGGTACAGATTGTGAAGAGTGGATAGAATGGTGACGGATTGTGAAGTGCAGATAGAATGGGCACGGATTGTGAACAATGGATAGAATGGGCACGGATTGTGAAGAGTAGATAGAATGGGCACGGATTATGAAGAGTGGATAGAAGGGGCACGAATTGTGAAGAGTAGATAGAATGGGCACAGATTGTGAAGAGTGGATAGAATGGGCACGGATTGTGAAGAGTGGATAGAATGGGCACAGATTGTGAAGAGTAGATAGAATGGGCACAGATTGTGAAGAGCAGATAGAATGGGCACGGATTGTGAAGAGTAGATAGAATGGGCACAGTTTGTGAAGATTGGATAGAATGGGCACGGATTGTGAAGATTAGATAGAATGGGCACGGATTGTGAAGAGTGGATAGAATTGGCACGGATTGTGAAGAGTAGATAGAATGGGCACAGATTGTGAAGAGTGGATAGAATGGGCTCGGATTGTGAAGAGTGGATAGAATGGGCACAGATTGTGAAGAGTAGATAGAATGGGCACGGATTGTGAAGAGTGGATATAATGGGCACAGATTGTGAAGATTGGATAGAATGGGTACGGATTGTGAAGAGTAGATAGAATGGGCACGGATTGTGAAGAGTAGATAGAATGGGCACAGATTGTGAAGAGTGGATAGAATGGGCACAGATTGTGAAGAGTGGTTAGAATGGGCACGGATTGTGAAGAGTAGATAGATTGGGCACAGATTGTGAAGAGTGGATAGAATGGGCACAGATTGTGAAGATTAGATAGAATGGGCACAGATTGTGAAGAGTGGATAGAATGGTGACGGATTGTGAAGTGTAGATAGAATGGGCACGGATTGTGAACAATGGATAGAATGGGCACGGATTGTGAAGAGTAGATAGAATGGGCACGGATTATGAAGAGTGGATAGAATGGGCACGGATTGTGAAGAGTAGATAGAATGGGCACAGATTGTGAAGAGTGGATAGAATGGGCACGGATTGTGAAGAGTGGATAGAATGGGCACAGATTGTGAAGAGTAGATAGAATGGGCACGGATTGTGAAGAGTGGATAGAATGGGCACAGATTGTGAAGAGTGGATAGAATGGGCACAGATTGTGAGGAGTAGATAGAATGGGCATGGATTGTGAAGAGTAGATAGAATGGGCACAGATTGTGAAGATTGGATAGAATGGGCACGGATTGTGAGGAGTTGATAGAATGGGCACGGATTGTGAAGAGTGGATAAAATGGGCACAGATTGTGAAGAGTAGATAGAATGGGTACGGATTGTGAAGAATAGATAGAATGGGCACGGATTGTGAAGAGTAGATAGAATGGGCACAGATTGTGAAGAGTGGATAGAATGGGCACAGATTGTGAAGAGTGGTTAGAATGGGCACGGATTGTGAAGAGTAGATAGAATGGGCACAGATTGTGAAGAGTGGATAGAATGGGCACAGATTGTGAAGATTAGATAGAATGGGCACAGATTGTGAAGAGTGGATAGAATGGGCACGGATTGTGAAGAGTAGATAGAATGGGTACAGATTGTGAAGAATGGATAGAATGGGCACAGATTGTGAAGAGTAGATAGAATGGGTACGGATTGTGAAGATTGGATAGAATGGGCACAGATTGTGAAGAGGAGATAGAATGGGTACAGATTGTGAAGAGTGGATAGAATGGGCACAGATTGTGAAGAGTGGATAGAATGGGCCCAGATTGTGAAGAGTGGATAGAATGGGTACGGATTGTGAAGAGTAGATAGAATGGGCATGGATTGTGAAGTGTAGATAGAATGGGCACGGATTGTGAGGAGTGGATAGAATGGGCATGGATTGTGAAGAGTAGGTAGAATGCGCACAGATTGTGAAGAGTGGATAGAATGGGCACGGATTGTGAAGAGTGGATAGAATGGGAACGGATTGTGAAGAGTAGATAGAATGGGCACATATTGTGAAGAGTGGATAGAATGGGCAGGGATTGTGAAGAGTAGATAGAATGGGTACAGATTTTGAAGAGTGAATAGAATGGGCACGGATTTTAAGAGTGGATAGAATGGGCACGGATTGTGAAGAGTAGATAGAATGGGGACGGACTGTGAAGAGTGGATAGAATGGTAACGGATTGTGAGGAGTTGATAGAATGGGCACGGATTGTGAAGAGTGGATAAAATGGGCACAGATTGTGAAGAGTAGATAGAATGGGTACGGATTGTGAAGAGTAGATAGAATGGGCACGGATTGTGAAGAGTAGATAGAATGTGCACAGATTGTGAAGAGTGGATAGAATGGGCACAGATTGTGAAGAGTGGGTAGAATGGGCACGGATTGTGAAGAGTAGATAGAATGGGCACAGATTGTGAAGAGTGGATAGAATGGGCACAGATTGTGAAGATTAGATAGAATGGGCACAGATTATGAAGAGTGGATAGAATGGGCACGGATTGTGAAGAATAGATAGAATGGGTACAGATTGTGAAGAGTGGATAGAATGGGCACAGATTGTGAAGAGGAGATAGAATGGGTACAGATTGCGTAGAGTGGATAGAATGGGCACGGATTGTGAAGAGTAGATAGAATGGGTACGGATTGTGAAGAGTGGATAGAATGGGCACAGATTGTGAAGAGTGGATAGAATGGGCACAGATTGTGAAGAGTGGATAGAATGGGTATGGATTGTGAAGAGTAGATAGAATGGGCACGGATTGTGATGTGTCGATAGAATGGGCACGGATTGTGAAGAGATGATAAAATGCGCTTGGATTGTGAAGAGTAGATAGAATGGGTACGGATTGTGAAGAGTAGATAGAATGGGCATGGATTGTGAAGAGTGGATAGAATGGGCACAGATTGTGAAGAGTAGACAGAATGGGTACAGATTGTGAAGAGTAGAAAGAATGGGCACAGATTGTGAAGAGTAGGTAGAATGGGCACGGATTGTGAAGAGTAGATAGAATGGGCACGGATTGTGAAGAGTAGATAGAATGGGTACAGATTGTGAAGAGTGGATAGAATGGGCATGGATTGTGAAGAGTAGATAGAATGGGCACGGATTGTGAAGAGTGGATAGAACGGGCACGGATTGTGAAGAGTGGATAGAATGGGCACAGATTGTGAAGAGTGGATAGAATGGGCACGGATTGTGAAGACTGGAGAGAATGGGTGCAGATTGTAAAGAGTGGATAGAATGGGCACGGATTGTGAAGAATACATAGAATGGGCACGGATTGTGAAGAGTGGATAGAATGGGCACGGATTGTGAAGAGTGGATAGAATGGGCACGGATTGTGAAGAGTAGATAGAATGGGCACAGATTGTGAAGAGTGGATAGAATGGGCACAGATTGTGAAGAGTGGATAGAATGGGTATGGATTGTGAGGAGTAGATTGAATGGGCACGGAATGTGAAGAGTAGATAGAATGGGTACAGATTGTGAAGAGTAAATAGAATGGGCATGGATTGTGAAGAGTAGATAGAATGGGCACGGATTGTGAAGAGTAGATAGAATGGGCATGGATTGTGAAGAGTAGAGCGAATGGTCACAGATTGTCAAGAGTAGATAGAATGGGCATGGATTGTGAAGAGTGGATAGAATGGGCACGGATTGTGAAGAGTGGATAGAATGGGCACAGATTGAGAAGAGTGGATAGAATGGGCACGGATTGTGAAGAGTAGATAGAATGGGCACAGGTTGTGAAGAGTAGATAGAATGGGCAGGGATTGTGAAGAGTAGATAGAATGGGCACAGATTGTTAAGAGTGGATAGAATGGGCACGGATTGTGAAGAGTAGATAGAATGGGTACAGATTGTGAAGAGTGGATAGAATGATCATGGATTGTGAAGTGTAGGTAGAATGGGCACGGATTGTGAACAATGGATACAATGGGCACGGATTGTGAAGAGTAGATAGAATGGGCACAGATTGTGAAGAGTGGATAGAATGGGCACGGATTGTGAAGAGTAGATAGAAAGGGCACAGATTGTGAAGAGTGGATCGAATGGGCATGGATTGTGAAGAGTGGATAGAATGGGCACAGATTGTGAAGAGTAGATAGAATGGGCACAGATTGTGAAGAGTGGATAGAATGTGCACTGATTGTGAGGAGTGGATAGAATGGGCACGGATTGTGAAGAGTAGATAGATTGGGCACAGATTTTGAAGTGTAGATAGAATGGGCACGGACTGTGAAGAGTGGATAGAATGGGCACGGATTGTGAGGAGTTGATAGAATGGGCACGGATTGTGAAGAGTGGATAAACTGGGCAGAGATTGTGAAGAGTAGATAGAATGGGTACAGATTGTGAAGAGTAGATAGAATGGGCACGGATTGTGAAGAGTAGATAGAATGGGCACAGATTGTGATGAGTGGATAGAATGGGCACAGATTGTGAAGTGTGGATAGAATGGGCATGGATTGTGAAGAGTGGATAGAATGGGCACGGATTGTGAAGAGTGGATAGAATGGGCACAGATTGTGAAGAGTAGATAGAATGGGCACGGATTGTGAAGAGTGGATAGAATGGGCACAGATTGTGAAGAGTGGATAGAATGGGCACAGATTGTGAAGAGCAGATAGAATGGGCACGGATTGTGAAGAGTAGATAGAATGGGCACAGTTTGTGAAGATTGGATAGAATGGGCACGGATTGTGAAGATTAGATAGAATGGGCACGGATTGTGAAGAGTGGATAGAATTGGCACGGATTGTGAAGAGTAGATAGAATGGGCACAGATTGTGAAGAGTGGATAGAATGGGCTCGGATTGTGAAGAGTGGATAGAATGGGCACAGATTGTGAAGAGTAGATAGAATGGGCACGGATTGTGAAGAGTGGATATAATGGGCACAGATTGTGAAGATTGGATAGAATGGGTACGGATTGTGAAGAGTAGATAGAATGGGCACGGATTGTGAAGAGTAGATAGAATGGGCACAGATTGTGAAGAGTGGATAGAATGGGCACAGATTGTGAAGAGTGGTTAGAATGGGCACGGATTGTGAAGAGTAGATAGATTGGGCACAGATTGTGAAGAGTGGATAGAATGGGCACAGATTGTGAAGATTAGATAGAATGGGCACAGATTGTGAAGAGTGGATAGAATGGTGACGGATTGTGAAGTGTAGATAGAATGGGCACGGATTGTGAACAATGGATAGAATGGGCACGGATTGTGAAGAGTAGATAGAATGGGCACGGATTATGAAGAGTGGATAGAATGGGCACGGATTGTGAAGAGTAGATAGAATGGGCACAGATTGTGAAGAGTGGATAGAATGGGCACGGATTGTGAAGAGTGGATAGAATGGGCACGGATTGTGAAGAGTGGATAGAATGGGCACAGATTGTGAGGAGTAGATAGAATGGGCATGGATTGTGAAGAGTAGATAGAATGGGCACAGATTGTGAAGATTGGATAGAATGGGCACGGATTGTGAGGAGTTGATAGAATGGGCACGGATTGTGAAGAGTGGATAAAATGGGCACAGATTGTGAAGAGTAGATAGAATGGGTACGGATTGTGAAGAATAGATAGAATGGGCACGGATTGTGAAGAGTAGATAGAATGGGCACAGATTGTGAAGAGTGGATAGAATGGGCACAGATTGTGAAGAGTGGTTAGAATGGGCACGGATTGTGAAGAGTAGATAGAATGGGCACAGATTGTGAAGAGTGGATAGAATGGGCACAGATTGTGAAGATTAGATAGAATGGGCACAGATTGTGAAGAGTGGATAGAATGGGCACGGATTGTGAAGAGTAGATAGAATGGGTACAGATTGTGAAGAATGGATAGAATGGGCACAGATTGTGAAGAGTAGATAGAATGGGTACGGATTGTGAAGATTGGATAGAATGGGCACAGATTGTGAAGAGGAGATAGAATGGGTACAGATTGTGAAGAGTGGATAGAATGGGCACAGATTGTGAAGAGTGGATAGAATGGGCCCAGATTGTGAAGAGTGGATAGAATGGGTACGGATTGTGAAGAGTAGATAGAATGGGCATGGATTGTGAAGTGTAGATAGAATGGGCACGGATTGTGAGGAGTGGATAGAATGGGCATGGATTGTGAAGAGTAGGTAGAATGCGCACAGATTGTGAAGAGTGGATAGAATGGGCACGGATTGTGAAGAGTGGATAGAATGGGAACGGATTGTGAAGAGTAGATAGAATGGGCACATATTGTGAAGAGTGGATAGAATGGGCAGGGATTGTGAAGAGTAGATAGAATGGGTACAGATTTTGAAGAGTGAATAGAATGGGCACGGATTTTAAGAGTGGATAGAATGGGCACGGATTGTGAAGAGTAGATAGAATGGGGACGGACTGTGAAGAGTGGATAGAATGGTAACGGATTGTGAGGAGTTGATAGAATGGGCACGGATTGTGAAGAGTGGATAAAATGGGCACAGATTGTGAAGAGTAGATAGAATGGGTACGGATTGTGAAGAGTAGATAGAATGGGCACGGATTGTGAAGAGTAGATAGAATGTGCACAGATTGTGAAGAGTGGATAGAATGGGCACAGATTGTGAAGAGTGGGTAGAATGGGCACGGATTGTGAAGAGTAGATAGAATGGGCACAGATTGTGAAGAGTGGATAGAATGGGCACAGATTGTGAAGATTAGATAGAATGGGCACAGATTATGAAGAGTGGATAGAATGGGCACGGATTGTGAAGAATAGATAGAATGGGTACAGATTGTGAAGAGTGGATAGAATGGGCACAGATTGTGAAGAGGAGATAGAATGGGTACAGATTGCGTAGAGTGGATAGAATGGGCACGGATTGTGAAGAGTAGATAGAATGGGTACGGATTGTGAAGAGTGGATAGAATGGGCACAGATTGTGAAGAGTGGATAGAATGGGCACAGATTGTGAAGAGTGGATAGAATGGGTATGGATTGTGAAGAGTAGATAGAATGGGCACGGATTGTGATGTGTCGATAGAATGGGCACGGATTGTGAAGAGATGATAAAATGCGCTTGGATTGTGAAGAGTAGATAGAATGGGTACGGATTGTGAAGAGTAGATAGAATGGGCATGGATTGTGAAGAGTGGATAGAATGGGCACAGATTGTGAAGAGTAGACAGAATGGGTACAGATTGTGAAGAGTAGAAAGAATGGGCACAGATTGTGAAGAGTAGGTAGAATGGGCACGGATTGTGAAGAGTAGATAGAATGGGCACGGATTGTGAAGAGTAGATAGAATGGGTACAGATTGTGAAGAGTGGATAGAATGGGCATGGATTGTGAAGAGTAGATAGAATGGGCACGGATTGTGAAGAGTGGATAGAACGGGCACGGATTGTGAAGAGTGGATAGAATGGGCACAGATTGTGAAGAGTGGATAGAATGGGCACGGATTGTGAAGACTGGAGAGAATGGGTGCAGATTGTAAAGAGTGGATAGAATGGGCACGGATTGTGAAGAATACATAGAATGGGCACGGATTGTGAAGAGTGGATAGAATGGGCACGGATTGTGAAGAGTGGATAGAATGGGCACGGATTGTGAAGAGTAGATAGAATGGGCACAGATTGTGAAGAGTGGATAGAATGGGCACAGATTGTGAAGAGTGGATAGAATGGGTATGGATTGTGAGGAGTAGATTGAATGGGCACGGAATGTGAAGAGTAGATAGAATGGGTACAGATTGTGAAGAGTAAATAGAATGGGCATGGATTGTGAAGAGTAGATAGAATGGGCACGGATTGTGAAGAGTAGATAGAATGGGCATGGATTGTGAAGAGTAGAGCGAATGGTCACAGATTGTCAAGAGTAGATAGAATGGGCATGGATTGTGAAGAGTGGATAGAATGGGCACGGATTGTGAAGAGTGGATAGAATGGGCACAGATTGAGAAGAGTGGATAGAATGGGCACGGATTGTGAAGAGTAGATAGAATGGGCACAGGTTGTGAAGAGTAGATAGAATGGGCAGGGATTGTGAAGAGTAGATAGAATGGGCACAGATTGTTAAGAGTGGATAGAATGGGCACGGATTGTGAAGAGTAGATAGAATGGGTACAGATTGTGAAGAGTGGATAGAATGATCATGGATTGTGAAGTGTAGGTAGAATGGGCACGGATTGTGAACAATGGATACAATGGGCACGGATTGTGAAGAGTAGATAGAATGGGCACAGATTGTGAAGAGTGGATAGAATGGGCACGGATTGTGAAGAGTAGATAGAAAGGGCACAGATTGTGAAGAGTGGATCGAATGGGCATGGATTGTGAAGAGTGGATAGAATGGGCACAGATTGTGAAGAGTAGATAGAATGGGCACAGATTGTGAAGAGTGGATAGAATGTGCACTGATTGTGAGGAGTGGATAGAATGGGCACGGATTGTGAAGAGTAGATAGATTGGGCACAGATTTTGAAGTGTAGATAGAATGGGCACGGACTGTGAAGAGTGGATAGAATGGGCACGGATTGTGAGGAGTTGATAGAATGGGCACGGATTGTGAAGAGTGGATAAATTGGGCAGAGATTGTGAAGAGTAGATAGAATGGGTACAGATTGTGAAGAGTAGATAGAATGGGCACGGATTGTGAAGAGTAGATAGAATGGGCACAGATTGTGATGAGTGGATAGAATGGGCACAGATTGTGAAGTGTGGATAGAATGGGCATGGATTGTGAAGAGTGGATAGAATGGGCACGGATTGTGAAGAGTGGATAGAATGGGCACAGATTGTGAAGAGTAGATAGAATGGGCACGGATTGTGAAGAGTGGATAGAATGGGCACAGATTGTGAAGAGTGGATAGAATGGGCACAGATTGTGAGGAGTAGATAGAATGGGCATGGATTGTGAAGAGTAGATAGAATGGGCACAGATTGTGAAGATTGGATAGAATGGGCACGGATTGTGAGGAGTTGATAGAATGGGCACGGATTGTGAAGAGTGGATAAAATGGGCACAGATTGTGAAGAGTAGATAGAATGGGTACGGATTGTGAAGAATAGATAGAATGGGCACGGATTGTGAAGAGTAGATAGAATGGGCACAGATTGTGAAGAGTGGATAGAATGGGCACAGATTGTGAAGAGTGGTTAGAATGGGCACGGATTGTGAAGAGTAGATAGAATGGGCACAGATTGTGAAGAGTGGATAGAATGGGCACAGATTGTGAAGATTAGATAGAATGGGCACAGATTGTGAAGAGTGGATAGAATGGGCACGGATTGTGAAGAGTAGATAGAATGGGTACAGATTGTGAAGAATGGATAGAATGGGCACAGATTGTGAAGAGTAGATAGAATGGGTACGGATTGTGAAGATTGGATAGAATGGGCACAGATTGTGAAGAGGAGATAGAATGGGTACAGATTGTGAAGAGTGGATAGAATGGGCACAGATTGTGAAGAGTGGATAGAATGGGCCCAGATTGTGAAGAGTGGATAGAATGGGTACGGATTGTGAAGAGTAGATAGAATGGGCATGGATTGTGAAGTGTAGATAGAATGGGCACGGATTGTGAGGAGTGGATAGAATGGGCATGGATTGTGAAGAGTAGATAGAATGCGCACAGATTGTGAAGAGTGGATAGAATGGGCACGGATTGTGAAGAGTGGATAGAATGGGAACGGATTGTGAAGAGTAGATAGAATGGGCACATATTGTGAAGAGTGGATAGAATGGGCAGGGATTGTGAAGAGTAGATAGAATGGGTACAGATTTTGAAGAGTGAATAGAATGGGCACGGATTTTAAGAGTGGATAGAATGGGCACGGATTGTGAAGAGTAGATAGAATGGGGACGGACTGTGAAGAGTGGATAGAATGGTAACGGATTGTGAGGAGTTGATAGAATGGGCACGGATTGTGAAGAGTGGATAAAATGGGCACAGATTGTGAAGAGTAGATAGAATGGGTACGGATTGTGAAGAGTAGATAGAATGGGCACGGATTGTGAAGAGTAGATAGAATGTGCACAGATTGTGAAGAGTGGATAGAATGGGCACAGATTGTGAAGAGTGGGTAGAATGGGCACGGATTGTGAAGAGTAGATAGAATGGGCACAGATTGTGAAGAGTGGATAGAATGGGCACAGATTGTGAAGATTAGATAGAATGGGCACAGATTATGAAGAGTGGATAGAATGGGCACGGATTGTGAAGAATAGATAGAATGGGTACAGATTGTGAAGAGTGGATAGAATGGGCACAGATTGTGAAGAGGAGATAGAATGGGTACAGATTGCGTAGAGTGGATAGAATGGGCACGGATTGTGAAGAGTAGATAGAATGGGTACGGATTGTGAAGAGTGGATAGAATGGGCACAGATTGTGAAGAGTGGATAGAATGGGCACAGATTGTGAAGAGTGGATAGAATGGGTATGGATTGTGAAGAGTAGATAGAATGGGCACGGATTGTGATGTGTCGATAGAATGGGCACGGATTGTGAAGAGATGATAAAATGCGCTTGGATTGTGAAGAGTAGATAGAATGGGTACGGATTGTGAAGAGTAGATAGAATGGGCATGGATTGTGAAGAGTGGATAGAATGGGCACAGATTGTGAAGAGTAGACAGAATGGGTACAGATTGTGAAGAGTAGAAAGAATGGGCACAGATTGTGAAGAGTAGGTAGAATGGGCACGGATTGTGAAGAGTAGATAGAATGGGCACGGATTGTGAAGAGTAGATAGAATGGGTACAGATTGTGAAGAGTGGATAGAATGGGCATGGATTGTGAAGAGTAGATAGAATGGGCACGGATTGTGAAGAGTGGATAGAACGGGCACGGATTGTGAAGAGTGGATAGAATGGGCACAGATTGTGAAGAGTGAATAGAATGGGCACGGATTGTGAAGACTGGAGAGAATGGGTGCAGATTGTAAAGAGTGGATAGAATGGGCACGGATTGTGAAGAATACATAGAATGGGCACGGATTGTGAAGAGTGGATAGAATGGGCACGGATTGTGAAGAGTGGATAGAATGGGCACGGATTGTGAAGAGTAGATAGAATGGGCACAGATTGTGAAGAGTGGATAGAATGGGCACAGATTGTGAAGAGTGGATAGAATGGGTATGGATTGTGAGGAGTAGATTGAATGGGCACGGAATGTGAAGAGTAGATAGAATGGGTACAGATTGTGAAGAGTAGATAGAATGGGCATGGATTGTGAAGAGTAGATAGAATGGGCACGGATTGTGAAGAGTAGATAGAATGGGCATGGATTGTGAAGAGTAGAGCGAATGGTCACAGATTGTCAAGAGTAGATAGAATGGGCATGGATTGTGAAGAGTGGATAGAATGGGCACGGATTGTGAAGAGTGGATAGAATGGGCACAGATTGAGAAGAGTGGATAGAATGGGCACGGATTGTGAAGAGTAGGTAGAATGGGCACAGGTTGTGAAGAGTAGATAGAATGGGCAGGGATTGTGAAGAGTAGATAGAATGGGCACAGATTGTTAAGAGTGGATAGAATGGGCACGGATTGTGAAGAGTAGATAGAATGGGTACAGATTGTGAAGAGTGGATAGAATGATCATGGATTGTGAAGTGTAGGTAGAATGGGCACGGATTGTGAACAATGGATACAATGGGCACGGATTGTGAAGAGTAGATAGAATGGGCACAGATTGTGAAGAGTGGATAGAATGGGCACGGATTGTGAAGAGTAGATAGAAAGGGCACAGATTGTGAAGAGTGGATCGAATGGGCATGGATTGTGAAGAGTGGATAGAATGGGCACAGATTGTGAAGAGTAGATAGAATGGGCACAGATTGTGAAGAGTGGATAGAATGTGCACTGATTGTGAGGAGTGGATAGAATGGGCACGGATTGTGAAGAGTAGATAGATTGGGCACAGATTTTGAAGTGTAGATAGAATGGGCACGGACTGTGAAGAGTGGATAGAATGGGCACGGATTGTGAGGAGTTGATAGAATGGGCACGGATTGTGAAGAGTGGATAAACTGGGCAGAGATTGTGAAGAGTAGATAGAATGGGTACAGATTGTGAAGAGTAGATAGAATGGGCACGGATTGTGAAGAGTAGATAGAATGGGCACAGATTGTGATGAGTGGATAGAATGGGCACAGATTGTGAAGAGTGGATAGAATGGGCATGGATTGTGAAGAGTAGATAGAATGGGCACAGATTGTGAAGAGTGGATAGAATGGGCACAGATTGTGAAGAGTGGATAGAATGGGCACAGATTGTGAAGATTAGATAGAACGGGCACGGACTGTGAAGAGTGGATAGAATAGGCAAGGATTGTGAGGAGTTGATAGAATGGGCACGGATTGTGAAGAGTGGATAAAATGGGCACAGATTGTGAAGAGTAGATAGAATGGCTACGGGTTGTGAAGAGTAGACAGAATGGGCACGGATTGTGAAGAGTAGATAGAATGGGCACAGATTGTGAAGATTGGATAGAATGGGCACAGATTGTGAAGAGTGCATAGAATGTGCACGGATTGTGAACATTAGCTAGAATGGGTACAGATTGTGAAGAGTGGATAGAATGGGCACGGATTGTGAAGAGTGGATAGAATGGGCACAGATTGTGAAGAGCGGATAGAATGGGCACAGATTGTGAAGAGCAGATAGAATGGGCACAGATTGTGAAGAATGGATAGAATGGGCACAGATTGTGAAGAGTGGATAGAATGGGCACAGATTGTGAAGAGGAGATAGAATGGGTACAGATTGCGTAGAGTGGATAGAATGGGCACGGATTCTGAAGAGTAGATAGAATGGGTACGGATTGTGAAGAGTGGATAGAATGGGCACAGATTGTGAAGAGTGGATAGAATGGGCACAGATTGTGAAGAGTGGATAGAATGGGTATGGATTGTGAAGAGTAGATAGAATGGGCACGGATTGTGAAGTGTCGATAGAATGGGCACGGATTGTGAAGAGATGATAGAATGCGCTTGGATTGTGAAGAGTAGATAGAATGGGTACGGATTGTGAAGAGTAGATAGAATGGGAATGGATTGTGAAGAGTGGATAGAATGGGCACAGATTGTGAAGAGTAGACAGAATGGGTACAGATTGTGAAGTGTAGAAAGAATGGGCATGGATTGTGAAGTGTCGATAGAATGGGCACGGATTGTGAAGAATAGATAGAATGGGTACAGATTGTGAAGAGTGGATAGAATGGGCATGGATTGTGAAGAGTAGATAGAATGGGCACGGATTGTGAAGAGTGGATAGAATGGGCACGGATTGTGAAGAGTGGATAGAATGGGCACAGATTGTGAAAAGTGGATAGAATGATCATGGATTGTGAAGTGTAGATAGAATGGGCACGGATTGTCAACAATGGATACAATGGGCACGGATTGTGAAGAGTAGATAGAATGGGCAGGGATTGTGAAGAGTAGATAGAATGGCCACAGATTGTTAAGAGTGGATAGAATGGGCACGGATTGTGAAGTGTAGATAGAATGGGCACGGATTGTCAACAATGGATACAATGGGCACGGATTGTGAAGAGTAGATAGAATGGGCACGGATTGTGAAGAGTGGATAGAATGGGCACGGATTGTGAAGAGTAGATAGAAAGGGCACAGATTGTGAAGAGTGGATAGAATGGGCATGGATTGTGAAGAGTGGATAGAATGGGCACAGATTGTGAAGAGTAGATAGAATGGGCACAGATTGTGAAGAGTGGATAGAATGTGCACTGATTGTGAGGAGTGGATAGAATGGGCACGGATTGTGAAGAGTAGATAGATTGGGCACAGATTTTGAAGAGTAGATAGAATGGGCACGGAATGTGAAGAGTGGATAGAATGGGCACGGATTGTGAGGAGTTGATAGAATGCGCACGGATTGTGAAGAGTGGATAAAATGGGCAGAGATTGTGAAGAGTAGATAGAATGGGTACAGATTGTGAAGAGTAGATAGAATGGGCACGGATTGTGAAGAGTAGATAGAATGGGCACAGATTGTGATGAGTGGGTAGAATGGGCACAGATTGTGAAGAGTGGATAGAATGGGCATGGATTGTGAAGAGTGGATAGAATGGGCACAGATTGTGAAGCGTGGATAGAATGGGCACAGATTGTGAAGAGTGGATAGAATGGGTATGGATTGTGAAGAGTGGATAGAATGGGCACAGATTGTGAAGAGTGGATAGAATGGGCACAGATTGTGAAGAGTAGATAGAATGGGCACGGATTGTGAAGTGTCGATAGAATGGGCACGGATTGTGAAGAGATGATAGAATGCGCTTGGATTGTGAAGAGTAGATAGAATGGGCACGGATTGTGAAGAGTGGATAGAATGGGCACGGATTGTGACGAGTGGATAGAATGGGCAGGGATTGTGAAGAGTAGATAGAATGGGCACGGATTGTGAAGAGTAGAAAGAATGGGCATGGATTGTGAAGAGTGGATAGAATGGGTACAGATTGTGAAGAGTAGATAGAATGGGCACGGATTGTGAAGAGTAGATAGAATGGGCACGGATTGTGAAGAGTGGATAGAATGGGCATGGATTGTGAAGAGTGGATAGAATGGGCATGGATTGAGAAGAGTCGATAGAATGGGAACAGATTGTGAAGAGTGGATAGAATGGGCACAGATTGTGAAGAGTAGATAGAATGGGCATGGATTGTGAGGAGTGGATAGAATGGGCACGGTTTGTGAAGAGTAGATAGAATGGGCACAGATTGTGAAGAGTGGACAGAATGGGCACAGATTGTGAAGAGTGGATAGAATGGGCACGGAATGTGAAGAGTGGATAGAATGGGCACGGATTGTGAGGAGTTGATAGAATGCGCACGGATTGTGAAGAGTGGATAAAATGGGCAGAGATTGTGAAGAGTAGATAGAATGGGTACAGATTGTGAAGAGTAGATAGAATGGGCACGGATTGTGAAGAGTAGATAGAATGGGCACAGATTGTGATGAGTGGATAGAATGGGCACAGATTGTGAAGAGTGGATAGAATGGGCATGGATTGTGAAGAGTGGATAGAATGGGCACAGATTGTGAAGAGTGGATAGAATGGGCACAGATTGTGAAGAGTGGATAGAATGGGCACAGATTGTGAAGATTAGATAGAACGGGCACGGACTGTGAAGAGTGGATAGAATAGGCAAGGATTGTGAGGAGTTGATAGGATGGGCAAGGATTGTGAAGAGTGGATAAAATGGGCACAGATTGTGAAGAGTAGATAGAATGGCTACGGGTTGTGAAGAGTAGACAGAATGGGCACGGATTGTGAAGAGTAGATAGAATGGGCACAGATTGTGAAGAGTGGATAGAATGGGCACAGATTGTGAAGAGTGCATAGAATGTGCACGGATTGTTAACATTAGATAGAATGGGTACAGATTGTGAAGAGTGGATAGAATGGGCACGGATTGTGAAGAGTGGATAGAATGGGCACAGATTGTGAAGAGCGGATAGAATGGGCACAGATTGTGAAGAGCAGATAGAATGGGCACAGATTGTGAAGAGTGGATAGAATGGGCACAGATTGTGAAGAGTGGATAGAATGGGCACAGATTGTGAACAGGAGATAGAATGGGTACAGATTGCGTAGAGTGGATAGAATGGGCACGGATTGTGAAGAGTAGATAGAATGGGTACGGATTGTGAAGAGTGGATAGAATGGGCACAGATTGTGAAGAGTGGATAGAATGGGCACAGATTGTGAAGAGTGGATAGAATGGGTATGGATTGTGAAGAGTAGATAGAATGGGCACGGATTGTGAAGTGTCGATAGAATGGGCACGGATTGTGAAGAGATGATAGAATGGGCACAGATTGTGAAGAGTGGATAGAATGGGCACGGATTGTGACGAGTGGATAGAATGGGCACGGATTGTGACGAGTGGATAGAATGGGCAGGGATTGTGAAGAGTAGATAGAATGGGTACAGGTTGTGAAGAGTGAATAGAATGGGCACGGATTGTGAAGAGTAGACAGAATGGGTACAGATTGTGAAGTGTAGAAAGAATGGGCACGGATTGTGAAGAGTAGATAGAATGGGTACAGATTGTGAAGAGTGGATAGAATGGGCACGGATTGTGAAGAGTAGATAGAATGGGTACAGATTGTGAAGAGTGGATAGAATGGGCATGGATTGTGAAGAGTAGATAGAATGGGCACGGATTGTGAAGAGTGGATAGAATGGGCACGGATTGTGAAGAGTGGATAGAATGGGCACAGATTGTGAAAAGTGGATAGAATGATCATGGATTGTGAAGTGTAGATAGAATGGGCACGGATTGTCAACAATGGATACAATGGGCACGGATTGTGAAGAGTAGATAGAATGGGCAGGGATTGTGAAGAGTAGATAGAATGGCCACAGATTGTTAAGAGTGGATAGAATGGGCACGGATTGTGAAGAGTAGATAGAATGGGTACAGATTGTGAAGAGTGGATAGAATGATCATGGATTGTGAAGTGTAGATAGAATGGGCACGGATTGTCAACAATGGATACAATGGGCACGGATTGTGAAGAGTAGATAGAATGGGCACGGATTGTGAAGAGTGGATAGAATGGGCACGGATTGTGAAGAGTAGATAGAAAGGGCACAGATTGTGAAGAGTGGATAGAATGGGCACAGATTGTGAAGAGTGGATAGAATGGGCACAGATTGTGAAGAGTGGATAGAATGGGCACAGATTGTGAACAGGAGATAGAATGGGTACAGATTGCGTAGAGTGGATAGAATGGGCACGGATTGTGAAGAGTAGATAGAATGGGCACAGATTGTGAAGAGTGGATAGAATGGGCACAGATTGTGAAGAGTGGATAGAATGGGCACAGATTGTGAACAGGAGATAGAATGGGTACAGATTGCGTAGAGTGGATAGAATGGGCACGGATTGTGAAGAGTGGATAGAATGGGCACAGATTGTGAAGAGTGCATAGAATGTGCACGGATTGTTAACATTAGATAGAATGGGTACAGATTGTGAAGAGTGGATAGAATGGGCACGGATTGTGAAGAGTGGATAGAATGGGCACAGATTGTGAAGAGCGGATAGAATGGGCACAGATTGTGAAGAGCAGATAGAATGGGCACAGATTGTGAAGAGTGGATAGAATGGGCACAGATTGTGAAGAGTGGATAGAATGGGCACAGATTGTGAACAGGAGATAGAATGGGTACAGATTGCGTAGAGTGGATAGAATGGGCACGGATTGTGAAGAGTAGATAGAATGGGTACGGATTGTGAAGAGTGGATAGAATGGGCACAGATTGTGAAGAGTGGATAGAATGGGCACAGATTGTGAAGAGTGGATAGAATGGGTATGGATTGTGAAGAGTGGATAGAATGGGCACAGATTGTGAAGAGTGGATAGAATGGGCACAGATTGTGAAGAGTAGATAGAATGGGCACGGATTGTGAAGTGTCGATAGAATGGGCACGGATTGTGAAGAGATGATAGAATGCGCTTGGATTGTGAAGAGTAGATAGAATGGGCACGGATTGTGAAGAGTGGATAGAATGGGCACGGATTGTGACGAGTGGATAGAATGGGCAGGGATTGTGAAGAGTAGATAGAATGGGCACGGATTGTGAAGAGTAGAAAGAATGGGCATGGATTGTGAAGAGTGGATAGAATGGGTACAGATTGTGAAGAGTAGATAGAATGGGCACGGATTGTGAAGAGTAGATAGAATGGGCACGGATTGTGAAGAGTGGATAGAATGGGCATGGATTGTGAAGAGTGGATAGAATGGGCATGGATTGAGAAGAGTCGATAGAATGGGAACAGATTGTGAAGAGTGGATAGAATGGGCACAGATTGTGAAGAGTAGATAGAATGGGCATGGATTGTGAGGAGTGGATAGAATGGGCACGGTTTGTGAAGAGTAGATAGAATGGGCACAGATTGTGAAGAGTGGACAGAATGGGCACAGATTGTGAAGAGTGGATAGAATGGGCACGGAATGTGAAGAGTGGATAGAATGGGCACGGATTGTGAGGAGTTGATAGAATGCGCACGGATTGTGAAGAGTGGATAAAATGGGCAGAGATTGTGAAGAGTAGATAGAATGGGTACAGATTGTGAAGAGTAGATAGAATGGGCACGGATTGTGAAGAGTAGATAGAATGGGCACAGATTGTGATGAGTGGATAGAATGGGCACAGATTGTGAAGAGTGGATAGAATGGGCATGGATTGTGAAGAGTGGATAGAATGGGCACAGATTGTGAAGAGTGGATAGAATGGGCACAGATTGTGAAGAGTGGATAGAATGGGCACAGATTGTGAAGATTAGATAGAACGGGCACGGACTGTGAAGAGTGGATAGAATAGGCAAGGATTGTGAGGAGTTGATAGGATGGGCAAGGATTGTGAAGAGTGGATAAAATGGGCACAGATTGTGAAGAGTAGATAGAATGGCTACGGGTTGTGAAGAGTAGACAGAATGGGCACGGATTGTGAAGAGTAGATAGAATGGGCACAGATTGTGAAGAGTGGATAGAATGGGCACAGATTGTGAAGAGTGCATAGAATGTGCACGGATTGTTAACATTAGATAGAATGGGTACAGATTGTGAAGAGTGGATAGAATGGGCACGGATTGTGAAGAGTGGATAGAATGGGCACAGATTGTGAAGAGCGGATAGAATGGGCACAGATTGTGAAGAGCAGATAGAATGGGCACAGATTGTGAAGAGTGGATAGAATGGGCACAGATTGTGAAGAGTGGATAGAATGGGCACAGATTGTGAACAGGAGATAGAATGGGTACAGATTGCGTAGAGTGGATAGAATGGGCACGGATTGTGAAGAGTAGATAGAATGGGTACGGATTGTGAAGAGTGGATAGAATGGGCACAGATTGTGAAGAGTGGATAGAATGGGCACAGATTGTGAAGAGTGGATAGAATGGGTATGGATTGTGAAGAGTAGATAGAATGGGCACGGATTGTGAAGTGTCGATAGAATGGGCACGGATTGTGAAGAGATGATAGAATGGGCACAGATTGTGAAGAGTGGATAGAATGGGCACGGATTGTGACGAGTGGATAGAATGGGCACGGATTGTGACGAGTGGATAGAATGGGCAGGGATTGTGAAGAGTAGATAGAATGGGTACAGGTTGTGAAGAGTGAATAGAATGGGCACGGATTGTGAAGAGTAGACAGAATGGGTACAGATTGTGAAGTGTAGAAAGAATGGGCACGGATTGTGAAGAGTAGATAGAATGGGTACAGATTGTGAAGAGTGGATAGAATGGGCATGGATTGTGAAGAGTAGATAGAATGGGCACGGATTGTGAAGAGTGGATAGAATGGGCACGGATTGTGAAGAGTGGATAGAATGGGCACAGATTGTGAAAAGTGGATAGAATGATCATGGATTGTGAAGTGTAGATAGAATGGGCACGGATTGTCAACAATGGATACAATGGGCACGGATTGTGAAGAGTAGATAGAATGGGCAGGGATTGTGAAGAGTAGATAGAATGGCCACAGATTGTTAAGAGTGGATAGAATGGGCACGGATTGTGAAGAGTAGATAGAATGGGCACGGATTGTGAAGTGTCGATAGAATGGGCACGGATTGTGAAGAGATGATAGAATGCGCTTGGATTGTGAAGAGTAGATAGAATGGGCACGGATTGTGAAGAGTGGATAGAATGGGCACGGATTGTGACGAGTGGATAGAATGGGCAGGGATTGTGAAGAGTAGATAGAATGGGCACGGATTGTGAAGAGTAGAAAGAATGGGCATGGATTGTGAAGAGTGGATAGAATGGGCACAGATTGTGAAGAGCGGATAGAATGGGCACAGATTGTGAAGAGCAGATAGAATGGGCACAGATTGTGAAGAGTGGATAGAATGGGCACAGATTGTGAAGAGTGGATAGAATGGGCACAGATTGTGAAGAGTGGATAGAATGGGCACAGATTGTGAACAGGAGATAGAATGGGTACAGATTGCGTAGAGTGGATAGAATGGGCACGGATTGTGAAGAGTAGATAGAATGGGTACGGATTGTGAAGAGTGGATAGAATGGGCACAGATTGTGAAGAGTGGATAGAATGGGCACAGATTGTGAAGAGTGGATAGAATGGGTATGGATTGTGAAGAGTGGATAGAATGGGCACAGATTGTGAAGAGTGGATAGAATGGGCACAGATTGTGAAGAGTAGATAGAATGGGCACGGATTGTGAAGTGTCGATAGAATGGGCACGGATTGTGAAGAGATGATAGAATGCGCTTGGATTGTGAAGAGTAGATAGAATGGGCACGGATTGTGAAGAGTGGATAGAATGGGCACGGATTGTGACGAGTGGATAGAATGGGCAGGGATTGTGAAGAGTAGATAGAATGGGCACGGATTGTGAAGAGTAGAAAGAATGGGCATGGATTGTGAAGAGTGGATAGAATGGGTACAGATTGTGAAGAGTGGATAGAATGGGCACAGATTGTGAAGAGTGGATAGAATGGGCACAGATTGTGAACAGGAGATAGAATGGGTACAGATTGCGTAGAGTGGATAGAATGGGCACGGATTGTGAAGAGTAGATAGAATGGGTACGGATTGTGAAGAGTGGATAGAATGGGCACAGATTGTGAAGAGTGGATAGAATGGGCACAGATTGTGAAGAGTGGATAGAATGGGTATGGATTGTGAAGAGTGGATAGAATGGGCACAGATTGTGAAGAGTGGATAGAATGGGCACAGATTGTGAAGAGTAGATAGAATGGGCACGGATTGTGAAGTGTCGATAGAATGGGCACGGATTGTGAAGAGATGATAGAATGCGCTTGGATTGTGAAGAGTAGATAGAATGGGCACGGATTGTGAAGAGTGGATAGAATGGGCACGGATTGTGACGAGTGGATAGAATGGGCAGGGATTGTGAAGAGTAGATAGAATGGGCACGGATTGTGAAGAGTAGAAAGAATGGGCATGGATTGTGAAGAGTGGATAGAATGGGTACAGATTGTGAAGAGTAGATAGAATGGGCACGGATTGTGAAGAGTAGATAGAATGGGCACGGATTGTGAAGAGTGGATAGAATGGGCATGGATTGTGAAGAGTGGATAGAATGGGCATGGATTGAGAAGAGTCGATAGAATGGGAACAGATTGTGAAGAGTGGATAGAATGGGCACAGATTGTGAAGAGTAGATAGAATGGGCATGGATTGTGAGGAGTGGATAGAATGGGCACGGTTTGTGAAGAGTAGATAGAATGGGCACAGATTGTGAAGAGTGGACAGAATGGGCACAGATTGTGAAGAGTGGATAGAATGGGCACGGAATGTGAAGAGTGGATAGAATGGGCACGGATTGTGAGGAGTTGATAGAATGCGCACGGATTGTGAAGAGTGGATAAAATGGGCAGAGATTGTGAAGAGTAGATAGAATGGGTACAGATTGTGAAGAGTAGATAGAATGGGCACGGATTGTGAAGAGTAGATAGAATGGGCACAGATTGTGATGAGTGGATAGAATGGGCACAGATTGTGAAGAGTGGATAGAATGGGCATGGATTGTGAAGAGTGGATAGAATGGGCACAGATTGTGAAGAGTGGATAGAATGGGCACAGATTGTGAAGAGTGGATAGAATGGGCACAGATTGTGAAGATTAGATAGAACGGGCACGGACTGTGAAGAGTGGATAGAATAGGCAAGGATTGTGAGGAGTTGATAGGATGGGCAAGGATTGTGAAGAGTGGATAAAATGGGCACAGATTGTGAAGAGTAGATAGAATGGCTACGGGTTGTGAAGAGTAGACAGAATGGGCACGGATTGTGAAGAGTAGATAGAATGGGCACAGATTGTGAAGAGTGGATAGAATGGGCACAGATTGTGAAGAGTGCATAGAATGTGCACGGATTGTTAACATTAGATAGAATGGGTACAGATTGTGAAGAGTGGATAGAATGGGCACGGATTGTGAAGAGTGGATAGAATGGGCACAGATTGTGAAGAGCGGATAGAATGGGCACAGATTGTGAAGAGCAGATAGAATGGGCACAGATTGTGAAGAGTGGATAGAATGGGCACAGATTGTGAAGAGTGGATAGAATGGGCACAGATTGTGAACAGGAGATAGAATGGGTACAGATTGCGTAGAGTGGATAGAATGGGCACGGATTGTGAAGAGTAGATAGAATGGGTACGGATTGTGAAGAGTGGATAGAATGGGCACAGATTGTGAAGAGTGGATAGAATGGGCACAGATTGTGAAGAGTGGATAGAATGGGTATGGATTGTGAAGAGTAGATAGAATGGGCACGGATTGTGAAGTGTCGATAGAATGGGCACGGATTGTGAAGAGATGATAGAATGGGCACAGATTGTGAAGAGTGGATAGAATGGGCACGGATTGTGACGAGTGGATAGAATGGGCACGGATTGTGACGAGTGGATAGAATGGGCAGGGATTGTGAAGAGTAGATAGAATGGGTACAGGTTGTGAAGAGTGAATAGAATGGGCACGGATTGTGAAGAGTAGACAGAATGGGTACAGATTGTGAAGTGTAGAAAGAATGGGCACGGATTGTGAAGAGTAGATAGAATGGGTACAGATTGTGAAGAGTGGATAGAATGGGCATGGATTGTGAAGAGTAGATAGAATGGGCACGGATTGTGAAGAGTGGATAGAATGGGCACGGATTGTGAAGAGTGGATAGAATGGGCACAGATTGTGAAAAGTGGATAGAATGATCATGGATTGTGAAGTGTAGATAGAATGGGCACGGATTGTCAACAATGGATACAATGGGCACGGATTGTGAAGAGTAGATAGAATGGGCAGGGATTGTGAAGAGTAGATAGAATGGCCACAGATTGTTAAGAGTGGATAGAATGGGCACGGATTGTGAAGAGTAGATAGAATGGGTACAGATTGTGAAGAGTGGATAGAATGATCATGGATTGTGAAGTGTAGATAGAATGGGCACGGATTGTCAACAATGGATACAATGGGCACGGATTGTGAAGAGTAGATAGAATGGGCACGGATTGTGAAGAGTGGATAGAATGGGCACGGATTGTGAAGAGTAGATAGAAAGGGCACAGATTGTGAAGAGTGGATAGAATGGGCATGGATTGTGAAGAGTAGATAGAATGGGCACAGATTGTGAAGAGTGGATAGAATGTGCACTGATTGTGAGGAGTGGATAGAATGGGCACGGATTGTGAAGAGTAGATAGATTGGGCACAGATTTTGAAGAGTAGATAGAATGGGCACGGAATGTGAAGAGTGGATAGAATGGGCACGGATTGTGAGGAGTTGATAGAATGCGCACGGATTGTGAAGAGTGGATAAAATGGGCAGAGATTTTGAAGAGTAGATAGAATGGGTACAGATTGTGAAGAGTAGATAGAATGGGCACGGATTGTGAAGAGTAGATAGAATGGGCACAGATTGTGATGAGTGGATAGAATGGGCACAGATTCTGAAGAGTGGATAGAATGGGCATGGATTGTGAAGAGTAGATAGAATGGGCACAGATTGTGAAGAGTGGATAGAATGGGCACAGATTGTGAAGAGTGGATAGAATGGGCACAGATTGTGAAGATTAGATAGAACGGGCACGGACTGTGAAGAGTGGATAGAATAGGCAAGGATTGTGAGGAGTTGATAGGATGGGCAAGGATTGTGAAGAGTGGATAAAATGGGCACAGATTGTGAAGAGTAGATAGAATGGCTACGGGTTGTGAAGAGTAGACAGAATGTGCACGGATTGTGAAGAGTAGATAGACTGGGCACAGATTGTGAAGAGTGGATAGAATGGGCACAGATTGTAAAGAGTGCATAGAATGTGCACGGATTGTTAACATTAGCTAGAATGGGTACAGATTGTGAAGAGTGGATAGAATGGGCACGGATTGTGAAGAGTGGATAGAATGGGCACAGATTGTGAAGAGCGGATAGAATGGGCACAGATTGTGAAGAGCAGATAGAATGGGCACAGATTGTGAAGAGTGGATAGAATGGGCACAGATTGTGAAGAGTGGATAGAATGGGCACAGATTGTGAACAGGAGATAGAATGGGTACAGATTGCGTAGAGTGGATAGAATGGGCACGGATTGTGAAGAGTAGATAGAATGGGTACGGATTGTGAAGAGTGGATAGAATGGGCACAGATTGTGAAGAGTGGATAGAATGGGCACAGATTGTGAAGAGTGGATAGAATGGGTATGGATTGTGAAGAGTGGATAGAATGGGCACAGATTGTGAAGAGTGGATAGAATGGGCACAGATTGTGAAGAGTAGATAGAATGGGCACGGATTGTGAAGTGTCGATAGAATGGGCACGGATTGTGAAGAGATGATAGAATGCGCTTGGATTGTGAAGAGTAGATAGAATGGGCACGGATTGTGAAGAGTGGATAGAATGGGCACGGATTGTGACGAGTGGATAGAATGGGCAGGGATTGTGAAGAGTAGATAGAATGGGCACGGATTGTGAAGAGTAGAAAGAATGGGCATGGATTGTGAAGAGTGGATAGAATGGGTACAGATTGTGAAGAGTAGATAGAATGGGCACGGATTGTGAAGAGTAGATAGAATGGGCACGGATTGTGAAGAGTGGATAGAATGGGCATGGATTGTGAAGAGTGGATAGAATGGGCATGGATTGAGAAGAGTCGATAGAATGGGAACAGATTGTGAAGAGTGGATAGAATGGGCACAGATTGTGAAGAGTAGATAGAATGGGCATGGATTGTGAGGAGTGGATAGAATGGGCACGGTTTGTGAAGAGTAGATAGAATGGGCACAGATTGTGAAGAGTGGACAGAATGGGCACAGATTGTGAAGAGTGGATAGAATGGGCACGGAATGTGAAGAGTGGATAGAATGGGCACGGATTGTGAAGAGTAGATAGAATGGGAACAGATTGTGAAGAGTGGGTAGAATGGGCATAGATGATGAAGAGTGGGTAGAATGGGCACGGATTGTGCAGAGTGGATAGAATGGGCACAGATTGTGAAGTGACGATAGAATGGGCACGCATTGTGAAGAGCAGATAGAATGGGCACAGATTGTGAAGAGTGGATAGAATGGGCACAGATTGTGAAGAGTGGATAGAATGGGCACAGATTTTGAAGAGGGGATAGAATGGGTACGGATTGTGAATAGTGGATAGAATGGACACAGATTGTGAAGAGTGGATAGAATGGCCACGGATTTGAAGAGTAGATAGAATGGGCACAGATTGTGAAGAGTCGATAGAATGGGCACGGATTGTGAAGAGTAGATAGAATGGGCATGGATTGTGAAGAGTGGATAGAATGGGCACAGATTGTGAAGAGTGGATAGAATGGGCACAGATTTTGAAGAGTGGATAGAATGGGCACAGATTGTGAAGAGTAGATAGATTGGGCACAGATTGTGAAGAGTGGATAGAATGGGCACGGATTTGAAGAGTAGATAGAATGGGCACAGATTGTGAAGAGTAGATAGAATGGGCACGGATTGTGAAGAGTGGATAGAATGGGCACAGATTGTGAAGAGTGGATAGAATGCGCACGGATTGTGAAGAGTAGATAGAATGGGTACAGATTGTGAAGAGTGGATAGAATGGTCGCGGATTGTGAAGTGTAGATAGAATGGGCACGGATTGAGAACAATGGATAGAATGGGCATGGATTGTGAAGAGTGGATAGAATGGGCACAGATTGTGAAGAGTCGAGAGAATGGGCACAGAATGTGAAGAGTGGATATTATGGGCACGGATTGTGAGGAGTGGATAGAATGGGCACGGATTGTGAAGAGTAGATAGGTTGGGCACAGACTGTGAAGAGTAGATAGAATGGGCACAGATTGTGAAGAGTGGATAGAATGGGCACAGACTGTGAAGATTGGATAGAATGGGCACAGATTGTGAAGAGTGGATAGAATGGGCACAGATTGTGAAGAGTAGATAGAATGGGCACGGATTGTGAAGAGTAGATAGAATGGGCACAGATTGTGAAGAGTGGATAGAATAGGCATAGATTGTGAAGAGTGGATAGAATGGGCACGGATTGTGAAGAGTAGATAGAATGAGCACAGATTGTGAAGAGTGGATAGAATGGGCACAGATTGTGAAGAGTGGATAGAATGGGCACAGATTGTGAAGAGTAGATAGAATGGGCTCAGACTGTGAAGAGTGGATAGAATAGGCACGGATTGTGAGGAGTTGATAGAATGGGTACAGATTGTGAAGAATGGATAGAATGGGCACGGATTGTGAAGAGTAGATAGAATGGGCAGGGATTGTGAAGAGTGGGTAGAATGGGCACAGATTGTGAAGAGTGGATAGAATGGGCACAGATTGTGAAGAGTGGATAGAATGGGTACGGATTGTGAAGAGTAGATAGAATAGGCACAGATTGTGAAGAGCAGATAGAATGGGTACAGATTGTGAAGAGTGGATAGAATGGGCATGGATTGTGAAGAGTAGAAAGTATGGGCACGGATTGTGAAGAGTGGATAAAATGGGCATGGATTGTGAAGAGTAGATAGAATGGGCACAGATTGTGAAGAGTAGATAGAATGGGCACAAATTGTGAAGCGTAGATAGAATGGGCACAGATTGTGAAGAGTGGATAGAATGGGTACGGAATGTGAGGAGTAGATGGAATGGGCACGGATTGTGAAGACTAGATAGAATGGGTACAGATTGTGAAGAGTAGATAGAATGGGCACAGATTGTGAACAGTTGATAGAATGGGCACAGATTGTGAAGAGTAGATAGAATGGGCACAGATTGTGAAGAGTAGATAGAATGGGCACAGATTGTGAAGAGTGGATAGAATGGGTACGGATTGTGAGGAGTAGATGGAATGGGCCTGGATTGTGAAGAGTAGATAGAATGGGTACAGATTGTGAAGAATAGATAGAATGGGCACGGATTGTGAAGAGTAGATAGAATGGGCATGGATTGTGAGGAGTAGATAGAATGGGCATGGATTGTGAAGAGTGGATAGAATGGGCACGGATTGTGAAGAGTGGATAGGATGGGCACAGATTGAGAAGAGTGGATAGAATGGGCACGGATTGTGAAGAGTAGATAGAATGGGCACAGATTGTGAAGAGTAGATAGAATGGGCACGGATTGTGAAGATTAGATAGAATGGGCACAGATTGTGAAGATTGGATAGAATGGGCACGGATTGTGAAGATTAGGTAGAATGGGTACAGATTGTGAAGAGTGGATATAATGGTGACGGATTGTGAAGTGTAGATAGAATGGGCACGGATTGTGAACAATGGATAGAATGGGCACGGATTGTGAGGAGTTGATAGAATGGGCACGGATTGTGAAGAGTGGATAAAATGGGCACAGATTGTGAAGAGTAGATAGAATGGGTACGGATTGTGAAGAATAGATAGAATGGGCACGGATTGTGAAGAGTAGATAGAATGGGCACAGATTGTGAAGAGTGGATAGAATGGGCACAGATTGTGAAGAGTGGTTAGAATGGGCACGGATTGTGAAGAGTAGATAGAATGGGCACAGATTGTGAAGAGTGGATAGAATGGGCACAGATTGTGAAGATTAGATAGAATGGGCACAGATTGTGAAGAGTGGATAGAATGGGCACGGATTATGAAGAGTAGATAGAATGGGTACAGATTGTGAAGAATGGATAGAATGGGCACAGATTGTGAAGAGTAGATAGAATGGGTACGGATTGTGAAGATTGGATAGAATGGGCACAGATTGTGAAGAGGAGATAGAATGGGTACAGATTGTGAAGAGTGGATAGAATGGGCACAGATTGTGAAGAGTGGATAGAATGGGCCCAGATTGTGAAGAGTGGATAGAATGGGTACAGATTGTGAAGAGTAGATAGAATGGGCATGGATTGTGAAGTGTAGATAGAATGGGCACGGATTGTGAGGAGTGGATAGAATGGGCATGGATTGTGAAGAGTAGATAGAATGCGCACAGATTGTGAAGAATGGATAGAATGGGCACGGATTGTGAAGAGTGGATAGAATGGGAACGGATTGTGAAGAGTAGATAGAATGGGCACATATTGTGAAGAGTGGATAGAATGGGCAGGGATTGTGAAGAGTAGATAGAATGGGTACAGATTTTGAAGAGTGAATAGAATGGGCACGGATTTTAAGAGTGGATAGAATGGGCACGGATTGTGAAGAGTAGATAGAATGGGGACGGACTGTGAAGAGTGGATAGAATGGTAACGGATTGTGAGGAGTTGATAGAATGGGCACGGATTGTGAAGATTGGATAAAATGGGCACAGATTGTGAAGAGTAGATAGAATGGGTACGGATTGTGAAGAGTAGATAGAATGGGCACGGATTGTGAAGAGTAGATAGAATGTGCACAGATTGTGAAGAGTGGATAGAATGGGCACAGATTGTGAAGAGTGGGTAGAATGGGCACGGATTGTGAAGAGTAGATAGAATGGGCACAGATTGTGAAGAGTGGATAGAATGGGCACAGATTGTGAAGATTAGATAGAATGGGCACAGATTATGAAGAGTGGATAGAATGGGCACGGATTGTGAAGAATAGATAGAATGGGTACAGATTGTGAAGAGTGGATAGAATGGGCACAGATTGTGAAGAGGAGATAGAATGGGTACAGATTGCGTAGAGTGGATAGAATGGGCACGGATTGTGAAGAGTAGATAGAATGGGTACGGATTGTGAAGAGTGGATAGAATGGGCACAGATTGTGAAGAGTGGATAGAATGGGCACAGATTGTGAAGAGTGGATAGAATGGGTATGGATTGTGAAGAGTAGATAGAATGGGCACGGATTGTGAAGTGTCGATAGAATGGGCACGGATCGTGAAGAGATGATAAAATGCGCTTGGATTGTGAAGAGTAGATAGAATGGGTACGGATTGTGAAGAGTAGATAGAATGGGCATGGATTGTGAAGAGTGGATAGAATGGGCACAGATTGTGAAGAGTAGACAGAATGGGTACAGATTGTGAAGAGTAGAAAGAATGGGCACAGATTGTGAAGAGTAGGTAGAATGGGCACGGATTGTGAAGAGTAGATAGAATGGGCATGGATTGTGAAGAGTAGATAGAATGGGTACAGATTTTGAAGAGTGGATAGAATGGGCATGGATTGTGAAGAGTAGATAGAATGGGCACGGATTGTGAAGAGTGGATAGAACGGGCACGGATTGTGAAGAGTGGATAGAATGGGCACAGATTGTGAAGAGTGGATAGAATGGGCACGGATTGTGAAGACTGGAGAGAATGGGTGCAGATTGTAAAGAGTGGATAGAATGGGCACGGATTGTGAAGAATACATAGAATGGGCACGGATTGTGAAGAGTGGATAGAATGGGCACGGATTGTGAAGAGTGGATAGAATGGGCACGGATTGTGAAGAGTAGATAGAATGGGCACAGATTGTGAAGAGTGGATAGAATGGGCACAGATTGTGAAGAGTGGATAGAATGGGTATGGATTGTGAGGAGTAGATTGAATGGGCACGGAATGTGAAGAGTAAATAGAATGGGTACAGATTGTGAAGAGTAGATAGAATGGGCATGGATTGTGAAGAGTAGATAGAATGGGCACGGATTGTGAAGAGTAGATAGAATGGGCATGGATTGTGAAGAGTAGAGAGAATGGTCACAGATTGTGAAGAGTAGATAGAATGGGCATGGATTGTGAAGAGTGGATAGAATGGGCACGGATTGTGAAGAGTGGATAGAATGGGCACAGATTGAGAAGAGTGGATAGAATGGGCACGGATTGTGAAGACTGGAGAGAATGGGTGCAGATTGTAAAGAGTGGATAGAATGGGCACGGATTGTGAAGAATACATAGAATGGGCACGGATTGTGAAGAGTGGATAGAATGGGCACGGATTGTGAAGAGTGGATAGAATGGGCACGGATTGTGAAGAGTAGATAGAATGGGCACAGATTGTGAAGAGTGGATAGAATGGGCACAGATTGTGAAGAGTGGATAGAATGGGTATGGATTGTGAGGAGTAGATTGAATGGGCACGGAATGTGAAGAGTAGATAGAATGGGTACAGATTGTGAAGAGTAGATAGAATGGGCATGGATTGTGAAGAGTAGATAGAATGGGCACGGATTGTGAAGAGTAGATAGAATGGGCATGGATTGTGAAGAGTAGAGAGAATGGTCACAGATTGTGAAGAGTAGATAGAATGGGCATGGATTGTGAAGAGTGGATAGAATGGGCACGGATTGTGAAGAGTGGATAGAATGGGCACAGGTTGTGAAGAGTAGATAGAATGGGCAGGGATTGTGAAGAGTAGATAGAATGGGCACAGATTGTTAAGAGTGGATAGAATGCGCACGGATTGTGAAGAGTAGATAGAATGGGTACAGATTGTGAAGAGTGGATAGAATGATCATGGATTGTGAAGTGTAGATAGAATGGGCACGGATTGTGAACAATGGATACAATGGGCACGGATTGTGAAGAGTAGATAGAATGGGCACGGATTGTGAAGAGTGGATAGAATGGGCACGGATTGTGAAGAGTAGATAGAAAGGGCACAGATTGTGAAGAGTGGATAGAATGGGCATGGATTGTGAAGAGTGGATAGAATGGGCACAGATTGTGAAGAGTAGATAGAATGGGCACAGATTGTGAAGAGTGGATAGAATGTGCACTGATTGTGAGGAGTGGATAGAATGGGCACGGATTGTGAAGAGTAGATAGATTGGGCACAGATTTTGAAGTGTAGATAGAATGGGCACGGACTGTGAAGAGTGGATAGAATGGGCACGGATTGTGAGGAGTTGATAGAATGGGCACGGATTGTGAAGAGTGGATAAACTGGGCAGAGATTGTGAAGAGTAGATAGAATGGGTACAGATTGTGAAGAGTAGATAGAATGGGCACGGATTGTGAAGAGTAGATAGAATGGGCACAGATTGTGATGAGTGGATAGAATGGGCACAGATTGTGAAGAGTGGATAGAATGGGCATGGATTGTGAAGACTAGATAGAATGGGCACAGATTGTGAAGAGTGGATAGAATGGGCACAGATTGTGAAGAGTGGATAGAATGGGCACAGATTGTGAAGATTAGATAGAACGGGCACGGACTGTGAAGAGTGGATAGAATAGGCAAGGATTGTGAGGAGTTGATAGAATGGGCACGGATTGTGAAGAGTGGATAAAATGGGCACAGATTGTGAAGAGTAGATAGAATGGCTACGGGTTGTGAAGAGTAGACAGAATGGGCACGGATTGTGAAGAGTAGATAGAATGGGCACAGATTGTGAAGAGTGGATAGAATGGGCACAGATTGTGAAGAGTGCATAGAATGTGCACGGATTGTGAACATTAGCTACAATGGGTACAGATTGTGAAGAGTGGATAGAATGGGCACGGATTGTGAAGAGTGGATAGAATGGGCACAGATTGTGAAGAGCGGATAGAATGGGCACAGATTGTGAAGAGCAGATAGAATGGGCACAGATTGTGAAGAGTGGATAGAATGGGCACAGATTGTGAAGAGTGGATAGAATGGGCACAGATTGTGAAGAGGAGATAGAATGGGTACAGATTGCGTAGAGTGGATAGAATGGGCACGGATTGTGAAGAGTAGATAGAATGGGTACGGATTGTGAAGAGTGGATAGAATGGGCACAGATTGTGAAGACTGGATAGAATGGGCACAGATTGTGAAGAGTGGATAGAATGGGTATGGATTGTGAAGAGTAGATAGAATGGGCACGGATTGTGAAGTGTCGATAGAATGGGCACGGATTGTGAAGAGATGATAGAATGCGCTTGGATTGTGAAGAGTAGATAGAATGGGTACGGATTGTGAAGAGTAGATAGAATGGGAATGGATTGTGAAGAGTGGATAGAATGGGCACAGATTGTGAAGAGTAGACAGAATGAGTACAGATTGCGAAGAGTAGAAAGAATGGGCACGGATTGTGAAGTGTCGATAGAATGGGCACGGATTGTGAAGAGTAGATAGAATGGGTACAGATTGTGAAGAGTGGATAGAATGGGCATGGATTGTGAAGAGTAGATAGAATGGGCACGGATTGTGAAGAGTGGATAGAATGGGCACGGATTGTGAAGAGTGGATAGAATGGGCGCAGATTGTGAAGAGTGGATAGAATGATCATGGATTGTGAAGTGTAGATAGAATGGGCACGGATTGTGAAGTGTAGATAGAATGGGCACGGATTGTCAACAATGGATACAATGGGCACGGATTGTGAAGAGTAGATAGAATGGGCAGGGATTGTGAAGAGTAGATAGAATGGGCACAGATTGTTAAGAGTGGATAGAATGGGCACGGATTGTGAAGAGTAGATAGAATGGGTACAGATTGTGAAGAGTGGATAGAATGATCATGGATTGTGAAGTGCAGATAGAATGGGCACGGATTGTCAACAATGGATACAATGGGCACGGATTGTGAAGAGTAGATAGAATGGGCACGGATTGTGAAGAGTGGATAGAATGGGCACGGATTGTGAAGAGTAGATAGAAAGGGCACAGATTGTGAAGAGTGGATGGAATGGGCATGGATTGCGAAGAGTGGATAGAATGGGCACAGATTGTGAAGATTAGATAGAATGGGCACAGATTGTGAAGAGTGGATAGAATGTGCACTGATTGTGAGGAGTGGATAGAATGGGCACGGATTGTGAAGAGTAGATAGATTGGGCACAGATTTTGAAGAGTAGATAGAATGGGCACGGAATGTGAAGAGTGGATAGAATGGGCACGGATTGTGAGGAGTTGATAGAATGGGCACGGATTGTGAAGAGTGGATAAAATGGGCAGAGATTGTGAAGAGTAGATAGAATGGGTACAGATTGTGAAGAGTAGATAGAATGGGCACGGATTGTGAAGAGTAGATAGAATGGGCACAGATTGTGATGAGTGGATAGAATGGGCACAGATTGTGAAGAGTGGATAGAATGGGCATGGATTGTGAAGAGTAGATAGAATGGGCACAGATTGTGAAGAGTGGATAGAATGGGCACAGATTGTGAAGAGTGGATAGAATGGGCACAGATTGTGAAGATTAGATAGAACGGGCACGGACTGTGAAGAGTGGATAGAATAGGCAAGGATTGTGAGGAGTTGATAGGATGGGCACGGATTGTGAAGAGTGGATAAAATGGGCACAGATTGTGAAGAGTAGATAGAATGGTTACGGGTTGTGAAGAGTAGACAGAATGGGCACGGATTGTGAAGAGTAGATAGAATGGGCACAGATTGTGAAGAGTGGATAGAATGGGCACAGATTGTGAAGAGTGCATAGAATGTGCACGGATTGTGAACATTAGATAGAATGGGTACAGATTGTGAGGAGTGGATAGAATGGGCACGGATTGTGAAGAGTGGATAGAATGGGCAAAGATTGTGAAGAGTGGATAGAATGGGCACAGATTTTGAAGAGTGGATAGAATGGGCACAGATTGTGAAGAGTGGATAGAATGGGTACAGATTGTGAAGAGTCGATAGAATGGGCACGGATTGTGAAGAGTAGATAGAATGGGCATGGATTGTGAAGAGTGGATAGAATGGGCACAGATTGTGAAGAGTGGATAGAATGGGCACGGACTGTGAAGAGTAGATAGAATGGGCATGGATTGTGAAGAGTGGATAGAATGGGCACAGATTGTGAAGAGTCGATAGAATGGGCACGGATTGTGAAGAGTAGATAGAATGGGCATGGATTGTGAAGAGTGGATAGAATGGGCACAGATTGTGAAGAGTGGATAGAATGGGCACAGATTTTGAAGAGTGGATAGAATGGGCACAGATTGTGAAGAGTGGATAGATTGGGCACAGATTGTGAAGAGTGGATAGAATGGGCACGGATTTGAAGAGTAGATAGAATGGGCACAGATTGTGAAGAGTAGATAGAATGGGCAAGGATTGTGAAGAGTGGATAGAATGGGCACAGATTGTGAAGAGTGGATAGAATGCGCACGGATTGTGAAGAGTAGATAGAATGGGTACAGATTGTGAAGAGTGGATAGAATGGTCACGGATTGTGAAGTGTAGATAGAATGGGCACGGATTGAGAACAATGGATAGAATGGGCATGGATTGTGAAGAGTGGATAGAATGGGCACAGATTGTGAAGAGTCGAGAGAATGGGCACAGATTGTGAAGAGTGGATATTATGGGCACGGATTGTGAGGAGTGGATAGAATGGGCACGGATTGTGAAGAGTAGATAGGTTGGGCACAGACTGTGAAGAGTAGATAGAATGGGCACAGATTGTGAAGTGTGGATAGAATGGGCACAGACTGTGAAGATTGGATAGAATGGGCACAGATTGTGAAGAGTGGATAGAATGGGCACAGATTGTGAAGAGTAGATAGAATGGGCACGGATTTGAAGAGTAGATAGAATGGGCACAGATTGTGAAGAGTAGATAGAATGGGCAAGGATTGTGAAGAGTGGATAGAATGGGCACAGATTGTGAAGAGTGGATAGAATGCGCACGGATTGTGAAGAGTAGATAGAATGGGTACAGATTGTGAAGAGTGGATAGAATGGTCACGGATTGTGAAGTGTAGATAGAATGGGCACGGATTGAGAACAATGGATAGAATGGGCATGGATTGTGAAGAGTGGATAGAATGGGCACAGATTGTGAAGAATGGATAGAATGGGCACGGATTGTGAAGAGTAGATAGAATGGGCAGGGATTGTGAAGAGTGGGTAGAATGGGCACAGATTGTGAAGAGTGGATAGAATGGGCACAGATTGTGAAGATTGGATAGAATGGGCACAGATTGTGAAGAGTGGATAGAATGATCATGGATTGTGAAGTGTAGATAGAATGGGCACGGATTGTGAACAGTGGATACAATGGGCACGGATTGTGAAGAGTAGATAGAATGGGCACGGATTGTGAAGAGTAGATAGAAAGGGCACAGATTGTGAAGAGTGGATAGAATTGGCATGGATTGTGAAGAGTGGATAGAATGGGCACAGATTGTGAAGAGTAGATAGAATGGGCACAGATTGTGAAGAGTGGATAGAATGTGCACTGATTGTGAGGAGTGGATAGAATGGGCACGGATTGTGAAGAGTAGATAGATTGGGCACAGATTTTGAAGTGTAGATAGAATGGGCACGGACTGTGAAGAGTGGATAGAATGGGCACGGATTGTGAGGAGTTGATAGAATGGGCACGGATTGTGAAGAGTGGATAAACTGGGCAGAGATTGTGAAGAGTAGATAGAATGGGTACAGATTGTGAAGAGTAGATAGAATGGGCACGGATTGTGAAGAGTAGATAGAATGGGCACAGATTGTGATGAGTGGATAGAATGGGCACAGATTGTGAAGAGTGGATAGAATGGGCATGGATTGTGAAGACTAGGTAGAATGGGCACAGATTGTGAAGAGTGGATAGAATGGGCACAGATTGTGAAGAGTGGATAGAATGGGCACAGATTGTGAAGATTAGATAGAACGGGCACAGACTGTGAAGAGTGGATAGAATAGGCAAGGATTGTGAGGAGTTGATAGAATGGGCACGGATTGTGAAGAGTGGATAAAATGGGCACAGATTGTGAAGAGTAGATAGAATGGCTACGGGTTGTGAAGAGTAGACAGAATGGGCACGGATTGTGAAGAGTAGATAGAATGGGCACAGATTGTGAAGAGTGGATAGAATGGGCACAGATTGTGAAGAGTGCATAGAATGTGCACGGATTGTGAACATTAGCTACAATGGGTACAGATTGTGAAGAGTGGATAGAATGGGCACGGATTGTGAAGAGTGGATAGAATGGGCACAGATTGTGAAGAGCGGATAGAATGGGCACAGATTGTGAAGAGCAGATAGAATGGGCACAGATTGTGAAGAGTGGATAGAATGGGCACAGATTGTGAAGAGTGGATAGAATGGGCACAGATTGTGAAGAGGAGATAGAATGGGTACAGATTGCGTAGAGTGGATAGAATGGGCACGGATTGTGAAGAGTAGATAGAATGGGTACGGATTGTGAAGAGTGGATAGAATGGGCACAGATTGTGAAGACTGGATAGAATGGGCACAGATTGTGAAGAGTGGATAGAATGGGTATGGATTGTGAAGAGTAGATAGAATGTGCACGGATTGTGAAGTGTCGATAGAATGGGCACGGATTGTGAAGAGATGATAGAATGCGCTTGGATTGTGAAGAGTAGATAGAATGGGTACGGATTGTGAAGAGTAGATAGAATGGGAATGGATTGTGAAGAGTGGATAGAATGGGCACAGATTGTGAAGAGTAGACAGAATGAGTACAGATTGCGAAGAGTAGAAAGAATGGGCACGGATTGTGAAGTGTCGATAGAATGGGCACGGATTGTGAAGAGTAGATAGAATGGGTACAGATTGTGAAGAGTGGATAGAATGGGCATGGATTGTGAAGAGTAGATAGAATGGGCACGGATTGTGAAGAGTGGATAGAATGGGCACGGATTGTGAAGAGTGGATAGAATGGGCGCAGATTGTGAAGAGTGGATAGAATGATCATGGATTGTGAAGTGTAGATAGAATGGGCACGGATTGTCAACAATGGATACAATGGGCACGGATTGTGAAGAGTAGATAGAATGGGCACGGATTGTGAAGAGTGGATAGAATGGGCACGGATTGTGAAGAGTAGATAGAATGGGTACAGATTGTGAAGAGTGGATAGAATGATCATGGATTGTGAAGTGTAGATAGAATGGGCACGGATTGTCAACAATGGATACAATGGGCACGGATTGTGAAGAGTAGATAGAATGGGCACGGATTGTGAAGAGTGGATAGAATGGGCACGGATTGTGAAGAGTAGATAGAAAGGGCACAGATTGTGAAGAGTGGATAGAATGGGCATGGATTGCGAAGAGTGGATAGAATGGGCACAGATTGTGAAGATTAGATAGAATGGGCACAGATTGTGAAGAGTGGATAGAATGTGCACTGATTGTGAGGAGTGGATAGAATGGGCACGGATTGTGAAGAGTAGATAGATTGGGCACAGATTTTGAAGAGTAGATAGAATGGGCACGGAATGTGAAGAGTGGATAGAATGGGCACGGATTGTGAGGAGTTGATAGAATGGGCACGGATTGTGAAGAGTGGATAAAATGGGCAGAGATTGTGAAGAGTAGATAGAATGGGTACAGATTGTGAAGAGTAGATAGAATGGGCACGGATTGTGAAGAGTAGATAGAATGGGCACAGATTGTGATGAGTGGATAGAATGGGCACAGATTGTGAAGAGTGGATAGAATGGGCATGGATTGTGAAGAGTAGATAGAATGGGCACAGATTGTGAAGAGTGGATAGAATGGGCACAGATTGTGAAGAGTGGATAGAATGGGCACAGATTGTGAAGATTAGATAGAACGGGCACGGACTGTGAAGAGTGGATAGAATAGGCAAGGATTGTGAGGAGTTGATAGGATGGGCACGGATTGTGAAGAGTGGATAAAATGGGCACAGATTGTGAAGAGTAGATAGAATGGTTACGGGTTGTGAAGAGTAGACAGAATGGGCACGGATTGTGAAGAGTAGATAGAATGGGCACAGATTGTGAAGAGTGGATAGAATGGGCACAGATTGTGAAGAGTGCATAGAATGTGCACGGATTGTGAACATTAGATAGAATGGGTACAGATTGTGAGGAGTGGATAGAATGGGCACGGATTGTGAAGAGTGGATAGAATGGGCAAAGATTGTGAAGAGTGGATAGAATGGGCACAGATTTTGAAGAGTGGATAGAATGGGCACAGATTGTGAAGAGTGGATAGATTGGGCACAGATTGTGAAGAGTCGATAGAATGGGCACGGATTGTGAAGAGTAGATAGAATGGGCATGGATTGTGAAGAGTGGATAGAATGGGCACAGATTGTGAAGAGTGGATAGAATGGGCACAGATTTTGAAGAGTGGATAGAATGGGCACAGATTGTGAAGAGTGGATAGATTGGGCACAGATTGTGAAGAGTGGATAGAATGGGCACGGATTTGAAGAGTAGATAGAATGGGCACAGATTGTGAAGAGTAGATAGAATGGGCAAGGATTGTGAAGAGTGGATAGAATGGGCACAGATTGTGAAGAGTGGATAGAATGCGCACGGATTGTGAAGAGTAGATAGAATGGGTACAGATTGTGAAGAGTGGATAGAATGGTCACGGATTGTGAAGTGTAGATAGAATGGGCACGGATTGAGAACAATGGATAGAATGGGCATGGATTGTGAAGAGTGGATAGAATGGGCACAGATTGTGAAGAGTCGAGAGAATGGGCACAGATTGTGAAGAGTGGATATTATGGGCACGGATTGTGAGGAGTGGATAGAATGGGCACGGATTGTGAAGAGTAGATAGGTTGGGCACAGACTGTGAAGAGTAGATAGAATGGGCACAGATTGTGAAGAGTGGATAGAATGGGCACAGACTGTGAAGATTGGATAGAATGGGCACAGATTGTGAAGAGTGGATAGAATGGGCACAGATTGTGAAGAGTAGATAGAATGGGCACGGATTTGAAGAGTAGATAGAATGGGCACAGATTGTGAAGAGTAGATAGAATGGGCAAGGATTGTGAAGAGTGGATAGAATGGGCACAGATTGTGAAGAGTGGATAGAATGCGCACGGATTGTGAAGAGTAGATAGAATGGGTACAGATTGTGAAGAGTGGATAGAATGGTCACGGATTGTGAAGTGTAGATAGAATGGGCACGGATTGAGAACAATGGATAGAATGGGCATGGATTGTGAAGAGTGGATAGAATGGGCACAGATTGTGAAGAATGGATAGAATGGGCACGGATTGTGAAGAGTAGATAGAATGGGCAGGGATTGTGAAGAGTGGGTAGAATGGGCACAGATTGTGAAGAGTGGATAGAATGGGCACAGATTGTGAAGATTGGATAGAATGGGCACAGATTGTGAAGAGTGGATAGAATGGGCACAGATTGTGAAGAGTAGATAGAATGGGCACGGATTGTGAAGAGTAGATAGAATGGGCACAGATTGTGAAGAGTGGATAGAATAGGCATAGATTGTGAAGAGTGGATAGAATGGGCACGGATTGTGAAGAGTAGATAGAATGGGCACAGATTGTGAAGAGTGGATAGAATGGGCACAGATTGTGAAGAGTGGATAGAATGGGCACAGATTGTGAAGAGTAGATAGAATGGGCTCAGACTGTGAAGAGTGGATAGAATAGGCACGGATTGTGAGGAGTTGATAGAATGGGTACAGATTGTGAAGAATGGATAGAATGGGCACGGATTGTGAAGAGTAGATAGAATGGGCAGGGATTGTGAAGAGTGGGTAGAATGGGCACAGATTGTGAAGAGTGGATAGAATGGGCACAGATTGTGAAGAGTGGATAGAATGGGTACGGATTGTGAAGAGTAGATAGAATAGGCACAGATTGTGAAGAGCAGATAGAATGGGTACAGATTGTGAAGAGTGGATAGAATGGGCATGGATTGTGAAGAGTAGAAAGTATGGGCACGGATTGTGAAGAGTGGATAAAATGGGCATGGATTGTGAAGAGTAGATAGAATGGGCACAGATTGTGAAGAGTAGATAGAATGGGCACAAATTGTGAAGAGTAGATAGAATGGGCACAGATTGTGAAGAGTGGATAGAATGGGTACGGAATGTGAGGAGTAGATGGAATGGGCACGGATTGTGAAGACTAGATAGAATGGGTACAGATTGTGAAGAGTAGATAGAATGGGCACAGATTGTGAACAGTTAATAGAATGGGCACAGATTGTGAAGAGTAGATAGAATGGGCACAGATTGTGAAGAGTAGATAGAATGGGCACAGATTGTGAAGAGTGGATAGAATGGGTACGGATTGTGAGGAGTAGATGGAATGGGCCTGGATTGTGAAGAGTAGATAGAATGGGTACAGATTGTGAAGAATAGATAGAATGGGCACGGATTGTGAAGAGTAGATAGAATGGGCATGGATTGTGAGGAGTAGATAGAATGGGCATGGATTGTGAAGAGTAGATAGAATGGGCACGGATTGTGAAGAGTAGAGAGAACGGGCACAGATTGTGAAGAGTAGATAGAATGGGCATGGATTGTGAAGAGTGGATAGAATGGGCACGGATTGTGAAGAGTGGATAGGATGGGCACAGATTGAGAAGAGTGGATAGAATGGGCACGGATTGTGAAGAGTAGATAGAATGGGCACAGATTGTGAAGAGTAGATAGAATGGGCACGGATTGTGAAGAGTAGATAGAATGGGCACAGATTGTGAAGATTGGATAGAATGGGCACGGATTCTGAAGATTAGATAGAATGGGTACAGATTGTGAAGAGTGGATAGAATGGTGACGGATTGTGAAGTGTAGATAGAATGGGCACGGATTGTGAACAATGGATAGAATGGGCACGGATTGTGAAGAGTAGATAGAATGGGCACGGATTATGAAGAGTGGATAAAATGGGCACGGATTGTGAAGAGTAGATAGAATGGGCACAGATTGTGAAGAGTGGATAGAATGGGCACGGATTGTGAAGAGTGGATAGAATGGGCACAGATTGTGAAGAGTAGATAGAATGGGCACGGATTGTGAAGAGTGGATAGAATGGGCACAGATTGTGAAGAGTGGATAGAATGGGCACAGATTGTGAGGAGTAGATAGAATGGGCATGGATTGTGAAGAGTAGATAGAATGGGCACAGATTGTGAAGATTGGATAGAATGGGCACGGATTGTGAGGAGTTGATAGAATGGGCACGGATTGTGAAGAGCGGATAAAATGGGCACAGATTGTGAAGAGTGGATAGGATGGGCACAGATTGAGAAGAGTGGATAGAATGGGCACGGATTGTGAAGAGTAGATAGAATGGGCACAGATTGTGAAGAATAGATAGAATGGGCACGGATTGTGAAGAGTAGATAGAATGGGCACAGATTGTGAAGATTGGATAGAATGGGCACGGATTGTGAAGATTAGATAGAATGGGTACAGATTGTGAAGAGTGGATAGAATGGTGACGGATTGTGAAGTGTAGATAGAATGGGCACGGATTGTGAACAATGGATAGAATGGGCACGGATTGTGAAGAGTAGATAGAATGGGCACGGATTATGAAGAGTGGATAGAATGGGCACGGATTGTGAGGAGTAGATAGAATGGGCACAGATTGTGAAGAATGGATAGAATGGGCACGGATTGTGAAGAGTGGATAGAATGGGCACAGATTGTGAAGAGTAGATAGAATGGGCACGGATTGTGAAGAGTGGATAGAATGGGCACACATTGTGAAGAGTGGATAGAATGGGCACAGATTGTGAGGAGTAGATGGAATGGGCATGGATTGTGAAGAGTAGATAGAATGGGCACAGATTGTGAAGATTGGATAGAATGGGCACGGATTGTGAGGAGTTGATAGAATGGGCACGGATTGTGAAGAGCGGATAAAATGGGCACAGATTGTGAAGAGTAGATAGAATGGGTACGGATTGTGAAGAATAGATAAAATGGGCACGGATTGTGAAGAGTAGATAGAATGGGCACAGATTGTGAAGAGTGGATAGAATGGGCACAGATTGTGAAGAGTGGTTAGAATGGGCACGGATTGTGAAGAGTAGATAGAATGGGCACAGATTGTGAAGAGTGGATAGAATGGGCACAGATTGTGAAGATTAGATAGAATGGGCACAGATTGTGAAGAGTGGATAGAATGGGCACGGATTGTGAAGAGTAGATAGAATGGGTACAGATTGTGAAGAATGGATAGAATGGGCACAGATTGTGAAGAGTAGATAGAATGGGTACGGATTGTGAAGATTGGATAGAATGGGCACAGATTGTGAAGAGGAGATAGAATGGGTACAAATTGTGAAGAGTGGATAGAATGGGCACAGATTGTGAAGAGTGGATAGAATGGGCCCAGATTGTGAAGAGTGGATAGAATGGGTACGGATTGTGAAGAGTAGATAGAATGGGCATGGATTGTGAAGTGTAGATAGAATGGGCACGGATTGTGAGGAGTGGATAGAATGGGCATGGATTGTGAAGAGTAGATAGAATGCGCACAGATTGTGAAGAGTGGATAGAATGGGCACGGATTGTGAAGAGTGGATAGAATGGGAACGGATTGTGAAGAGTAGATAGAATGGGCACATATTGTGAAGAATGGATAGAATGGGCAGGGATTGTGAAGAGTGGATAGAATGGGCACAGATTGTGAAGAGTAGATAGAATGGGCACGGATTGTGAAGAGTGGATAGAATGGGCACACATTGTGAAGAGTGGATAGAATGGGCACAGATTGTGAGGAGTAGATAGAATGGGCATGGATTGTGAAGAGTAGATAGAATGGGCACAGATTGTGAAGATTGGATAGAATGGGCACGGATTGTGAGGAGTTGATAGAATGGGCACGGATTGTGAAGAGCGGATAAAATGGGCACAGATTGTGAAGAGTAGATAGAATGGGTACGGATTGTGAAGAATAGATAAAATGGGCACGGATTGTGAAGAGTAGATAGAATGGGCACAGATTGTGAAGAGTGGATAGAATGGGCACAGATTGTGAAGAGTGGTTAGAATGGGCACGGATTGTGAAGAGTAGATAGAATGGGCACAGATTGTGAAGAGTGGATAGAATGGGCACAGATTGTGAAGATTAGATAGAATGGGCACAGATTGTGAAGAGTGGATAGAATGGGCACGGATTGTGAAGAGTAGATAGAATGGGTACAGATTGTGAAGAATGGATAGAATGGGCACAGATTGTGAAGAGTAGATAGAATGGGTACGGATTGTGAAGATTGGATAGAATGGGCACAGATTGTGAAGAGGAGATAGAATGGGTACAAATTGTGAAGAGTGGATAGAATGGGCACAGATTGTGAAGAGTGGATAGAATGGGCCCAGATTGTGAAGAGTGGATAGAATGGGTACGGATTGTGAAGAGTAGATAGAATGGGCATGGATTGTGAAGTGTAGATAGAATGGGCACGGATTGTGAGGAGTGGATAGAATGGGCATGGATTGTGAAGAGTAGATAGAATGCGCACAGATTGTGAAGAGTGGATAGAATGGGCACGGATTGTGAAGAGTGGATAGAATGGGAACGGATTGTGAAGAGTAGATAGAATGGGCACATATTGTGAAGAATGGATAGAATGGGCAGGGATTGTGAAGAGTAGATAGAATGGGTACAGATTTTGAAGAGTGAATAGAATGGGCACGGATTTTAAGAGTGGATAGAATGGGCACGGATTGTGAAGAGTAGATAGAATGGGGACGGACTGTGAAGAGTGGATAGAATGGTAACGGATTGTGAGGAGTTGTTAGAATGGGCACGGATTGTGAAGAGTGGATAAAATGGGCACAGATTGTGAAGAGTAGATAGAATGAGTACGGATTGTGAAGAGTAGATAGAATGGGCACGGATTGTGAAGAGTAGATAGAATGTGCACAGATTGTGAAGAGTGGATAGAATGGGCACAGATTGTGAAGAGTGGGTAGAATGGGCACGGATTGTGAAGAGTAGATAGAATGGGCACAGATTGTGAAGAGTGGATAGAATGGGCACAGATTGTGAAGATTAGATAGAATGGGCACAGATTATGAAGAGTGGATAGAATGGGCACGGATTGTGAAGAATAGATAGAATGGGTACAGATTGTGAAGAGTGGATAGAATTGGCACAGATTGTGAAGAGGAGATAGAATGGGTACAGATTGCGTAGAGTGGATAGAATGGGCACGGATTGTGAAGAGTAGATAGAATGGGTACGGATTGTGAAGAGTGGATAGAATGGGCACAGATTGTGAAGAGTGGATAGAATGGGCACAGATTGTGAAGAGTGGATAGAATGGGTATGGATTGTGAAGAGTAGATAGAATGGGCACGGATTGTGAAGTGTCGATAGAATGGGCACGGATTGTGAAGAGATGATAAAATGCGCTTGGATTGTGAAGAGTAGATAGAATGGGTACGGATTGTGAAGAGTAGATAGAATGGGCATGGATAGTGAAGAGTGGATAGAATGGGCACAGATTGTGAAGAGTAGACAGAATGGGTACAGATTGTGAAGAGTAGAAAGAATGGGCACAGATTGTGAAGAGTAGGTAGAATGGGCACGGATTGTGAAGAGTAGATAGAATGGGCACGGATTGTGAAGAGTAGATAGAATGGGTACAGATTGTGAAGAGTGGATAGAATGGGCATGGATTGTGAAGAGTAGATAGAATGGGCACGGATTGTGAAGAGTGGATAGAACGGGCACGGATTGTGAAGATTGGATAGAATGGGCACAGATTGTGAAGAGTGGATAGAATGGGCACGGATTGTGAAGACTGGAGAGAATGGGTGCAGATTGTAAAGAGTGGATAGAATGGGCACGGATTGTGAAGAATACATAGAATGGGCACGGATTGTGAAGAGTGGATAGAATGGGCACGGATTGTGAAGAGTGGATAGAATGGGCACGGATTGTGAAGAGTAGATAGAATGGGCACAGATTGTGAAGAGTGGATAGAATGGGCACAGATTGTGAAGAGTGGATAGAATGGGTATGGATTGTGAGGAGTAGATTGAATGGGCACGGAATGTGAAGAGTAGATAGAATGGGTACAGATTGTGAAGAGTAGATAGAATGGGCATGGATTGTGAAGAGTAGATAGAATGGGCACGGATTGTGAAGAGTAGATAGAATGGGCATGGATTGTGAAGAGTAGAGAGAATGGTCACAGATTGTGAAGAGTAGATAGAATGGGCATGGATTGTGAAGAGTGGATAGAATGGGCACGGATTGTGAAGAGTGGATAGAATGGGCACAGATTGAGAAGAGAGGATAGAATGGGCACGGATTGTGAAGAGTAGATAGAATGGGCACAGGTTGTGAAGAGTAGATAGAATGGGCAGGGATTGTGAAGAGTAGATAGAATGGGCACAGATTGTTAAGAGTGGATAGAATGGGCACGGATTGTGAAGAGTAGATAGAATGGGTACAGATTGTGTAGAGTGGATAGAATGATCATGGATTGTGAAGTGTAGATAGAATGGGCACGGATTGTGAACAATGGATACAATGGGCACGGATTGTGAAGAGTAGATAGAATGGGCACGGATTGTGAAGAGTGGATAGAATGGGCACGGATTGTGAAGAGTAGATAGAAAGGGCACAGATTGTGAAGAGTGGATAGAATGGGCATGGATTGTGAAGAGTGGATAGAATGGGCACAGATTGTGAAGAGTAGATAGAATGGGCACAGATTGTGAAGAGTGGATAGAATGTGCACTGATTGTGAGGAGTGGATAGAATGGGCACGGATTGTGAAGAGTAGATAGATTGGGCACAGATTTTGAAGTGTAGATAGAATGGGCACGGACTGTGAAGAGTGGATAGAATGGGCACGGATTGTGAGGAGTTGATAGAATGGGCACGGATTGTGAAGAGTGGATAAACTGGGCAGAGATTGTGAAGAGTAGATAGAATGGGTACAGATTGTGAAGAGTAGATAGAATGGGCACGGATTGTGAAGAGTAGATAGAATGGGCACAGATTGTGATGAGTGGATAGAATGGGCACAGATTGTGAAGAGTGGATAGAATGGGCATGGATTGTGAAGAGTAGATAGAATGGGCACAGATTGTGAAGAGTGGATAGAATGGGCACAGATTGTGAAGAGTGGATAGAATGGGCACAGATTGTGAAGATTAGATAGAACGGGCACGGACTGTGAAGAGTGGATAGAATAGGCAAGGATTGTGAGGAGTTGATAGAATGGGCACGGATTGTGAAGAGTGGATAAAATGGGCACAGATTGTGAAGAGTAGATAGAATGGCTACGGGTTGTGAAGAGTAGACAGAATGGGCACGGATTGTGAAGAGTAGATAGAATGGGCACAGATTGTGAAGAGTGGATAGAATGGGCACAGATTGTGAAGAGTGCATAGAATGTGCACGGATTGTGAACATTAGCTAGAATGGGTACAGATTGTGAAGAGTGGATAGAATGGGCACGGATTGTGAAGAGTGGATAGAATGGGCACAGATTGTGAAGAGCGGATAGAATGGGCACAGATTGTGAAGAGCAGATAGAATGGGCACAGATTGTGAAGAGTGGATAGAATGGGCACAGTTTGTGAAGAGTGGATAGAATGGGCACAGATTGTGAAGAGGAGATAGAATGGGTACAGATTGCGTAGAGTGGATAGAATGGGCACGGATTGTGAAGAGTAGATAGAATGGGTACGGATTGTGAAGAGTGGATAGAATGGGCACAGATTGTGAAGAGTGGATAGAATGGGCACAGATTGTGAAGAGTGGATAGAATGGGTATGGATTGTGAAGAGTAGATAGAATGGGCACGGATTGTGAAGTGTCGATAGAATGGGCACGGATTGTGAAGAGATGATAGAATGCGCTTGGATTGTGAAGAGTAGATAGAATGGGTACGGATTGTGAAGAGTAGATAGAATGGGAATGGATTGTGAAGAGTGGATAGAATGGGCACAGATTGTGAAGAGTAGACAGAATGGGTACAGATTGTGAAGAGTAGAAAGAATGGGCACGGATTGTGAAGTGTCGATAGAATGGGCACGGATTGTGAAGAGTAGATGGAATGGGTACAGATTGTGAAGAGTGGATAGAATGGGCATGGATTGTGAAGAGTAGATAGAATGGGCACGGATTGTGAAGAGTGGATAGAATGGGCACGGATTGTGAAGAGTGGATAGAATGGGCACAGATTGTGAAGAGTGGATAGAATGATCATGGATTGTGAAGTGTAGATAGAATGGGCACGGATTGTCAACAATGGATACAATGGGCACGGATTGTGAAGAGTAGATAGAATGGGCAGGGATTGTGAAGAGTAGATAGAATGGGCACAGATTGTTAAGAGTGGATAGAATGGGCACGGATTGTGAAGAGTAGATAGAATGGGTACAGATTGTGAAGAGTGGATAGAATGATCATGGATTGTGAAGTGTAGATAGAATGGGCACGGATTGTCAACAATGGATACAATGGGCACGGATTGTGAAGAGTAGATAGAATGGGCACGGATTGTGAAGAGTGGATAGAATGGGCACGGATTGTGAAGAGTAGATAGAAAGGGCACAGATTGTGAAGAGTGGATAGAATGGGCATGGATTGTGAAGAGTGGATAGAATGGGCACAGATTGTGAAGAGTAGATAGAATGGGCACAGATTGTGAAGAGTGGATAGAATGTGCACTGATTGTGAGGAGTGGATAGAATGGGCACGGATTGTGAAGAGTAGATAGATTGGGCACAGATTTTGAAGAGTAGATAGAATGGTCACGGAATGTGAAGAGTGGATAGAATGGGCACGGATTGTGAGGAGTTGATAGAATGGGCACGGATTGTGAAGAGTGGATAAAATGGGCAGAGATTGTGAAGAGTAGATAGAATGGGTACAGATTGTGAAGAGTAGATAGAATGGGCACGGATTGTGAAGAGTAGATAGAATGGGCACAGATTGTGATGAGTGGATAGAATGGGCACAGATTGTGAAGAGTGGATAGAATGGGCATGGATTGTGAAGAGTAGATAGAATGGGCACAGATTGTGAAGAGTGGATAGAATGGACACAGATTGTGCAGAGTGGATAGAATGGGCACAGATTGTGAAGATTAGATAGAACGGGCACGGACTGTGAAGAGTGGATAGAATAGGCAAGGATTGTGAGGAGTTGATAGGATGGGCACGGATTGTGAAGATTGGATAAAATGGGCACAGATTGTGAAGAGTAGATAGAATGGTTACGGGTTGTGAAGAGTAGACAGAATGGGCACGGATTGTGAAGAGTAGATAGAATGGGCACAGATTGTGAAGAGTGGATAGAATGGGCACAGATTGTGAAGAGTGCATAGAATGTGCACGGATTGTGAACATTAGATAGAATGGGTACAGATTGTGAGGAGTGGATAGAATGGGCACGGATTGTGAAGAGTGGATAGAATGGGCACAGATTGTGAAGAGCGGATAGAATGGGCACAGATTGTGAAGAGCAGATAGAATGGGAAACCGATTGTGAAGAGTGGATAGAATGGGCACAGATTGTGAAGAGTGGATAGAATGGGCACAGATTGTGAAGAGGAGATAGAATGGGTACAGATTGCGTAGAGTGGATAGAATGGGCACGGATTGTGAAGAGTAGATAGAATGGGTACGGATTGTGAAGAGTGGATAGAATGGGCACAGATTGTGAAGAGTGGATAGAATGGGCACAGATTGTGAAGAGTGGATAGAATGGGTATGGATTGTGAAGAGTAGATAGAATGGGCACGGATTGTGAAGTGTCGATAGAATGGGCACGGATTGTGAAGAGATGATAGAATGCGCTTGGATTGTGAAGAGTAGATAGAATGGGCACGGATTGTGAAGAGTGGATAGAATGGGCACGGATTGTGACGATTGGATAGAATGGGCAGGGATTGTGAAGAGTAGATAGAATGGGTACAGGTTGTGAAGAGTGAATAGAATGGGCACGGATTGTGAAGAGTGGATAGAATGGGCACGGATTGTGAAGAGTGGAAAGAATGGGCATGGATTGTGAAGAGTGGATAGAATGGGTACAGATTGTGAAGAGTAGATAGAATGGGCACGGATTGTGAAGAGTAGATAGAATGGGCACGGATTGTGAAGAGTGGATAGAATGGGCATGGATTGTGAAGAGTGGATAGAATGGGCATGGATTGTGAAGAGTAGATAGAATGGGAACAGATTGTGAAGAGTGGATAGAATGGGCATAGATTGTGAAGAGCGCATAGAATGGGCACGGATTGTGAAGACTGGATAGAATGGGCATGGACTGTGACGAGTAGATAGAATGGGCACAGATTGTGAAGAGTGGATAGAATGGGCACGGATTGTGAAGAGTGGATAGAATGGGCACAGATTGTGAAGAGTAGATAGAATGGGCATGGATTGTGAAGAGTAGATAGAATGGGCACGGATTGTGAAGAGTGGATAGAATGGGCACGGATTGTGAAGAGTGGATAGAATGGGCACAGATTGTGAAGAGTGGATAGAATGATCATGGATTGTGAAGTGTAGATAGAATGGGCACGGATTGTCAACAATGGATACAATGGGCACGGATTGTGAAGAGTAGATAGAATGGGCAGGGATTGTGAAGAGTAGATAGAATGGGCACAGATTGTTAAGAGTGGATAGAATGGGCACGGATTGTGAAGAGTAGATAGAATGGGTACAGATTGTGAAGAGTGGATAGAATGATCATGGATTGTGAAGTGTAGATAGAATGGGCACGGATTGTCAACAATGGATACAATGGGCACGGATTGTGAAGAGTAGATAGAATGGGCACGGATTGTGAAGAGTGGATAGAATGGGCACGGATTGTGAAGAGTAGATAGAAAGGGCACAGATTGTGAAGAGTGGATAGAATGGGCATGGATTGTGAAGAGTGGATAGAATGGGCACAGATTGTGAAGAGTAGATAGAATGGGCACAGATTGTGAAGAGTGGATAGAATGTGCACTGATTGTGAGGAGTGGATAGAATGGGCACGGATTGTGAAGAGTAGATAGATTGGGCACAGATTTTGAAGAGTAGATAGAATGGTCACGGAATGTGAAGAGTGGATAGAATGGGCACGGATTGTGAGGAGTTGATAGAATGGGCACGGATTGTGAAGAGTGGATAAAATGGGCAGAGATTGTGAAGAGTAGATAGAATGGGTACAGATTGTGAAGAGTAGATAGAATGGGCACGGATTGTGAAGAGTAGATAGAATGGGCACAGATTGTGATGAGTGGATAGAATGGGCACAGATTGTGAAGAGTGGATAGAATGGGCATGGATTGTGAAGAGTAGATAGAATGGGCACAGATTGTGAAGAGTGGATAGAATGGACACAGATTGTGAAGAGTGGATAGAATGGGCACAGATTGTGAAGATTAGATAGAACGGGCACGGACTGTGAAGAGTGGATAGAATAGGCAAGGATTGTGAGGAGTTGATAGGATGGGCACGGATTGTGAAGATTGGATAAAATGGGCACAGATTGTGAAGAGTAGATAGAATGGTTACGGGTTGTGAAGAGTAGACAGAATGGGCACGGATTGTGAAGAGTAGATAGAATGGGCACAGATTGTGAAGAGTGGATAGAATGGGCACAGATTGTGAAGAGTGCATAGAATGTGCACGGATTGTGAACATTAGATAGAATGGGTACAGATTGTGAGGAGTGGATAGAATGGGCACGGATTGTGAAGAGTGGATAGAATGGGCACAGATTGTGAAGAGCGGATAGAATGGGCACAGATTGTGAAGAGCAGATAGAATGGGCACAGATTGTGAAGAGTGGATAGAATGGGCACAGATTGTGAAGAGTGGATAGAATGGGCACAGATTGTGAAGAGGAGATAGAATGGGTACAGATTGCGTAGAGTGGATAGAATGGGCACGGATTGTGAAGAGTAGATAGAATGGGTACGGATTGTGAAGAGTGGATAGAATGGGCACAGATTGTGAAGAGTGGATAGAATGGGCACAGATTGTGAAGAGTGGATAGAATGGGTATGGATTGTGAAGAGTAGATAGAATGGGCACGGATTGTGAAGTGTCGATAGAATGGGCACGGATTGTGAAGAGATGATAGAATGCGCTTGGATTGTGAAGAGTAGATAGAATGGGCACGGATTGTGAAGAGTGGATAGAATGGGCACGGATTGTGACGAGTGGATAGAATGGGCAGGGATTGTGAAGAGTAGATAGAATGGGTACAGGTTGTGAAGAGTGAATAGAATGGGCACGGATTGTGAAGAGTGGATAGAATGGGCACGGATTGTGAAGAGTGGAAAGAATGGGCATGGATTGTGAAGAGTGGATAGAATGGGTACAGATTGTGAAGAGTAGATAGAATGGGCACGGATTGTGAAGAGTAGATAGAATGGGCACGGATTGTGAAGAGTGGATAGAATGGGCATGGATTGTGAAGAGTGGATAGAATGGGCATGGATTGTGAAGAGTAGATAGAATGGGAACAGATTGTGAAGAGTGGATAGAATGGGCATAGATTGTGAAGAGCGCATAGAATGGGCACGGATTGTGAAGACTGGATAGAATGGGCATGGACTGTGACGAGTAGATAGAATGGGCACAGATTGTGAAGAGTGGATAGAATGGGCACGGATTGTGAAGAGTGGATAGAATGGGCACAGATTGTGAAGAGTAGATAGAATGGGCATGGATTGTGAGGAGTGGATAGAATGGGCACGGTTTGTGAAGAGTAGATAGAATGGGCACAGATTGTGAAGAGTGGACAGAATGGGCACAGATTGTGAAGAGTGGATAGAATGGGCACGGAATGTGAAGAGTGGATAGAATGGGCACGGATTGTGAAGAGTAGATAGAATGGGAACAGATTGTGAAGAGTGGGTAGAATGGGCATAGATGATGAAGAGTGGGTAGAATGGGCACGGATTGTGAAGAGTGGATAGAATGGGCACAGATTGTGAAGTGACGATAGAATGGGCACGCATTGTGAAGAGTAGATAGAATGGGCACAGATTGTGAAGAGTGGATAGAATGGGCACAGATTGTGAAGAGTGGATAGAATGGGCACAGATTTTGAAGAGGGGATAGAATGGGTACGGATTGTGAATAGTGGATAGAATGGACACAGATTGTGACGAGTGGATAGAATGGCCACGGATTTGAAGAGTAGATAGAATGGGCACAGATTGTGAAGAGTCGATAGAATGGGCACGGATTGTGAAGAGTAGATATAATGGGCATGGATTGTGAAGAGTGGATAGAATGGGCACAGATTGTGAAGAGTGGATAGAATGGGCACAGATTTTGAAGAGTGGATAGAATGGGCACAGATTGTGAAGAGTGGATAGATTGGGCACAGATTGTGAAGAGTGGATAGAATGGGCACGGATTTGAAGAGTAGATAGAATGGGCACAGATTGTGAAGAGTAGATAGAATGGGCACGGATTGTGAAGAGTAGATAGAATGGGCACAGATTGTGAAGAGTGGATAGAATGCGCACGGATTGTGAAGAGTAGATAGAATGGGTACAGATTGTGAAGAGTGGATAGAATGGTCACGGATTGTGAAGTGTAGATAGAATGGGCACGGATTGAGAACAATAGATCGAATGGGCATGGATTGTGAAGAGTGGATAGAATGGGCACAGATTGTGAAGAGTCGAGAGAATGGGCACAGATTGTGAAGAGTGGATATTATGGGCACGGATTGTGAGGATTGGATAGAATGGGCACGGATTGTGAAGAGTAGATAGGTTGGGCACAGACTGTGAAGAGTAGATAGAATGGGCACAGATTGTGAAGAGTGGATAGAATAGGCATAGATTGTGAAGAGTGGATAGAATGGGCACGGATTGTGAAGAGTAGATAGAATGGGCACAGATTGTGAAGAGTGGATAGAATGGGCACAGATTGTGAAGAGTGGATAGAATGGGCACAGATAGTGAAGAGTAGATAGAATGGGCTCAGACTGTGAAGAGTGGATAGAATAGGCACGGATTGTGAGGAGTTGATAGAATGGGTACAGATTGTGAAGAATGGATAGAATGGGCACGGATTGTGAAGAGTAGATAGAATGGGCAGGGATTGTGAAGAGTGGGTAGAATGGGCACAGATTGTGAAGAGTGGATAGAATGGGCACAGATTGTGAAGAGTGGATAGAATGGGTACGGATTGTGAAGAGTAGATAGAATAGGCACAGATTGTGAAGAGCAGATAGAATGGGTACAGATTGTGAAGAGTGGATAGAATGGGCATGGATTGTGAAGAGTAGATAGAATGGGCACGGATTGTGAAGAGTAGATAGAATGGGCACAGATTGTGAAGAGTGGATAGAATGCGCACGGATTGTGAAGAGTAGATAGAATGGGTACAGATTGTGAAGAGTGGATAGAATGGTCACGGATTGTGAAGTGTAGATAGAATGGGCACGGATTGAGAACAATAGATCGAATGGGCATGGATTGTGAAGAGTGGATAGAATGGGCACAGATTGTGAAGAGTCGAGAGAATGGGCACAGATTGTGAAGAGTGGATATTATGGGCACGGATTGTGAGGATTGGATAGAATGGGCACGGATTGTGAAGAGTAGATAGGTTGGGCACAGACTGTGAAGAGTAGATAGAATGGGCACAGATTGTGAAGAGTGGATAGAATGGGCACAGACTGTGAAGATTGGATAGAATGGGCACAGATTGTGAAGAGTGGATAGAATGGGCACAGATTGTGAAGAGTAGATAGAATGGGCACGGATTGTGAAGAGTAGATAGAATGGGCACAGATTGTGAAGAGTGGATAGAATAGGCATAGATTGTGAAGAGTGGATAGAATGGGCACGGATTGTGAAGAGTAGATAGAATGGGCACAGATTGTGAAGAGTGGATAGAATGGGCACAGATTGTGAAGAGTGGATAGAATGGGCACAGATTGTGAAGAGTAGATAGAATGGGCTCAGACTGTGAAGAGTGGATAGAATAGGCACGGATTGTGAGGAGTTGATAGAATGGGTACAGATTGTGAAGAATGGATAGAATGGGCACGGATTGTGAAGAGTAGATAGAATGGGCAGGGATTGTGAAGAGTGGGTAGAATGGGCACAGATTGTGAAGAGTGGATAGAATGGGCACAGATTGTGAAGAGTGGATAGAATGGGTACGGATTGTGAAGAGTAGATAGAATAGGCACAGATTGTGAAGAGCAGATAGAATGGGTACAGATTGTGAAGAGTGGATAGAATGGGCATGGATTGTGAAGAGTAGAAAGTATGGGCACGGATTGTGAAGAGTGGATAAAATGGGCATGGATTGTGAAGAGTAGATAGAATGGGCACAGATTGTGAAGAGTAGATAGAATCGGCACAGATTGTGAAGAGTGGATAGAATGGGTACGGAATGTGAGGAGTAGATGGAATGGGCACGGATTGTGAAGACTAGATAGAATGGGTACAGATTGTGAAGAGTAGATAGAATGGGCACAGATTGTGAACAGTTGATAGAATGGGCACAGATTGTGAAGAGTAGATAGAATGGGCACAGATTGTGAAGAGTAGATAGAATGGGCACAGATTGTGAAGAGTGGATAGAATGGGTACGGATTGTGAGGAGTAGATGGAATGGGCCTGGATTGTGAAGAGTAGATAGAATGGGTACAGATTGTGAAGAATCGATAGAATGGGCACGGATTGTGAAGAGTAGATAGAATGGGCATCGATTGTGAGGAGTAGATAGAATGGGCATGGATTGTGAAGAGTAGATAGAATGGGCACGGATTGTGAAGAGTAGAGAGAACGGGCACAGATTGTGAAGAGTAGATAGAATGGGCATGGATTGTGAAGAGTGGATAGAATGGGCACGGATTGTGAAGAGTGGATAGGATGGGCACAGATTGAGAAGAGTGGATAGAATGGGCACGGATTGTGAAGAGTAGATAGAATGGGCACAGATTGTGAAGAGTAGATAGAATGGGCACGGATTGTGAAGAGTAGATAGAATGGGCACAGATTGTGAAGATTGGATAGAATGGGCACGGATTGTGAAGATTAGATAGAATGGGTACAGATTGTGAAGAGTGGATAGAATGGTGACGGATTGTGAAGTGTAGATAGAATGGGCACGGATTGTGAACAATGGATAGAATGGGCACGGATTGTGAAGAGTAGATAGAATGGGCACGGATTATGAAGAGTGGATAGAATGGGCACGGATTGTGAAGAGTAGATAGAATGGGCACAGATTGTGAAGAGTGGATAGAATGGGCACGGATTGTGAAGAGTGGATAGAATGGGCACAGATTGTGAAGAGTAGATAGAATGGGCACGGATTGTGAAGAGTGGATAGAATGGGCACAGATTGTGAAGAGTGGATAGAATGGGCACAGATTGTGAGGAGTAGATAGAATGGGCATGGATTGTGAAGAGTAGATAGAATGGGCACAGATTGTCAAGATTGGATAGAATGGGCACGGATTGTGAGGAGTTGATAGAATGGGCACGGATTGTGAAGAGTGGATAAAATGGGCACAGATTGTGAAGAGTAGATAGAATGGGTACGGATTGTGAAGAATAGATAGAATGGGCACGGATTGTGAAGAGTAGATAGAATGGGCACAGATTGAGAAGAGTGGATAGAATGGGAACAGATTGTGAAGAGTGGTTAGAATGGGCACGGATTGTGAAGAGTAGATAGAATGGGCACAGATTGTGAAGAGTGGATAGAATGGGCACAGATTGTGAAGATTAGATAGAATGGGCACAGATTGTGAAGAGTGGATAGAATGGGCACGGATTGTGAAGAGTAGATAGAATGGGTACAGATTGTGAAGAATGGATAGAATGGGCACAGATTGTGAAGAGTAGATAGAATGGGTACGGATTGTGAAGATTGGATAGAATGGGCACAGATTGTGAAGAGGAGATAGAATGGGTACAGATTGTGAAGAGTGGTTAGAATGGGCACAGATTGTGAAGAGTGGATAGAATGGGCCCAGATTGTGAAGAGTGGATAGAATGGGTACGGATTGTGAAGAGTAGATAGAATGGGCATGGATTGTGAAGTGTAGATAGAATGGGCACGGATTGTGAGGAGTGGATAGAATGGGCATGGATTGTGAAGAGTAGATAGAATGCGCACAGATTGTGAAGAGTGGATAGAATGGGCACGGATTGTGAAGAGTGGATAGAATTGGGAACGGATTGTGAAGAGTAGATAGAATGGGCACATATTGTGAAGAGTGGATAGAATGGGCAGGGATTGTGAAGAGTAGATAGAATGGGTACAGATTTTGAAGAGTGAATAGAATGGGCACGGATTTTAAGAGTGGATAGAATGGGCACGGATTGTGAAGAGTAGATAGAATGGGGACGGACTGTGAAGAGTGGATAGAATGGTAACGGATTGTGAGGAGTTGATAGAATGGGCACGGATTGTGAAGAGTGGATAAAATGGGCACAGATTGTGAAGAGTAGATAGAATGGGTACGGATTGTGAAGAGTAGATAGAATGGGCACGGATTGTGAAGAGTAGATAGAATGTGCACAGATTGTGAAGAGTGGATAGAGTGGGCACAGATTGTGAAGAGTGGGTAGAATGGGCACGGATTGTGAAGAGTAGATAGAATGGGCACAGATTGTGAAGAGTGGATAGAATGGGCACAGATTGTGAAGAATAGATAGAATGGGCACAGATTATGAAGAGTGGTTAGAATGGGCACGGATTGTGAAGAATAGATAGAATGGGTACAGATTGTGAAGAGTGGATAGAATGGGCACAGATTGTGAAGAGGAGATAGAATGGGTACAGATTGCGTAGAGTGGATAGAATGGGCACGGATTGTGAAGAGTAGATAGAATGGGTACGGATTGTGAAGAGTGGATAGAATGGGCACAGATTGTGAAGAGTGGATAGAATGGGCACAGATTGTGAAGAGTGGATAGAATGGGTATGGATTGTGAAGAGTAGATAGAATGGGCACGGATTGTGAAGTGTCGATAGAATGGGCACGGATTGTGAAGAGATGATAAAATGCGCTTGGATTGTGAAGAGTAGATAGAATGGGTACGGATTGTGAAGAGTAGACAGAATGGGTACAGATTGTGAAGAGTAGAAAGAATGGGCACAGATTGTGAAGAGTAGATAGAATGGGCACGGATTGTGAAGAGTAGATAGAATGGGAATGGATTGTGAAGAGTAGATAGAATGGGCACGGATTGTGAAGAGTGGATAGAACGGGCACGGATTGTGAAGAGTGGATAGAATGGGCACAGATTGTGAAGAGTGGATAGAATGGGCACGTATTGTGAAGACTGGAGAGAATGGGTGCAGATTGTAAAGAGTGGATAGAATGGGCACGGATTGTGAAGAATACATAGAATGGGCACGGATTGTGAAGAGTGGATAGAATGGGCACGGATTGTGAAGAGTGGATAGAATGGGCACGGATTGTGAAGAGTAGATAGAATGGGCACAGATTGTGAAGAGTGGATAGAATGGGCACAGATTGTGAAGAGTGGATAGAATGGGTATGGATTGTGAGGAGTAGATTGAATGGGCACGGAATGTGAAGAGTAGATAGAATGGGTACAGATTGTGAAGAGTAGATAGAATGGGCATGGATTGTGAAGAGTCGATAGAATGGGCACGGATTGTGAAGAGTAGATAGAATGGGCATGGATTGTGAAGAGTAGAGAGAATGGTCACAGATTGTGAAGAGTAGATAGAATGGGCATGGATTGTGAAGAGTGGATAGAATGGGCACGGATTGTGAAGAGTGGATAGAATGGGCACAGATTGAGAAGAGTGGATAGAATGGGCACGGATTGTGAAGAGTAGATAGAATGGGCACAGGTTGTGAAGAGTAGATAGAATGGGCAGGGATTGTGAAGAGTAGATAGAATGGGCACAGATTGTTAAGAGTGGATAGAATGGGCACGGATTGTGAAGAGTAGATAGAATGGGTACAGATTGTGAAGAGTGGATAGAATGATCATGGATTGTGAAGTGTAGATAGAATGGGCACGGATTGTGAACAATGGATACAATGGGCACGGATTGTGAAGAGTAGATAGAATGGGCACGGATTGTGAAGAGTGGATAGAATGGGCACGGATTGTGAAGAGTAGATAGAAAGGGCACAGATTGTGAAGAGTGGATAGAATGGGCATGGATTGTGAAGAGTGGATAGAATGGGCACAGATTGTGAAGAGTAGATAGAATGGGCACAGATTGTGAAGAGTGGATAGAATGTGCACTGATTGTGAGGAGTGGATAGAATGGGCACGGATTGTGAAGAGTAGATAGATTGGGCACAGATTTTGAAGTGTAGATAGAATGGGCACGGACTGTGAAGAGTGGATAGAATGGGCACGGATTGTGAGGAGTTGATAGAATGGGCACGGATTGTGAAGAGTGGATAAACTGGGCAGAGATTGTGAAGAGTAGATAGAATGGGTACAGATTGTGAAGAGTAGATAGAATGGGCACGGATTGTGAAGAGTAGATAGAATGGGCACAGATTGTGATGAGTGGATTGAATGGGCACAGATTGTGAAGAGTGGATAGAATGGGCATGGACTGTGAAGAGTAGATAGAATGGGCACAGATTGTGAAGAGTGGATAGAATGGGCACAGATTGTGAAGAGTGGATAGAATGGGCACAGATTGTGAAGATTAGATAGAACGGGCACGGACTGTGAAGAGTGGATAGAATAGGCAAGGATTGTGAGGAGTTGATAGAATGGGCACGGATTGTGAAGGGTGGATAAAATGGGCACAGATTGTGAAGAGTAGATAGAATGGCTACGGGTTGTGAAGAGTAGACAGAATGGGCACGGATTGTGAAGAGTAGATAGAATGGGCACAGATTGTGAAGAGTGGATAGAATGGGCACAGATTGTGAAGAGTGCATAGAATGTGCACGGATTGTGAACATTAGCTAGAATGTGTACAGATTGTGAAGAGTGGATAGAATGGGCACGGATTGTGAAGAGTGGATAGAATGGGCACAGATTGTGAAGAGCAGATAGAATGGGCACAGATTGTGAAGAGCAGATAGAATGGGCACAGATTGTGAAGAGTGGATAGAATGGGCACAGATTGTGAAGAGGAGATAGAATGTGTACAGATTGCGTAGAGTGGATAGAATGGGCACGGATTGTGAAGAGTAGATAGAATGGGTACGGATTGTGAAGAGTGGATAGAATGGGCACAGATTGTGAACAGTGGATAGAATGGGCACAGATTGTGAAGAGTGGATAGAATGGGTATGGATTGTGAAGAGTAGATAGAATGGGCACGGATTGTGAAGTGTCGATAGAATGGGCACGGATTGTGAAGAGATGATAGAATGCGCTTGGATTGTGAAGAGTAGATAGAATGGGTACGGATTGTGAAGAGTAGATAGAATGGGAATGGATTGTGAAGAGTGGATAGAATGGGCACAGATTGTGAAGAGTAGACAGAATGGGCACGGATTGTGAAGTGTCGATAGAATGGGCACGGATTGTGAAGAGTAGATAGAATGGGTACAGATTGTGAAGAGTGGATAGAATGATCATGGATTGTGAAGTGTAGATAGAATGGGCACGGATTGTGAAGAGTAGATAGAATGGGCAGGGATTGTGAAGAGTAGATAGAATGGGCACAGATTGCTAAGAGTGGATAGAATGGGCACGGATTGTGAAGAGTAGATAGAATGGGTACAGATTGTGAAGAGTGGATAGAATGATCATGGATTGTGAAGTGTAGATAGAATGGGCACGGATTGTCAACAATGGATACAATGGGCACGGATTGTGAAGAGTAGATAGAATGGGCACGGATTGTGAAGAGTGGATAGAATGGGCACGGATTGTGAAGAGTAGATAGAAAGGGCACAGATGGTGAAGAGTGGATAGAATGGGCATGGATTGTGAAGACTGGATAGAATGGGCACGGATTGTGAAGAGTAGATAGATTGGGCACAGATTTTGAAGAGTAGATAGAATGGGCACGGAATGTGAAGAGTGGATAGAATGGGCACGGATTGTGAGGAGTTGATAGAATGGGCACGGATTGTGAAGAGTGGATAAAATGGGCAGAGATTGTGAAGAGTAGATAGAATGGGTACAGATTGTGAAGAGTAGATAGAATGGGCACGGATTGTGAAGAGTAGATAGAATGGGCACAGATTGTGATGAGTGGATAGAATGGGCACAGATTGTGAAGAGTGGATAGAATGGGCATGGATTGTGAAGAGTGCATAGAATGTGCACGGATTGTGAACATTAGATAGAATGGGTACAGATTGTGAGGAGTGGATAGAATGGGCACGGATTGTGAAGAGTGGATAGAATGGGCACAGATTGTGAAGAGCGGATAGAATGGGCACAGATTGTGAAGAGCAGATAGAATGGCCACAGATTGTGAAGAGTGGATAGAATGGGCACAGATTGTGAAGAGTGGATAGAATGGGCACAGATTGTGAAGAGGAGATAGAATGGGTACAGATTGCGTAGAGTGGATAGAATGGGCAAGGATTGTGAAGAGTAGATAGAATGGGTACGGATTGTGAAGAGTGGATAGAATGGGCACAGATTGTGAAGAGTGGATAGAATGGGCACAGATTGTGAAGAGTGGATAGAATGGGTATGGATTGTGAAGAGTAGATAGAATGGGCACGGATTGTGAAGTGTCGATAGAATGGGCACGGATTGTGAAGAGATGATAGAATGCGCTTGGATTGTGAAGAGTAGATAGAATGGGCACGGATTGTGAAGAGTGGATAGAATGGGCACGGATTGTGACGAGTGGATAGAATGGGCAGGGATTGTGAAGAGTAGATAGAATGGGTACAGGTTGTGAAGAGTGAATAGAGTGGGCACGGATTGTGAAGAGTGGATAGAATGGGCACGGATTGTGAAGAGTGGAAAGAATGGGCATGGATTGTGAAGAGTGGATAGAATGGTTACAGATTGTGAAGAGTAGATAGAATGGGCACGGATTGTGAAGAGTAGATAGAATGGGCACGGATTGTGAAGAGTGGATAGAATGGGCATGGATTGTGAAGAGTGGATAGAATGGGCATGGATTGTGAAGAGTAGATAGAATGGGAACAGATTGTGAAGAGTGGATAGAATGGGCATAGATTGTGAAGAGCGCATAGAATGGGCACGGATTGTGAAGACTGGATAGAATGGGCATGGACTGTGACGAGTAGATAGAATGGGCACAGATTGTGAAGAGTGGATAGAATGGGCACGGATTGTGAAGAGTGGATAGAATGGGCACAGATTGTGAAGAGTAGATAGAATGGGCATGGATTGTGAGGAGTGGATAGAATGGGCACGGTTTGTGAAGAGTAGATAGAATGGGCACAGATTGTGAAGAGTGGACAGAATGGGCACAGATTGTGAAGAGTGGATAGAATGGGCACGGAATGTGAAGAGTGGATAGAATGGGCACGGATTGTGAAGAGTAGATAGAATGGGAACAGATTGTGAAGAGTGGGTAGAATGGGCATAGATGATGAAGAGTGGGTAGAATGGGCACGGATTGAGAAGAGTGGATAGAATGGGCACAGATTGTGAAGTGACGATAGAATGGGCACGCATTGTGAAGAGTAGATAGAATGGGCACAGATTGTGAAGAGTGGATAGAATGGGCACAGATTGTGAAGAGTGGATAGAATGGGCACAGATTTTGAAGAGGGGATAGAATGGGTACGGATTGTGAATAGTGGATAGAATGGACACAGATTGTGAAGAGTGGATAGAATGGCCACGGATTTGAAGAGTAGATAGAATGGGCACAGATTGTGAAGAGTCGATAGAATGGGCACGGATTGTGAAGAGTAGATAGAATGGGCATGGATTGTGAAGAGTGGATAGAATGGGCACAGATTGTGAAGAGTGGATAGAATGGGCACAGATTTTGAAGAGTGGATAGAATGGGCACAGATTGTGAAGAGTGGATAGATTGGGCACAGATTGTGAAGAGTGGATAGAATGGGCACGGATTTGAAGAGTAGATAGAATGGGCACAGATTGTGAAGAGTAGATAGAATGGGCACGGATTGTGAAGAGTAGATAGAATGGGCACAGATTGTGAAGAGTGGATAGAATGCGCACGGATTGTGAAGAGTAGATAGAATGGGTACAGATTGTGAAGAGTGGATAGAATGGTCACGGATTGTGAAGTGTAGATAGAATGGGCACGGATTGAGAACAATAGATAGAATGGGCATGGATTGTGAAGAGTGGATAGAATGGGCATAGATTGTGAAGAGTCGAGAGAATGGGCACAGATTGTGAAGAGTGGATATTATGGGCATGGATTGTGAGGAGTGGATAGAATGGGCACGGATTGTGAAGAGTAGATAGGTTGGGCACAGACTGTGAAGAGTAGATAGAATGGGCACAGATTGTGAAGAGTGGATAGAATGGGCACAGACTGTGAAGATTGGATAGAATGGGCACAGATTGTGAAGAGTGGATAGAATGGGCACAGATTGTGAAGAGGAGATAGAATGGGCACGGATTGTGAAGAGTGGATAGAATGGGCACAGATTGTGAAGAGTGGATAGAATAGGCATAGATTGTGAAGAGTGGATAGAATGGGCACGGATTGTGAAGAGTAGATAGAATGGGCACAGATTGTGAAGAGTGGATAGAATGGGCACAGATTGTGAAGAGTGGATAGAATGGGCACAGATTGTGAAGAGTAGATAGAATGGGCTCAGACTGTGAAGAGTGGATAGAATAGGCACGGATTGTGAGGAGTTGATAGAATGGGTACAGATTGTGAAGAATGGATAGAATGGGCACGGATTGTGAAGAGTAGATAGAATGGGCAGGGATTGTGAAGAGTGGGTAGAATGGGCACAGATTGTGAAGAGTGGATAGAATGGGCACAGATTGTGAAGAGTGGATAGAATGGGTACGGATTGTGAAGAGTACATAGAATAGGCACAGATTGTGAAGAGCAGATAGAATGGGTACAGGTTGTGAAGAGTGGGTAGAATGGGCATGGATTGTGAAGAGTAGAAAGTATGGGCACGGATTGTGAAGAGTGGATAAAATGGGCATGGATTGTGAAGAGTAGATAGAATGGGCACAGATTGTGAAGAGTAGATAGAATGGGCACAAATTGTGAAGAGTAGATAGAATGGGCACAGATTGTGAAGAGTGGATAGAATGGGTACGGAATGTGAGGAGTAGATGGAATGGGCACGGATTGTGAAGACTAGATAGAATGGGTACAGATTGTGAAGAGTAGATAGAATGGGCACAGATTGTGAACAGTTGATAGAATGGGCACAGATTGTGAAGAGTAGATAGAATGGGCACAGATTGTGAAGAGTAGATAGAATGGGCACAGATTGTGAAGAGTGGATAGAATGGGTACGGATTGTGAGGAGTAGATGGAATGGGCCTGGATTGTGAAGAGTAGATAGAATGGGTACAGATTGTGAAGAATAGATAGAATGGGCACGGATTGTGAAGAGTAGATAGAATGGGCATGGATTGTGAGGAGTAGATAGAATGGGCATGGATTGTGAAGAGTAGATAGAATGGGCACGGATTGTGAAGAGTAGAGAGAACGGGCACAGATTGTGAAGAGTAGATAGAATGGGCATGGATTGTGAAGAGTGGATAGAATGGGCACGGATTGTGAAGAGTGGATAGGATGGGCACAGATTGAGAAGAGTGGATAGAATGGGCACGGATTGTGAAGAGTAGATAGAATGGGCACAGATTGTGAAGAGTAGATAGAATGGGCACGGATTGTGAAGAGTAGATAGAATGGGCACAGATTGTGAAGATTGGATAGAATGGGCACGGATTGTGAAGATTAGATAGAATGGGTACAGATTGTGAAGAGTGGATAGAATGGTGACGGATTGTGAAGTGTAGATAGAATGGGCATGGATTGTGAACAATGGATAGAATGGGCACGGATTGTGAAGAGTAGATAGAAAGGGCACGGATTATGAAGAGTGGATAGAATGGGCACGGATTGTGAAGAGTAGATAGAATGGGCACAGATTGTGAAGAGTGGATAGAATGGGCACGGATTGTGAAGAGTGGATAGAATGGGCACAGATTGTGAAGAGTAGATAGAATGGGCACGGATTGTGAAGAGTCGATAGAATGGGCACAGATTGTGAAGAGTGGATAGAATGGGCACAGATTGTGAGGAGTAGATAGAATGGGCATGGATTGTGAAGAGTAGATAGAATGGGCACAGATTGTGAAGATTGGATAGAATGGGCACGGATTGTGAGGAGTTGATAGAATGGGCACGGATTGTGAAGAGTGGATAAAATGGGCACAGATTGTGAAGAGTAGATAGAATGGGTACGGATTGTGAAGAATAGATAGAATGGGCACGGATTGTGAAGAGTAGATAGAATGGGCACAGATTGTGAAGAGTGGATAGAATGGGCACAGATTGTGAAGAGTGGTTAGAATGGGCACGGATTGTGAAGAGTAGATAGAATGGGCACAGATTGTGAAGAGTGGATAGAATGGGCACAGATTGTGAAGATTAGATAGAATGGGCACAGATTGTGAAGAGTGGATAGAATGGGCACGGATTGTGAAGAGTAGATAGAATGGGTACAGATTGTGAAGAATGGATAGAATGGGCACAGATTGTGAAGAGTAGATAGAATGGGTACGGATTGTGAAGATTGGATAGAATGGGCACAGATTGTGAAGAGGAGATAGAATGGGTACAGATTGTGAAGAGTGGATAGAATGGGCACAGATTGTGAAGAGTGGATAGAATGGGCCCAGATTGTGAAGAGTGGATAGAATGGGTACGGATTGTGAAGAGTAGATAGAATGGGCATGGATTGTGAAGTGTAGATAGAATGGGCACGGATTGTGAGGAGTGGATAGAATGGGCATGGATTGTGAAGAGTAGATAGAATGCGCACAGATTGTGAAGAGTGGATAGAATGGGAACGGATTGTGAAGAGTAGATAGAATGGGCACATATTGTGAAGAGTGGATAGAATGGGCAGGGATTGTGAAGAGTAGATAGAATGGGTACAGATTTTGAAGAGTGAATAGAATGGGCACGGATTTTAAGAGTGGATAGAATGGGCACGGATTGTGAAGAGTAGATAGAATGGGGACGGACTGTGAAGAGTGGATAGAATGGTAACGGATTGTGAGGAGTTGATAGAATGGGCACGGATTGTGAAGAGTGGATAAAATGGGCACAGATTGTGAAGAGTAGATAGAATGGGTACGGATTGTGAAGAGTAGATAGAATGGGCACGGATTGTGAAGAGTAGATAGAATGTGCACAGATTCTGAAGAGTGGATAGAGTGGGCACAGATTGTGAAGAGTGGGTAGAATGGGCACGGATTGTGAAGAGTAGATAGAATGGGCACAGATTGTGAAGAGTGGATAGAATGGGCACAGATTGTGAAGATTAGATAGAATGGGCACAGATTATGAAGAGTGGATAGAATGGGCACGGATTGTGAAGAATAGATAGAATGGGTACAGATTGTGAAGAGTGGATAGAATGGGCACAGATTGTGAAGAGGAGATAGAATGGGTACAGATTGCGTAGAGTGGATAGAATGGGCACGGATTGTGAAGAGTAGATAGAATGGGTACGGATTGTGAAGAGTGGATAGAATGGGCACAGATTGTGAAGAGTGGATAGAATGGGCACAGATTGTGAAGAGTGGATAGAATGGGTATGGATTGTGAAGAGTAGATAGAATGGGCACGGATTGTGAAGTGTCGATAGAATGGGCACGGATTGTGAAGAGATGATAAAATGCGCTTGGATTGTGAAGAGTAGATAGAATGGGTACGGATTGTGAAGAGTAGATAGAATGGGCATGGATTGTGAAGAGTGGATAGAATGGGCACAGATTGTGAAGAGTAGACAGAATGGGTACAGATTGTGAAGAGTAGAAAGAATGGGCACATATTGTGAAGAGTAGGTAGAATGGGCACGGATTGTGAAGAGTAGATAGAATGGGCACGGATTGTGAAGAGTAGATAGAATGGGTACAGATTGTGAAGAGTGGATAGAATGGGCATGGATTGTGAAGAGTAGATAGAATGGGCACGGATTGTGAAGAGTGGATAGAACGGGCACGGATTGTGAAGAGTGGATAGAATGGGCACAGATTGTGAAGAGTGGATAGAATGGGCACGGATTGTGAAGACTGGAGAGAATGGGTGCAGATTGTAAAGAGTGGATAGAATGGGCACGGATTGTGAAGAATACATAGAATGGGCACGGATTGTGAAGAGTGGATAGAATGGGCACGGATTGTGAAGAGTGGATAGAATGGGCACGGATTGTGAAGAGTAGATAGAATGGGCACAGATTGTGAAGAGTGGATAGAATGGGCACAGATTGTGAAGAGTGGATAGAATGGGTATGGATTGTGAGGAGTAGATTGAATGGGCACGGAATGTGAAGAGTAGATAGAATGGGTACAGATTGTGAAGAGTAGATAGAATGGGCATGGATTGTGAAGAGTCGATAGAATGGGCACGGATTGTGAAGAGCAGATAGAATGGGCATGGATTGTGAAGAGTAGAGAGAATGGTCACAGATTGTGAAGAGTAGATAGAATGGGCATGGATTGTGAAGAGTGGATAGAATGGGCACGGATTGTGAAGAGTGGATAGAATGGGCACAGATTGAGAAGAGTGGATAGAATGGGCACGGATTGTGAAGAGTAGATAGAATGGGCACAGGTTGTGAAGAGTAGATAGAATGGGCAGGGATTGTGAAGAGTAGATAGAATGGGCACAGATTGTTAAGAGTGGATAGAATGGGCACGGATTGTGAAGAGTAGATAGAATGGGTACAGATTGTGAAGAGTGGATAGAATGATCATGGATTGTGAAGTGTAGATAGAATGGGCACGGATTGTGAACAATGGATACAATGGGCACGGATTGTGAAGAGTAGATAGAATGGGCACGGATTGTGAAGAGTGGATAGAATGGGCACGGATTGTGAAGAGTAGATAGAAAGGGCACAGATTGTGAAGAGTGGATAGAATGGGCATGGATTGTGAAGAGTGGATAGAATGGGCACAGATTGTGAAGAGTAGATAGAATGGGCACAGATTGTGAAGAGTGGATAGAATGTGCACTGATTGTGAGGAGTGGATAGAATGGGCACGGATTGTGAAGAGTAGATAGATTGGGCACAGATTTTGAAGTGTAGATAGAATGGGCACGGACTGTGAAGAGTGGATAGAATGGGCACGGATTGTGAGGAGTTGATAGAATGGGCACGGATTGTGAAGAGTGGATAAACTGGGCAGAGATTGTGAAGAGTAGATAGAATGGGTACAGATTGTGAAGAGTAGATAGAATGGGCACGGATTGTGAAGAGTAGATAGAATGGGCACAGATTGTGATGAGTGGATAGAATGGGCACAGATTGTGAAGAGTGGATAGAATGGGCATGGATTGTGAAGAGTAGATAGAATGGGCACAGATTGTGAAGAGTGGATAGAATGGGCACAGATTGTGAAGAGTGGATAGAATGGGCACAGATTGTGAAGATTAGATAGAACGGGCACGGACTGTGAAGAGTGGATAGAATAGGCAAGGATTGTGAGGAGTTGATAGAATGGGCACGGATTGTGAAGGATGGATAAAATGGGCACAGATTGTGAAGAGTAGATAGAATGGCTACGGGTTGTGAAGAGTAGACAGAATGGGCACGGATTGTGAAGAGTAGATAGAATGGGCACAGATTGTGAAGAGTGGATAGAATGGGCACAGATTGTGAAGAGTGCATAGAATGTGCACGGATTGTGAACATTAGCTAGAATGTGTACAGATTGTGAAGAGTGGATAGAATGGGCACGGATTGTGAAGAGTGGATAGAATGGGCACAGATTGTGAAGAGCAGATAGAATGGGCACAGATTGTGAAGAGCACATACAATGGGCACAGATTGTGAAGAGTGGATAGAATGGGCACAGATTGTGAAGAGTGGATAGAATGGGCACAGATTGTGAAGAGGAGATAGAATGTGTACAGATTGCGTAGAGTGGATAGAATGGGCACGGATTGTGAAGAGTAGATAGAATGGGTACGGATTGTGAAGAGTGGATAGAATGGGCACAGATTGTGAAGAGTGGATAGAATGGGCACAGATTGTGAAGAGTGGATAGAATGGGTATGGATTGTGAAGAGTAGATAGAATGGGCACGGATTGTGAAGTGTCGATAGAATGGGCACGGATTGTGAAGAGATGATAGAATGCGCTTGGATTGTGAAGAGTAGATAGAATGGGTACGGATTGTGAAGAGTAGATAGAATGGGACTGGATTGTGAAGAGTGGATAGAATGGGCACAGATTGTGAAGAGTAGACAGAATGGGTACAGATTGTGAAGAGTAGAAAGAATGGGCACGGATTGTGAAGTGTCGATAGAATGGGCACGGATTGTGAAGAGTAGATAGAATGGGTACAGATTGTGAAGAGTGGATAGAATGGGCATGGATTGTGAAGAGTAGATAGAATGGGCACGGATTGTTAAGAGTGGATAGAATGGGCACGGATTGTGAAGAGTGGATAGAATGGGCACAGATTGTGAAGAGTGGATAGAATGATCATGGATTGTGAAGTGTAGATAGAATGGGCACGGATTGTCAACAATGGATACAATGGGCACGGATTGTGAAGAGTAGATAGAATGGGCAGGGATTGTGAAGAGTAGATAGAATGGGCACAGATTGTTAAGAGTGGATAGAATGGGCACGGATTGTGAAGAGTAGATAGAATGGGTACAGATTGTGAAGAGTGGATAGAATGATCATGGATTGTGAAGTGTAGATAGAATGGGCACGGATTGTCAACAATGGATACAATGGGCACGGATTGTGAAGAGTAGATAGAATGGGCACGGATTGTGAAGAGTGGATAGAATGGGCACGGATTGTGAAGAGTAGATAGAAAGGGCACAGATGGTGAAGAGTGGATAGAATGGGCATGGATTGTGAAGAGTGGATAGAATGGGCACAGATTGTGAAGAGTAGATAGAATGGGCACAGATTGTGAAGAGTGGATAGAATGTGCACTGATTGTGAGGAGTGGATAGAATGGGCACGGATTGTGAAGAGTAGATAGATTGGGCACAGATTTTGAAGAGTAGATAGAATGGGCACGGAATGTGAAGAGTGGATAGAATGGGCACGGATTGTGAGGAGTTGATAGAATGGGCACGGATTGTGAAGAGTGGATAAAATGGGCAGAGATTGTGAAGAGTAGATAGAATGGGTACAGATTGTGAAGAGTAGATAGAATGGGCACGGATTGTGAAGAGTAGATAGAATGGGCACAGATTGTGATGAGTGGATAGAATGGGCACAGATTGTGAAGAGTGGATAGAATGGGCATGGATTGTGAAGAGTAGATAGAATGGGCACAGATTGTGAAGAGTGGATAGAATGGGCACAGATTGTGAAGAGTGGATAGAATGGGCACAGATTGTGAAGATTAGATAGAACGGGCACGGACTGTGAAGAGTGGATAGAATAGGCAAGGATTGTGAGGAGTTGATAGGATGGGCACGGATTGTGAAGAGTGGATAAAATGGGCACAGATTGTGAAGAGTAGATAGAATGGCTACGGGTTGTGAAGAGTAGACAGAATGGGCAGGGATTGTGAAGAGTAGATAGAATGGGTACAGGTTGTGAAGAGTGAATAGAATGGGCACGGATTGTGAAGAGTGGATAGAATGGGCACGGATTGTGAAGAGTAGAAAGAATGGGCATGGATTGTGAAGAGTGGATAGAATGGGTACAGATTGTGAAGAGTAGATAGAATGGGCACGGATTGTGAAGAGTAGATAGAATGGGCACGGATTGTGAAGAGTGGATAGAATGGGCATGGATTGTGAAGAGTGGATAGAATGGGCATGGATTGTGAAGAGTAGATAGAATGTGATCAGATTGTGAAGGGTGGATAGAATGGGCATAGATTGTGAAGAGCGCATAGAATGGGCACGGTTTGTGAAGATTGGATAGAATGGGCATGGACTGTGACGAGTAGATAGAATGGGCACAGATTGTGAAGAGTGGATAGAATGGGCACGGATTGTGAAGAGTGGATAGAATGGGCACAGATTGTGAAGAGTAGATAGAATGGGCATGGATTGTGAGGAGTGGATAGAATGGGCACGGTTTGTGAAGAGTAGATAGAATGGGCACAGATTGTGAAGAGTGGACAGAATGGGCACAGATTGTGAAGAGTGGATAGAATGGGCACGGAATGTGAAGAGTGGATAGAATGGGCACGGATTGTGAAGAGTAGATAGAATGGGAACAGATTGTGAAGAGTGGGTAGAATGGGCATAGATGATGAAGAGTGGGTAGAATTGGCACGGATTGTGAAGAGTGGATAGAATGGGCACAGATTGTGAAGTGACGATAGAATGGGCATGCATTGTGAAGAGTAGATAGAATGGGCACAGATTGTGAAGAGTGGATAGAATGGGCACAGATTTTGAAGAGGGGATAGAATGGGTACGGATTGTGAATAGTGGATAGAATGGACACAGATTGTGAAGAGTGGATAGAATGGCCACGGATTTGAAGAGTAGATAGAATGGGCACAGATTGTGAAGAGTCGATAGAATGGGCACGGATTGTGAAGAGTAGATAGAATGGGCATGGATTGTGAAGAGTGGATACAATGGGCACAGATTGTGAAGAGTGGATAGAATGGGCACAGATTTTGAAGAGTGGATAGAATGGGCACGGATTGTGAAGAGTAGATAGAATGGGCACAGATTGTGAAGAGTGGATAGAATGGGCACAGATTGTGAAGAGTGGATAGAATGGGCACAGATTGTGAAGAGTAGATAGAATGGGCTCAGACTGTGAAGAGTGGATAGAATAGGCACTGATTGTGAGGAGTTGATAGAATGGGTACAGATTGTGAAGAATGGATAGAATGGGCACGGATTGTGAAGAGTAGATAGAATGGGCAGGGATTGTGAAGAGTGGGTAGAATGGGCACAGATTGTGAAGAGTGGATAGAATGGGCACAGATTGTGAAGAGTGGATAGAATGGGTACGGATTGTGAAGAGTACATAGAATAGGCACAGATTGTGAAGAGCAGATAGAATGGGTACAGATTGTGAAGAGTGGGTAGAATGGGCATGGATTGTGAAGAGTAGAAAGTATGGGCACGGATTGTGAAGAGTGGATAAAATGGGCATGGATTGTGAAGAGTAGATAGAATGGGCACAGATTGTGAAGAGTAGATAGAATGGGCACAAATTGTGAAGAGTAGATAGAATGGGCACAGATTGTGAAGAGTGGATAGAATGGGTACGGAATGTGAGGAGTAGATGGAATGGGCACGGATTGTGAAGACTAGATAGAATGGGTACAGATTGTGAAGAGTAGATAGAATGGGCACAGATTGTGAACAGTTGATAGAATGGGCACAGATTGTGAAGAGTAGATAGAATGGGCACAGATTGTGAAGAGTAGATAGAATGGGCACAGATTGTGAAGAGTGGATAGAATGGGTACGGATTGTGAGGAGTAGATGGAATGGGCCTGGATTGTGAAGAGTAGATAGAATGGGTACAGATTGTGAAGAATAGATAGAATGGGCACGGATTGTGAAGAGTAGATAGAATGGGCATGGATTGTGAGGAGTAGATAGAATGGGCATGGATTGTGAAGAGTAGATAGAATGGGCACGGATTGTGAAGAGTAGAGAGAACGGGCACAGATTGTGAAGAGTAGATAGAATGGGCATGGATTGTGAAGAGTGGATAGAATGGGCACGGATTGTGAAGAGTGGATAGGATGGGCACAGATTGAGAAGAGTGGATGGAATGGGCACGGATTGTGAAGAGTAGATAGAATGGGCACAGATTGTGAAGAGTAGATAGAATGGGCACGGATTGTGAAGAGTAGATAGAATGGGCACAGATTGTGAAGATTGGATAGAATGGGCACGGATTGTGAAGATTAGATAGAATGGGTACAGATTGTGAAGAGTGGATAGAATGGTGACGGATTGTGAAGTGTAGATAGAATGGGCATGGATTGTGAACAATGGATAGAATGGGCACGGATTGTGAAGAGTAGATAGAAAGGGCACGGATTATGAAGAGTGGATAGAATGGGCACGGATTGTGAAGAGTAGATAGAATGGGCACAGATTGTGAAGAGTGGATAGAATGGGCACGGATTGTGAAGAGTGGATAGAATGGGCACAGATTGTGAAGAGTAGATAGAATGGGCACGGATTGTGAAGAGTCGATAGAATGGGCACAGATTGTGAAGAGTGGATAGAATGGGCACAGATTGTGAGGAGTAGATAGAATGGGCATGGATTGTGAAGAGTAGATAGAATGGGCACAGATTGTGAAGATTGGATAGAATGGGCACGGATTGTGAGGAGTTGATAGAATGGGCACGGATTGTGAAGAGTGGATAAAATGGGCACAGATTGTGAAGAGTAGATAGAATGGGTACGGATTGTGAAGAATAGATAGAATGGGCACGGATTGTGAAGAGTAGATAGAATGGGCACAGATTGTGAAGAGTGGATAGAATGGGCACAGATTGTGAAGAGTGGTTAGAATGGGCACGGATTGTGAAGAGTAGATAGAATGGGCACAGATTGTGAAGAGTGGATAGAATGGGCACAGATTGTGAAGATTAGATAGAATGGGCACAGATTGTGAAGAGTGGATAGAATGGGCACGGATTGTGAAGAGTAGATAGAATGGGTACAGATTGTGAAGAATGGATAGAATGGGCACAGATTGTGAAGAGTAGATAGAATGGGTACGGATTGTGAAGATTGGATAGAATGGGCACAGATTGTGAAGAGGAGATAGAATGGGTACAGATTGTGAAGAGTGGATAGAATGGGCACAGATTGTGAAGAGTGGATAGAATGGGCCCAGATTGTGAAGAGTGGATAGAATGGGTACGGATTGTGAAGAGTAGATAGAATGGGCATGGATTGTGAAGTGTAGATAGAATGGGCACGGATTGTGAGGAGTGGATAGAATGGGCATGGATTGTGAAGAGTAGATAGAATGCGCACAGATTGTGAAGAGTGGATAGAATGGGCACGGATTGTGAAGAGTGGATAGAATGGGAACGGATTGTGAAGAGTAGATAGAATGGGCACATATTGTGAAGAGTGGATAGAATGGGCAGGGATTGTGAAGAGTAGATAGAATGGGTACAGATTTTGAAGAGTGAATAGAATGGGCACGGATTTTAAGAGTGGATAGAATGGGCACGGATTGTGAAGAGTAGATAGAATGGGGACGGACTGTGAAGAGTGGATAGAATGGTAACGGATTGTGAGGAGTTGATAGAATGGGCACGGATTGTGAAGAGTGGATAAAATGGGCACAGATTGTGAAGAGTAGATAGAATGGGTACGGATTGTGAAGAGTAGATAGAATGGGCACGGATTGTGAAGAGTAGATAGAATGTGCACAGATTCTGAAGAGTGGATAGAGTGGGCACAGATTGTGAAGAGTGGGTAGAATGGGCACGGATTGTGAAGAGTAGATAGAATGGGCACAGATTGTGAAGAGTGGATAGAATGGGCACAGATTGTGAAGATTAGATAGAATGGGCACAGATTATGAAGAGTGGATAGAATGGGCACGGATTGTGAAGAATAGATAGAATGGGTACAGATTGTGAAGAGTGGATAGAATGGGCACAGATTGTGAAGAGGAGATAGAATGGGTACAGATTGCGTAGAGTGGATAGAATGGGCACGGATTGTGAAGAGTAGATAGAATGGGTACGGATTGTGAAGAGTGGATAGAATGGGCACAGATTGTGAAGAGTGGATAGAATGGGCACAGATTGTGAAGAGTGGATAGAATGGGTATGGATTGTGAAGAGTAGATAGAATGGGCACGGATTGTGAAGTGTCGATAGAATGGGCACGGATTGTGAAGAGATGATAAAATGCGCTTGGATTGTGAAGAGTAGATAGAATGGGTACGGATTGTGAAGAGTAGATAGAAAGGGCATGGATTGTGAAGAGTGGATAGAATGGGCACAGATTGTGAAGAGTAGACAGAATGGGTACAGATTGTGAAGAGTAGAAAGAATGGGCACATATTGTGAAGAGTAGGTAGAATGGGCACGGATTGTGAAGAGTAGATAGAATGGGCACGGATTGTGAAGAGTAGATAGAATGGGTACAGATTGTGAAGAGTGGATAGAATGGGCATGGATTGTGAAGAGTAGATAGAATGGGCACGGATTGTGAAGAGTGGATAGAACGGGCACGGATTGTGAAGAGTGGATAGAATGGGCACAGATTGTGAAGAGTGGATAGAATGGGCACGGATTGTGAAGACTGGAGAGAATGGGTGCAGATTGTGAAGAGTGGATAGAATGGGCACAGATTGTGAAGAGTGGATAGAATGGGTATGGATTGTGAGGAGTAGATTGAATGGGCACGGAATGTGAAGAGTAGATAGAATGGGTACAGATTGTGAAGAGTAGATAGAATGGGCATGGATTGTGAAGAGTCGATAGAATGGGCACGGATTGTGAAGAGCAGATAGAATGGGCATGGATTGTGAAGAGTAGAGAGAATGGTCACAGATTGTGAAGAGTAGATAGAATGGGCATGGATTGTGAAGAGTGGATAGAATGGGCACGGATTGTGAAGAGTGGATAGAATGGGCACAGATTGAGAAGAGTGGATAGAATGGGCACGGATTGTGAAGAGTAGATAGAATGGGCACAGGTTGTGAAGAGTAGATAGAATGGGCAGGGATTGTGAAGAGTAGATAGAATGGGCACAGATTGTTAAGAGTGGATAGAATGGGCACGGATTGTGAAGAGTAGATAGAATGGGTACAGATTGTGAAGAGTGGATAGAATGATCATGGATTGTGAAGTGTAGATAGAATGGGCACGGATTGTGAACAATGGATACAATGGGCACGGATTGTGAAGAGTAGATAGAATGGGCACGGATTGTGAAGAGTGGATAGAATGGGCACGGATTGTGAAGAGTAGATAGAAAGGGCACAGATTGTGAAGAGTGGATAGAATGGGCATGGATTGTGAAGAGTGGATAGAATGGGCACAGATTGTGAAGAGTAGATAGAATGGGCACAGATTGTGAAGAGTGGATAGAATGTGCACTGATTGTGAGGAGTGGATAGAATGGGCACGGATTGTGAAGAGTAGATAGATTGGGCACAGATTTTGAAGTGTAGATAGAATGGGCACGGATTGTGAAGAGTGGATAGAATGGGCACGGATTGTGAGGAGTTGATAGAATGGGCACGGATTGTGAAGAGTGGATAAACTGGGCAGAGATTGTGAAGAGTAGATAGAATGGGTACAGATTGTGAAGAGTAGATAGAATGGGCACGGATTGTGAAGAGTAGATAGAATGGGCACAGATTGTGATGAGTGGATAGAATGGGCACAGATTGTGAAGAGTGGATAGAATGGGCATGGATTGTGAAGAGTAGATAGAATGGGCACAGATTGTGAAGAGTGGATAGAATGGGCACAGATTGTGAAGAGTGGATAGAATGGGCACAGATTGTGAAGATTAGATAGAACGGGCACGGACTGTGAAGAGTGGATAGAATAGGCAAGGATTGTGAGGAGTTGATAGAATGGGCACGGATTGTGAAGGATGGATAAAATGGGCACAGATTGTGAAGAGTAGATAGAATGGCTACGGGTTGTGAAGAGTAGACAGAATGGGCACGGATTGTGAAGAGTAGATAGAATGGGCACAGATTGTGAAGAGTGGATAGAATGGGCACAGATTGTGAAGAGTGCATAGAATGTGCACGGATTGTGAACATTAGCTAGAATGTGTACAGATTGTGAAGAGTGGATAGAATGGGCACGGATTGTGAAGCGTGGATAGAATGGGCACAGATTGTGAAGAGCAGATAGAATGGGCACAGATTGTGAAGAGCACATACAATGGGCACAGATTGTGAAGAGTGGATAGAATGGGCACAGATTGTGAAGAGTGGATAGAATGGGCACAGATTGTGAAGAGGAGATAGAATGTGTACAGATTGCGTAGAGTGGATAGAATGGGCACGGATTGTGAAGAGTAGATAGAATGGGTACGGATTGTGAAGAGTGGATAGAATGGGCACAGATTGTGAAGAGTGGATAGAATGGGCACAGATTGTGAAGAGTGGATAGAATGGGTATGGATTGTGAAGAGTAGATAGAATGGGCACGGATTGTGAAGTGTCGATAGAATGGGCACGGATTGTGAAGAGATGATAGAATGCGCTTGGATTGTGAAGAGTAGATAGAATGGGTACGGATTGTGAAGAGTAGATAGAATGGGACTGGATTGTGAAGAGTGGATAGAATGGGCACAGATTGTGAAGAGTAGACAGAATGGGTACAGATTGTGAAGAGTAGAAAGAATGGGCACGGATTGTGAAGTGTCGATAGAATGGGCACGGATTGTGAAGAGTAGATAGAATGGGTACAGATTGTGAAGAGTGGATAGAATGGGCATGGATTGTGAAGAGTAGATAGAATGGGCACGGATTGTGAAGAGTGGATAGAATGGGCACGGATTGTGAAGAGTGGATAGAATGGGCACAGATTGTGAAGAGTGGATAGAATGATCATGGATTGTGAAGTGTAGATAGAATGGGCACGGATTGTCAACAATGGATACAATGGGCACGGATTGTGAAGAGTAGATAGAATGGGCAGGGATTGTGAAGAGTAGATAGAATGGGCACAGATTGTTAAGAGTGGATAGAATGGGCACGGATTGTGAAGAGTAGATAGAATGGGTACAGATTGTGAAGAGTGGATAGAATGATCATGGATTGTGAAGTGTAGATAGAATGGGCACGGATTGTCAACAATGGATACAATGGGCACGGATTGTGAAGAGTAGATAGAATGGGCACGGATTGTGAAGAGTGGATAGAATGGGCACGGATTGTGAAGAGTAGATAGAAAGGGCACAGATGGTGAAGAGTGGATAGAATGGGCATGGATTGTGAAGAGTGGATAGAATGGGCACAGATTGTGAAGAGTAGATAGAATGGGCACAGATTGTGAAGAGTGGATAGAATGTGCACTGATTGTGAGGAGTGGATAGAATGGGCACGGATTGTGAAGAGTAGATAGATTGGGCACAGATTTTGATGAGTAGATAGAATGGGCACGGAATGTGAAGAGTGGATAGAATGGGCACGGATTGTGAGGAGTTGATAGAATGGGCACGGATTGTGAAGAGTGGATAAAATGGGCAGAGATTGTGAAGAGTAGATAGAATGGGCACAGATTGTGAAGAGTGGATAGAATGGGCACAGATTGTGAAGAGTGGATAGAATGGGCACAGATTGTGAAGATTAGATAGAACGGGCACGGACTGTGAAGAGTGGATAGAATAGGCAAGGATTGTGAGGAGTTGATAGGATGGGCACGGATTGTGAAGAGTGGATAAAATGGGCACAGATTGTGAAGAGTAGATAGAATGGCTACGGGTTGTGAAGAATAGACAGAATGGGCACGGATTGTGAAGAGTAGATAGAATGGGCACAGATTGTGAAGAGTGGATAGAATGGGCACAGATTGTGAAGAGTGCATAGAATGTGCACGGATTGTGAACATTAGATAGAATGGGTACAGATTGTGAAGAGTGGATAGAATGGGCACGGATTGTGAAGAGTGGATAGAATGGGCACAGATTGTGAAGAGCGGATAGAATGGGCACAGATTGTGAAGAGCAGATAGAATGGGCACAGATTGTGAAGAGTGGATAGAATGGGCACAGATTGTGAAGAGTGGATAGAATGGGCACAGATTGTGAAGAGGAGATAGAATGGGTACAGATTGCGTAGAGTGGATAGAATGGGCACGGATTGTGAAGAGTGGATAGAATGGGCACAGATTGTGAAGAGTAGATAGAATGGGTACGGATTGTGAAGAGTGGATAGAATGGGCACAGATTGTGAAGAGTAGATAGAATGGGTACGGATTGTGAAGAGTGGATAGAATGGGCACAGATTGTGAAGAGTAGATAGAATGGGTACAGATTGTGAAGAGTAGATAGAATGGGCACAGATTGTGAAGAGTAGATAGAATGGGTACGGATTGTGAAGAGTGGATAGAATGGGCACAGATTGTGAAGAGTGGATAGAATGGGCACAGATTGTGAAGAGTGGATAGAATGGGTATGGATTGTGAAGAGTAGATAGAATGGGCACGGATTGTGAAGTGTCGATAGAATGGGCACGGATTGTGAAGAGATGATAGAATGCGCTTGGATTGTGAAGAGTAGATAGAATGGGCACGGATTGTGAAGAGTGGATAGAATGGGCACGGATTGTGACGAGTGGATAGAATGGGCAGGGATTGTGAAGAGTAGATAGAATGGGTACAGGTTGTGAAGAGTGAATAGAATGGGCACGGATTGTGAAGAGTGGATAGAATGGGCACGGATTGTGAAGAGTAGAAAGAATGGGCATGGATTGTGAAGAGTGGATAGAATGGGTACAGATTGTGAAGAGTAGATAGAATGGGCACGGATTGTGAAGAGTAGATAGAATGGGCACGGATTGTGAAGAGTGGATAGAATGGGCATGGATTGTGAAGAGTGGATAGAATGGGCATGGATTGTGAAGAGTAGATAGAATGTGATCAGATTGTGAAGAGTGGATAGAATGGGCATAGATTGTGAAGAGCGCATAGAATGGGCACGGTTTGTGAAGATTGGATAGAATGGGCATGGACTGTGACGAGTAGATAGAATGGGCACAGATTGTGAAGAGTGGATAGAATGGGCACGGATTGTGAAGAGTGGATAGAATGGGCACAGATTGTGAAGAGTAGATAGAATGGGCATGGATTGTGAGGAGTGGATAGAATGGGCACGGTTTGTGAAGAGTAGATAGAATGGGCACAGATTGTGAAGAGTGGACAGAATGGGCACAGATTGTGAAGAGTGGATAGAATGGGCACGGAATGTGAAGAGTGGATAGAATGGGCACGGATTGTGAAGAGTAGATAGAATGGGAACAGATTGTGAAGAGTGGGTAGAATGGGCATAGATGATGAAGAGTGGGTAGAATTGGCACGGATTGTGAAGAGTGGATAGAATGGGCACAGATTGTGAAGTGACGATAGAATGGGCATGCATTGTGAAGAGTAGATAGAATGGGCACAGATTGTGAAGAGTGGATAGAATGGGCACAGATTTTGAAGAGGGGATAGAATGGGTACGGATTGTGAATAGTGGATAGAATGGACACAGATTGTGAAGAGTGGATAGAATGGCCACGGATTTGAAGAGTAGATAGAATGGGCACAGATTGTGAAGAGTCGATAGAATGGGCACGGATTGTGAAGAGTAGATAGAATGGGCATGGATTGTGAAGAGTGGATACAATGGGCACAGATTGTGAAGAGTGGATAGAATGGGCACAGATTTTGAAGAGTGGATAGAATGGGCACAGATTGTGAAGAGTGGATAGATTGGGCACAGATTGTGAAGAGTGGATAGAATGGGCACGGATTTGAAGAGTAGATAGAATGGGCACAGATTGTGAAGAGTAGATAGAATGGGCACGGATTGTGAAGAGTAGATAGAATGGGCACAGATTGTGAAGAGTGGATAGAATGCGCACGGATTGTGAAGAGTAGATAGAATGGGTACAGATTGTGAAGAGTGGATAGAATGGTCACGGATTGTGAAGTGTAGATAGAATGGGCACGGATTGAGAACAATGGATAGAATGGGCATGGATTGTGAAGAGTGGATAGAATGGGCACAGATTGTGAAGAGTCGAGAGAAAGGGCACAGATTGTGAAGAGTGGATATTATGGGCACGGATTGTGAGGAGTGGATAGAATGGGCACGGATTGTGAAGAGTGGATAGCATGGGCACAGATTGTGAAGAGTAGATAGAATGGGCATGGATTGTGAGGAGTGGATAGAATGGGCACGGTTTGTGAAGAGTAGATAGAATGGGCATAGATTGTGAAGAGCGCATAGAATGGGCACGAATTGTGAAGATTGGATAGAATGGGCATGGACTGTGACGAGTAGATAGAATGGGCACAGATTGTGAAGATTGGATAGAATGGGCACGGATTGTGAAGAGTGGATAGAATGGGCACAGATTGTGAAGAGTAGATAGAATGGGCATGGATTGTGAGGAGTGGATAGAATGGGCACGGTTTGTGAAGAGTAGGTAGAATGGGCACAGATTGTGAAGAGTGGACAGAATGGGCACAGATTGTGAAGAGTGGATAGAATGGGCACGGAATGTGAGGAGTGGATAGAATGGGCACGGATTGTGAAGAGTAGATAGAATGGGAACAGATTGTGAAGAGTGGGTAGAATGGGCATAGATGATGAAGAGTGGGTAGAATTGGCACGGATTGTGAAGAGTGGATAGAATGGGCACAGATTGTGAAGTGACGATAGAATGGGCACGCATTGTGAAGAGTAGATAGAATGGGCACAGATTGTGAAGAGTGGATAGAATGGGCACAGATTGTGAAGAGTGGATAGAATGGGCACAGATTTTGAAGAGGGGATAGAATGGGTACGGATTGTGAATAGTGGATAGAATGGACACAGATTGTGAAGAGTGGATAGAATGGCCACGGATTTGAAGAGTAGATAGAATGGGCACAGATTGTGAAGAGTCGATAGAATGGGCACGGATTGTGAAGAGTAGATAGAATGGGCATGGATTGTGAAGAGTGGATACAATGGGCACAGATTGTGAAGAGTGGATAGAATGGGCACAGATTTTGAAGAGTGGATAGAATGGGCACAGATTGTGAAGAGTGGATAGATTGGGCACAGATTGTGAAGAGTGGATAGAATGGGCACGGATTTGAAGAGTAGATAGAATGGGCACAGATTGTGAAGAGTAGATAGAATGGGCACGGATTGTGAAGAGTAGATAGAATGGGCACAGATTGTGAAGAGTGGATAGAATGCGCACGGATTGTGAAGAGTAGATAGAATGGGTACAGATTGTGAAGAGTGGATAGAATGGTCATGGATTGTGAAGTGTAGATAGAATGGGCACGGATTGAGAACAATGGATAGAATGGGCATGGATTGTGAAGAGTGGATAGAATGGGCACAGATTGTGAAGAGTCGAGAGAATGGGCACAGATTGTGAAGAGTGGATATTATGGGCACGGATTGTGAGGAGTGGATAGAATGGGCACGGATTGTGAAGAGTAGATAGGTTGGGCACAGACTGTGAAGAGTAGATAGAATGGGCACAGATTGTGAAGAGTGGATAGAATGGGCACAGACTGTGAAGATTGGAGAGAATGGGCACAGATTGTGAAGAGTGGATAGAATGGGCACAGATTGTGAAGAGTAGATAGAATGGGCACGGATTGTGAAGAGTGGATAGAATGGGCACAGATTGTGAAGAGTGGATAGAATAGGCATAGATTGTGAAGAGTGGATAGAATGGGCACGGATTGTGAAGAGTAGATAGAATGGGTACGGATTGTGAAGAGTAGATAGAATAGGCACAGATTGTGAAGAGCAGATAGAATGGGTACAGATTGTGAAGAGTGGATAGAATGGGCATGGATTGTGAAGAGTAGAAAGTATGGGCACGGATTGTGAAGAGTGGATAAAATGGGCATGGATTGTGAAGGGTAGATAGAATGGGCATGGATTGTGAAGAGTAGATAGAATTGGCACAGATTGTGAAGAGGGCATAGAATGGGCATGGATGGTAAAGAGTAGATAGAATGGGCACGGATTGTGTAGAGAAGATAGAAGGGGTACAGATTGTGAAGAGTGGATAGAATGGGCAAGGATTGTGAAGAGTGGATAGAATGGGCATGGATTGTGAAGTGTAGATAGAATGGGCACAGATTGTGAAGAGTGGATAGAATGGGTACAGATTGTGAAGAGTAGATAGCATGGGTACTGACTGTGAAGAGTGGATAGAATGGGCACGGATTGTGAAGAGTGGATAGAATGGGCACGGATTGCGAAGAGTAGATAGAATTGGCATGGATTGTGAAGAGTGGATAGAATGGGCACGGATTGTGAAGAGTGGATAGAATGGGAATGGATTGTGAAGAGTAAATAGAATGGGTACGGATTGTGAAGAGTAGATAGAATGGGCATGGATTGTGAAGAGTGGATAGAATGGGCACAGATTGTGAAGAGTAGACAGAATGGGTAGAGATTGTGAAGAGTAGAAAGAATGGGCACAGATTGTGAAGAGTAGGTAGAATGGGCACAGTTTGTGAAGAGTAGATAGAATGGGCACGGATTGTGAAGAGTAGATAGAATGGGTACAGATTGTGAAGAGTGGATAGAATGGGCACGGATTGTGAAGTGTAGGTAGAATGGGCACGGATTGTGAAGACTGGATAGAACGGGCACGGATTGTGAAGAGTAGATAGAATGGGCACGGATTGTGAAGAGTGGATAGAATGGGCACAGATTGTGAAGAGTGGATAGAATGGGCACGGATTGTGAATAGTGGATAGAATGGGCACAGATTGTGAAGAGTAGACAGAATGGGTACAGATTGTGAAGAGTAGAAAGAATGGGCACAGATTGTGAAGAGTAGGTAGAATGGGCACGGATTGTGAAGAGTAGATAGAATGGGCACGGATTGTGAAGAGTAGATAGAATGGGTACAGATTGTGAAGAGTGGATAGAATGGGCATGGATTGTGAAGAGTAGATAGAATGGGCACGGATTGTGAAGAGTGGATAGAACGGGCACGGATTGTGAAGAGTGGATAGAATGGGCACAGATTGTGAAGAGTGGATAGAATGGGCACGGATTGTGAAGAGTGGAGAGAATGGGTACAGATTGTAAAGAGTGGATAGAATGGGCACGGATTGTGAAGAATACATAGAATGGGCACGGATTGTGAAGAGTGGATAGAATGAGCATGGATTGTGAAGAGTGGATAGAATGGGCACGGATTGTGAAGAGTAGATAGAATGGGCACAGATTGTGAAGAGCGGATAGAATGGGCACAGATTGTGAAGAGTGGATAGAATGGGTATGGATTGTGAGGAGTAGATTGAATGGGCACGGAATGTGAAGAGTAGATAGAATGGGTACAGATTGTGAAGAGTAGATAGAATGGGCATGGATTGTGAAGTGTAGATAGAATGGGCACGGATTGTGAAGAGTAGATAGAATGGGCATGGATTGTGAAGAGTAGAGAGAATGGTCACAGATTGTGAAGAGTAGATAGAATGGGCACGGATTGTGAAGAGTGGATAGAATGGGCACGGATTGTGAAGAGTGGATAGAATGGGCACAGATTGAGAAGAGTGGATAGAATGGGCACGGATTGTGAAGAGTAGATAGAATGGGCACAGGTTGTGAAGAGTAGATAGAATGGGCAGGGATTGTGAAGAGTAGATAGAATGGGCACAGATTGTTAAGAGTGGATAGAATGGGCACGGATTGTGAAGAGTAGATAGAATGGGTACAGATTGTGAAGAGTGGATAGAATGATCATGGATTGTGAAGTGTAGATAGAATGGGCACGGATTGTGAACAATGGATACAATGGGCACGGATTGTGAAGAGTAGATAGAATGGGCACGGATTGTGAAGAGTGGATAGAATGGGCACGGATTGTGAAGAGTAGATAGAAAGGGCACAGATTGTGAAGAGTGGATAGAATGGGCATGGATTGTGAAGAGTGGATAGAATGGGCACAGATTGTGAAGAGTAGATAGAATGGGCACAGATTGCGAAGAGTGGATAGAATGTGCACTGATTGTGAGGAGTGGATAGAATGGGCATGGATTGTGATGAGTAGATAGATTGAGCACAGATTTTGAAGAGTAGATAGAATGGGCACGGACTGTGAAGAGTGGATAGAATGGGTACAGATTGTAAAGAGTGGATAGAATGGGCACGGATTGTGAAGAATACATAGAATGGGCACGGATTGTGAAGAGTGGATAGAATGGGCACGGATTGTGAAGAGTGGATAGAATGGGCATGGATTGTGAAGAGTAGATAGATTGGGCACAGATTGTGAAGAGTGGATAGAATGGGCACAGATTGTGAAGAGTGGATAGAATGGGTATGGATTGTGAGAAGTAGATTGAATGGGCACGGAATGTGAAGAGTAGATAGAATGGGTACAGATTGTGAAGAGTAGATAGAATGGGCATGGATTATGAAGAGTAGATAGAATGGGCACGGATTGTGAAGTGTAGATAGAATGGGCATGGATTGTGAAGAGTAGAGAGAATGGGCACAGATTGTGAAGAGTAGATAGAATGGGCACGGATTGTCAAGAGTGGATAGAATGGGCACGGATTGTGAAGAGTGGATAGAATGGGCACAGGTTGTGAAGAGTAGATAGAATGGGCAGGGATTGTGAAGAGTAGATAGAATGGGTACAGATTGTGAAGAGTGGATAGAATGATCACGGATTGTGAACAATGGATAGAATGGGCACGGATTGTGAAGAGTAGATAGAATGGGCACTGATTGTGAAGTGTGGATAGAATGGGCACGGATTGTGAAGAGTAGATAGAATGGGCACAGATTGCGAAGAGTGGATAGAATGGGCATGGATTGTGAAGAGTGGATAGAATGGGCACGGATTGTGAGGAGTTGATAGAATGGGCACGGATTGTGAAGAGTGGATAAAATGGGCAGTGATTGTGAAGAGTCGATAGAATGGTACGGATTGTGAAGAGTAGATAAATTGGGCACGGATTGTGAAGAGTAGATAGAATGGGCACAGATTGTGAAGAGTGGATAGAATGGGCACAGATTGTGAAGAGTGGATAGAATGGGCATGGATTGTGAAGAGTAGATAGAATGGGCACAGATTGTGAAGAGTGGATAGAATGGGCACAGATTGTGAAGAGTAGATAGAATGGGCACAGATTGTGAAGAGTGGATAGAATGGGCACTGATTGTGAGTAGTGGATAGAATGGGCACGGATTGTGAAGAGTAGATAGATTGGGCACAGATTTTGAAGAGTAGATAGAATGGGCACGGACTGTGAACATTAGATAGAATGGGTAAAGATTGTGAAGAGTGGATAGAATGGGCACGGATTGTGAAGAGTGGATAGAATGGGCACAGATTGTGAAGAGCGGATAGAATGGGCACAGATTGTGAAGAGTAGATAGAATGGGCACAGATTGTGAAGAGTGGATAGAATGGGCACAGATTGTGAAGAGTGGATAGAATGGGCACAGATTCTGAAGAGGAGATAGAATGGGTACAGATTGCGTAGAGTGGATAGAATGGGCACGGATTGTGAAGAGTGGATAGAATGGGCACAGATTGTGAAGAGTGGATAGAATGGGCACAGATTGTGAAGAGTGGATAGAATGGGCACAGATTGTGAAGAGTAGATAGAATGGGCACGGATTGTGAAGAGTGGATAGAATGGGCACGGATTGTGACGAGTGGATAGAATGGGCAGGGATTGTGAAGAGTAGATAGAATGGGTACAGGTTGTGAAGAGTGAATAGAATGGGCACGGATTGTGAAGAGTGGATAGAATGGGCACGGATTGTGAAGAGTAGAAAGAATGGGCATGGATTGTGAAGAGTGGATAGAATGGGTACAGATTGTGAAGAGTAGATAGAATGGGCACGGATTGTGAAGAGTAGATAGAATGGGCACGGATTGTGAAGAGTGGATAGAATGGGAACGGATTGTGAAGAGTGGATAGAATGGGCACGGATTGTGAAGAGTAGATAGAATGGGAACAGATTGTGAAGAGTGGATAGAATGGGCATAGATTGTGAAGAGTGGATAGAATGGGCACGGATTGTGAAGACTGGATAGAATGGGCATGGACTGTGACGAGTAGATAGAATGGGCACAGATTGTGAAGAGTGGATAGAATGGGCACGGATTGTGAAGAGTGGATAGAATGGGCACAGATTGTGAAGAGTAGATAGAATGGGCATGGATTGTGAGGAGTGGATAGAATGGGCACGGATTGTGAAGAGTAGATAGAATGGGCACAGATTGTGAAGAGTGGACAGAATGGGCACAGATTGTGAAGAGTGGATAGAATGGGCACGGAATGTGAAGAGTGAATAGAATGGGCACGGATTGTGAAGAGTAGATAGAATGGGAACAGATTGTGAAGAGTGGATAGAATGGGCATAGATTGTGAAGAGTGGATAGAATGGGCACGGATTGTGAAGAGTGGATAGAATGGGCACAGATTGTGAAGTGACGATAGAATGGGCACGCATTGTGAAGAGTAGATAGAATGGGCACAGAATTTGAAGAGTGGATAGAATGGGCACAGGTTGTGAAGAGTGGATAGAATGGGCACAGATTTTGAAGAGTGGATAGAATGGGTACGGATTGTGAATAGTGGATAGAATGGGCACAGATTGTGAAGAGTGGATAGAATGGCCACGGATTTGAAGAGTAGATAGAATGGGCACAGATTGTGAAGAGTAGATAGAATGGGCACGGATTGTGAAGAGTAGATAGAATGGGCACGGATTGTGAAGAGTGGATAGAATGGGCACAGATTGTGAAGAGTGGATAGAATGGGCACAGATTTTGAAGAGTGGATAGAATGGGCACAGATTGTGAAGAGTGGATAGAATGGGCACAGATTGTGAAGAGTGGATAGAATGGGCACGGATTTGAAGAGCAGATAGAATGGGCACAGATTGTGAAGAGTAGATAGAATGGGCACGGATTGTGAAGAGTAGATAGAATGGGCACAGATTGTGAAGAGTAGATAGAATGGGTACAGATTGTGAAGAGTGGATAGAATGGTCACGGATTGTGAAGTGTAGATAGAATGGGCACGGATTGTGAACAATGGATAGAATGGGCATGGATTGTGAAGAGTGGATAGAATGGGCACAGATTGTGAAGAGTAGAGAGAATGGGCACAGATTGTGAAGAGTGTATATTATGGGCACGGATTGTGAGGAGTGCATAGAATGGGCACGGATTGTGAAGAGTAGATAGGTTGGGCACAGATTGTGAAGAGTAGATAGAATGGGCACAGATTGTGAAGAGTGGATAGAATGGGCACAGATTGTGAAGATTGGATAGAATGGGCACAGATTGTGAAGAGTAGATAGAATGGGCACGGATTATGAAGAGTGGATAGAATGGGCACAGATTGTGAAGAGTGGATAGAATGGGCACAGATTGTGAAGAGTAGATAGAATGGGCACAGATTCTGAAGAGTAGATAGAAGGGGCACGGATTGCGAAGAGTGGATAAAATGGGCAGAGACTGTGAAGAGTGGATAGAATGGGCAGGGATTGTGACGAGTAGATAGAATGGGTACAGATTGTGAAGAGTGAATAGAATGGGCACGGATTGTGAAGAGTGGATAGAATGGGCACGGATTGTAAAGAGTAGAAAGAATGGGCATGGATTGTGAAGAGTGGATAGAAAGGGTACAGATTGTGAAGAGTAGATAGAATGGGCATGGATTGTGAAGAGTAGATAGAATGGGCACGGATTGTGAAGAGTGGATAGAATGGGCACGGATTGTGAAGAGTGGATAGAATGGGCACGGATTGTGAAGAGTAGATAGAATGGGAACAGATTATGAAGAGTGGATAGAATGGGCATAGATTGTGAAGAGTGGATAGAATGGGCACGGATTGTGAAGAGTGGATAGAATGGGCATGGATTGTGACGAGTAGATAGAATGGGCACAGATTGTGAAGAGTGGATAGAATGGGCACGGATTGTGAAGAGTGGATAGAATGGGCACAGATTGTGAAGAGTAGATAGAATGGGCATGGATTGTGAGGAGTGGATAGAATGGGCACGGATTGTGAAGAGTAGATAGAATGGGCACAGATTGTGAAGAGTGGACAGAATGGGCACAGATTGTGAAGAGTGGATAGAATGGGCATGGATTGTGAAGAGTGGATAGAATGGGCACGGATTGTAAAGAGTAGATAGAATGGGCACAGATTGTGAAGAGTGGATAGAATGAGCACAGATTGTGAAGAGTGGATAGAATGGGCACGGATTGTGAAGAGTAGATAGAATGGGAACAGATTGTGAAGAGTGGATAGAATGGGCATAGATTGTGAAGAGTGGATAGAATGGGCACGGATTGTGAAGAGTGGATAGAATGGGCACGGATTGTGAAGAGTAGATAGAATGGGCACAGATTGTGAAGAGTGGATAGAATGGGCACGGATTGTGAAGAGTGGATAGAATGGGCACAGATTCTGAAGAGTAGATAGAATGGGCATGGATTGTGAGGAGTGGATAGAATGGGCACGGATTGTGAAGAGTAGATAGAATGGGCACAGATTGTGAAGAGTGGACAGAATGGGCACAGATTGTGAAGAGTGGATTGAATGGGCATGGATTGTGAAGAGTGGATAGAATGGGCACGGATTGTGAAGAGTAGATAGAATGGGAACAGATTGTGAAGAGTGGATAGAATGGGCATAGATTGTGAAGAGTGGATAGAATGGGCACGGATTGTGAAGAGTAGATAGAATGGGAACAGATTGTGAAGAGTGGATAGAATGGGCATAGATTGTGAAGAGTGGATAGAATGGGCACGGATTGTGAAGAGTGGATAGAATGGGCACGGATTGTAAAGAGTAGAAAGAATGGGCATGGATTGTGAAGAGTAGATAGAATGGGCATGGATTGTGAAGAGTGGATACAATGGGCACAGATTGTGAAGAGTGGATAGAATGGGCACAGATTTTGAAGAGTGGATAGAATGGGCACAGATTGTGAAGAGTGGATAGATTGGGCACAGATTGTGAAGAGTGGATAGAATGGGCACGGATTTGAAGAGTAGATAGAATGGGCACAGATTGTGAAGAGTAGATAGAATGGGCACGGATTGTGAAGAGTAGATAGAATGGGCACAGATTGTGAAGAGTGGATAGAATGCGCACGGATTGTGAAGAGTAGATAGAATGGGTACAGATTGTGAAGAGTGGATAGAATGGTCACGGATTGTGAAGTGTAGATAGAATGGGCACGGATTGAGAACAATGGATAGAATGGGCATGGATTGTGAAGAGTGGATAGAATGGGCACAGATTGTGAAGAGTCGAGAGAAAGGGCACAGATTGTGAAGAGTGGATATTATGGGCACGGATTGTGAGGAGTGGATAGAATGGGCACGGATTGTGAAGAGTGGATAGAATGGGCACAGATTGTGAAGAGTAGATAGAATGGGCATGGATTGTGAGGAGTGGATAGAATGGGCACGGTTTGTGAAGAGTAGATAGAATGGGCATAGATTGTGAAGAGCGCATAGAATGGGCACGAATTGTGAAGATTGGATAGAATGGGCATGGACTGTGACGAGTAGATAGAATGGGCACAGATTGTGAAGATTGGATAGAATGGGCACGGATTGTGAAGAGTGGATAGAATGGGCACAGATTGTGAAGAGTAGATAGAATGGGCATGGATTGTGAGGAGTGGATAGAATGGGCACGGTTTGTGAAGAGTAGGTAGAATGGGCACAGATTGTGAAGAGTGGACAGAATGGGCACAGATTGTGAAGAGTGGATAGAATGGGCACGGAATGTGAGGAGTGGATAGAATGGGCACGGATTGTGAAGAGTAGATAGAATGGGAACAGATTGTGAAGAGTGGGTAGAATGGGCATAGATGATGAAGAGTGGGTAGAATTGGCACGGATTGTGAAGAGTGGATAGAATGGGCACAGATTGTGAAGTGACGATAGAATGGGCACGCATTGTGAAGAGTAGATAGAATGGGCACAGATTGTGAAGAGTGGATAGAATGGGCACAGATTGTGAAGAGTGGATAGAATGGGCACAGATTTTGAAGAGGGGATAGAATGGGTACGGATTGTGAATAGTGGATAGAATGGACACAGATTGTGAAGAGTGGATAGAATGGCCACGGATTTGAAGAGTAGATAGAATGGGCACAGATTGTGAAGAGTCGATAGAATGGGCACGGATTGTGAAGAGTAGATAGAATGGGCATGGATTGTGAAGAGTGGATACAATGGGCACAGATTGTGAAGAGTGGATAGAATGGGCACAGATTTTGAAGAGTGGATAGAATGGGCACAGATTGTGAAGAGTGGATAGATTGGGCACAGATTGTGAAGAGTGGATAGAATGGGCACGGATTTGAAGAGTAGATAGAATGGGCACAGATTGTGAAGAGTAGATAGAATGGGCACGGATTGTGAAGAGTAGATAGAATGGGCACAGATTGTGAAGAGTGGATAGAATGCGCACGGATTGTGAAGAGTAGATAGAATGGGTACAGATTGTGAAGAGTGGATAGAATGGTCATGGATTGTGAAGTGTAGATAGAATGGGCACGGATTGAGAACAATGGATAGAATGGGCATGGATTGTGAAGAGTGGATAGAATGGGCACAGATTGTGAAGAGTCGAGAGAATGGGCACAGATTGTGAAGAGTGGATATTATGGGCACGGATTGTGAGGAGTGGATAGAATGGGCACGGATTGTGAAGAGTAGATAGGTTGGGCACAGACTGTGAAGAGTAGATAGAATGGGCACAGATTGTGAAGAGTGGATAGAATGGGCACAGACTGTGAAGATTGGAGAGAATGGGCACAGATTGTGAAGAGTGGATAGAATGGGCACAGATTGTGAAGAGTAGATAGAATGGGCACGGATTGTGAAGAGTGGATAGAATGGGCACAGATTGTGAAGAGTGGATAGAATAGGCATAGATTGTGAAGAGTGGATAGAATGGGCACGGATTGTGAAGAGTAGATAGAATGGGTACGGATTGTGAAGAGTAGATAGAATAGGCACAGATTGTGAAGAGCAGATAGAATGGGTACAGATTGTGAAGAGTGGATAGAATGGGCATGGATTGTGAAGAGTAGAAAGTATGGGCACGGATTGTGAAGAGTGGATAAAATGGGCATGGATTGTGAAGGGTAGATAGAATGGGCATGGATTGTGAAGAGTAGATAGAATTGGCACAGATTGTGAAGAGGGCATAGAATGGGCATGGATGGTAAAGAGTAGATAGAATGGGCACGGATTGTGTAGAGAAGATAGAAGGGGTACAGATTGTGAAGAGTGGATAGAATGGGCAAGGATTGTGAAGAGTGGATAGAATGGGCATGGATTGTGAAGTGTAGATAGAATGGGCACAGATTGTGAAGAGTGGATAGAATGGGTACAGATTGTGAAGAGTAGATAGCATGGGTACTGACTGTGAAGAGTGGATAGAATGGGCACGGATTGTGAAGAGTGGATAGAATGGGCACGGATTGCGAAGAGTAGATAGAATTGGCATGGATTGTGAAGAGTGGATAGAATGGGCACGGATTGTGAAGAGTGGATAGAATGGGAATGGATTGTGAAGAGTAAATAGAATGGGTACGGATTGTGAAGAGTAGATAGAATGGGCATGGATTGTGAAGAGTGGATAGAATGGGCACAGATTGTGAAGAGTAGACAGAATGGGTAGAGATTGTGAAGAGTAGAAAGAATGGGCACAGATTGTGAAGAGTAGGTAGAATGGGCACAGTTTGTGAAGAGTAGATAGAATGGGCACGGATTGTGAAGAGTAGATAGAATGGGTACAGATTGTGAAGAGTGGATAGAATGGGCACGGATTGTGAAGTGTAGGTAGAATGGGCACGGATTGTGAAGACTGGATAGAACGGGCACGGATTGTGAAGAGTAGATAGAATGGGCACGGATTGTGAAGAGTGGATAGAATGGGCACAGATTGTGAAGAGTGGATAGAATGGGCACGGATTGTGAATAGTGGATAGAATGGGCACAGATTGTGAAGAGTAGACAGAATGGGTACAGATTGTGAAGAGTAGAAAGAATGGGCACAGATTGTGAAGAGTAGGTAGAATGGGCACGGATTGTGAAGAGTAGATAGAATGGGCACGGATTGTGAAGAGTAGATAGAATGGGTACAGATTGTGAAGAGTGGATAGAATGGGCATGGATTGTGAAGAGTAGATAGAATGGGCACGGATTGTGAAGAGTGGATAGAACGGGCACGGATTGTGAAGAGTGGATAGAATGGGCACAGATTGTGAAGAGTGGATAGAATGGGCACGGATTGTGAAGAGTGGAGAGAATGGGTACAGATTGTAAAGAGTGGATAGAATGGGCACGGATTGTGAAGAATACATAGAATGGGCACGGATTGTGAAGAGTGGATAGAATGAGCATGGATTGTGAAGAGTGGATAGAATGGGCACGGATTGTGAAGAGTAGATAGAATGGGCACAGATTGTGAAGAGCGGATAGAATGGGCACAGATTGTGAAGAGTGGATAGAATGGGTATGGATTGTGAGGAGTAGATTGAATGGGCACGGAATGTGAAGAGTAGATAGAATGGGTACAGATTGTGAAGAGTAGATAGAATGGGCATGGATTGTGAAGTGTAGATAGAATGGGCACGGATTGTGAAGAGTAGATAGAATGGGCATGGATTGTGAAGAGTAGAGAGAATGGTCACAGATTGTGAAGAGTAGATAGAATGGGCACGGATTGTGAAGAGTGGATAGAATGGGCACGGATTGTGAAGAGTGGATAGAATGGGCACAGATTGAGAAGAGTGGATAGAATGGGCACGGATTGTGAAGAGTAGATAGAATGGGCACAGGTTGTGAAGAGTAGATAGAATGGGCAGGGATTGTGAAGAGTAGATAGAATGGGCACAGATTGTTAAGAGTGGATAGAATGGGCACGGATTGTGAAGAGTAGATAGAATGGGTACAGATTGTGAAGAGTGGATAGAATGATCATGGATTGTGAAGTGTAGATAGAATGGGCACGGATTGTGAACAATGGATACAATGGGCACGGATTGTGAAGAGTAGATAGAATGGGCACGGATTGTGAAGAGTGGATAGAATGGGCACGGATTGTGAAGAGTAGATAGAAAGGGCACAGATTGTGAAGAGTGGATAGAATGGGCATGGATTGTGAAGAGTGGATAGAATGGGCACAGATTGTGAAGAGTAGATAGAATGGGCACAGATTGCGAAGAGTGGATAGAATGTGCACTGATTGTGAGGAGTGGATAGAATGGGCATGGATTGTGATGAGTAGATAGATTGAGCACAGATTTTGAAGAGTAGATAGAATGGGCACGGACTGTGAAGAGTGGATAGAATGGGTACAGATTGTAAAGAGTGGATAGAATGGGCACGGATTGTGAAGAATACATAGAATGGGCACGGATTGTGAAGAGTGGATAGAATGGGCACGGATTGTGAAGAGTGGATAGAATGGGCATGGATTGTGAAGAGTAGATAGATTGGGCACAGATTGTGAAGAGTGGATAGAATGGGCACAGATTGTGAAGAGTGGATAGAATGGGTATGGATTGTGAGAAGTAGATTGAATGGGCACGGAATGTGAAGAGTAGATAGAATGGGTACAGATTGTGAAGAGTAGATAGAATGGGCATGGATTATGAAGAGTAGATAGAATGGGCACGGATTGTGAAGTGTAGATAGAATGGGCATGGATTGTGAAGAGTAGAGAGAATGGGCACAGATTGTGAAGAGTAGATAGAATGGGCACGGATTGTCAAGAGTGGATAGAATGGGCACGGATTGTGAAGAGTGGATAGAATGGGCACAGGTTGTGAAGAGTAGATAGAATGGGCAGGGATTGTGAAGAGTAGATAGAATGGGTACAGATTGTGAAGAGTGGATAGAATGATCACGGATTGTGAACAATGGATAGAATGGGCACGGATTGTGAAGAGTAGATAGAATGGGCACTGATTGTGAAGTGTGGATAGAATGGGCACGGATTGTGAAGAGTAGATAGAATGGGCACAGATTGCGAAGAGTGGATAGAATGGGCATGGATTGTGAAGAGTGGATAGAATGGGCACGGATTGTGAGGAGTTGATAGAATGGGCACGGATTGTGAAGAGTGGATAAAATGGGCAGTGATTGTGAAGAGTCGATAGAATGGTACGGATTGTGAAGAGTAGATAAATTGGGCACGGATTGTGAAGAGTAGATAGAATGGGCACAGATTGTGAAGAGTGGATAGAATGGGCACAGATTGTGAAGAGTGGATAGAATGGGCATGGATTGTGAAGAGTAGATAGAATGGGCACAGATTGTGAAGAGTGGATAGAATGGGCACAGATTGTGAAGAATGGATAGAATGGGCACAGATTGTGAAGATTAGATAGAATGGGCACGGACTGTGAAGAGTGGATAGAATAGGCAAGGATTGTGAGGAGTTGATAGAATGGGCACGGATTGTGAAGAGTCGATAAAATGGGCACAGATTGTGAAGAGTAGATAGAATGGCTACGGGTTGTGAAGAGTAGACAGAATGGGCACGGATGGTGAAGAGTAGATAGAATGGGCACAGATTGTGAAGAGTGGATAGAATGGGCATGGATTGTGAAGAGTGGATAGAATGGGCACAGATTGTGAAGAGTAGATAGAATGGGCACAGATTGTGAAGAGTGGATAGAATGGGCACTGATTGTGAGTAGTGGATAGAATGGGCACGGATTGTGAAGAGTAGATAGATTGGGCACAGATTTTGAAGAGTAGATAGAATGGGCACGGACTGTGAACATTAGATAGAATGGGTAAAGATTGTGAAGAGTGGATAGAATGGGCACGGATTGTGAAGAGTGGATAGAATGGGCACAGATTGTGAAGAGCGGATAGAATGGGCACAGATTGTGAAGAGTAGATAGAATGGGCACAGATTGTGAAGAGTGGATAGAATGGGCACAGATTGTGAAGAGTGGATAGAATGGGCACAGATTCTGAAGAGGAGATAGAATGGGTACAGATTGCGTAGAGTGGATAGAATGGGCACGGATTGTGAAGAGTGGATAGAATGGGCACAGATTGTGAAGAGTGGATAGAATGGGCACAGATTGTGAAGAGTGGATAGAATGGGCACAGATTGTGAAGAGTAGATAGAATGGGCACGGATTGTGAAGAGTGGATAGAATGGGCACGGATTGTGACGAGTGGATAGAATGGGCAGGGATTGTGAAGAGTAGATAGAATGGGTACAGGTTGTGAAGAGTGAATAGAATGGGCACGGATTGTGAAGAGTGGATAGAATGGGCACGGATTGTGAAGAGTAGAAAGAATGGGCATGGATTGTGAAGAGTGGATAGAATGGGTACAGATTGTGAAGAGTAGATAGAATGGGCACGGATTGTGAAGAGTAGATAGAATGGGCACGGATTGTGAAGAGTGGATAGAATGGGAACGGATTGTGAAGAGTGGATAGAATGGGCACGGATTGTGAAGAGTAGATAGAATGGGAACAGATTGTGAAGAGTGGATAGAATGGGCATAGATTGTGAAGAGTGGATAGAATGGGCACGGATTGTGAAGACTGGATAGAATGGGCATGGACTGTGACGAGTAGATAGAATGGGCACAGATTGTGAAGAGTGGATAGAATGGGCACGGATTGTGAAGAGTGGATAGAATGGGCACAGATTGTGAAGAGTAGATAGAATGGGCATGGATTGTGAGGAGTGGATAGAATGGGCACGGATTGTGAAGAGTAGATAGAATGGGCACAGATTGTGAAGAGTGGACAGAATGGGCACAGATTGTGAAGAGTGGATAGAATGGGCACGGAATGTGAAGAGTGAATAGAATGGGCACGGATTGTGAAGAGTAGATAGAATGGGAACAGATTGTGAAGAGTGGATAGAATGGGCATAGATTGTGAAGAGTGGATAGAATGGGCACGGATTGTGAAGAGTGGATAGAATGGGCACAGATTGTGAAGTGACGATAGAATGGGCACGCATTGTGAAGAGTAGATAGAATGGGCACAGAATTTGAAGAGTGGATAGAATGGGCACAGGTTGTGAAGAGTGGATAGAATGGGCACAGATTTTGAAGAGTGGATAGAATGGGTACGGATTGTGAATAGTGGATAGAATGGGCACAGATTGTGAAGAGTGGATAGAATGGCCACGGATTTGAAGAGTAGATAGAATGGGCACAGATTGTGAAGAGTAGATAGAATGGGCACGGATTGTGAAGAGTAGATAGAATGGGCACGGATTGTGAAGAGTGGATAGAATGGGCACAGATTGTGAAGAGTGGATAGAATGGGCACAGATTTTGAAGAGTGGATAGAATGGGCACAGATTGTGAAGAGTGGATAGAATGGGCACAGATTGTGAAGAGTGGATAGAATGGGCACGGATTTGAAGAGCAGATAGAATGGGCACAGATTGTGAAGAGTAGATAGAATGGGCACGGATTGTGAAGAGTAGATAGAATGGGCACAGATTGTGAAGAGTAGATAGAATGGGTACAGATTGTGAAGAGTGGATAGAATGGTCACGGATTGTGAAGTGTAGATAGAATGGGCACGGATTGTGAACAATGGATAGAATGGGCATGGATTGTGAAGAGTGGATAGAATGGGCACAGATTGTGAAGAGTAGAGAGAATGGGCACAGATTGTGAAGAGTGTATATTATGGGCACGGATTGTGAGGAGTGCATAGAATGGGCACGGATTGTGAAGAGTAGATAGGTTGGGCACAGATTGTGAAGAGTAGATAGAATGGGCACAGATTGTGAAGAGTGGATAGAATGGGCACAGATTGTGAAGATTGGATAGAATGGGCACAGATTGTGAAGAGTAGATAGAATGGGCACGGATTATGAAGAGTGGATAGAATGGGCACAGATTGTGAAGAGTGGATAGAATGGGCACAGATTGTGAAGAGTAGATAGAATGGGCACAGATTCTGAAGAGTAGATAGAAGGGGCACGGATTGCGAAGAGTGGATAAAATGGGCAGAGACTGTGAAGAGTGGATAGAATGGGCAGGGATTGTGACGAGTAGATAGAATGGGTACAGATTGTGAAGAGTGAATAGAATGGGCACGGATTGTGAAGAGTGGATAGAATGGGCACGGATTGTAAAGAGTAGAAAGAATGGGCATGGATTGTGAAGAGTGGATAGAAAGGGTACAGATTGTGAAGAGTAGATAGAATGGGCATGGATTGTGAAGAGTAGATAGAATGGGCACGGATTGTGAAGAGTGGATAGAATGGGCACGGATTGTGAAGAGTGGATAGAATGGGCACGGATTGTGAAGAGTAGATAGAATGGGAACAGATTATGAAGAGTGGATAGAATGGGCATAGATTGTGAAGAGTGGATAGAATGGGCACGGATTGTGAAGAGTGGATAGAATGGGCATGGATTGTGACGAGTAGATAGAATGGGCACAGATTGTGAAGAGTGGATAGAATGGGCACGGATTGTGAAGAGTGGATAGAATGGGCACAGATTGTGAAGAGTAGATAGAATGGGCATGGATTGTGAGGAGTGGATAGAATGGGCACGGATTGTGAAGAGTAGATAGAATGGGCACAGATTGTGAAGAGTGGACAGAATGGGCACAGATTGTGAAGAGTGGATAGAATGGGCATGGATTGTGAAGAGTGGATAGAATGGGCACGGATTGTAAAGAGTAGATAGAATGGGCACAGATTGTGAAGAGTGGATAGAATGAGCACAGATTGTGAAGAGTGGATAGAATGGGCACGGATTGTGAAGAGTAGATAGAATGGGAACAGATTGTGAAGAGTGGATAGAATGGGCATAGATTGTGAAGAGTGGATAGAATGGGCACGGATTGTGAAGAGTGGATAGAATGGGCACGGATTGTGAAGAGTAGATAGAATGGGCACAGATTGTGAAGAGTGGATAGAATGGGCACGGATTGTGAAGAGTGGATAGAATGGGCACAGATTCTGAAGAGTAGATAGAATGGGCATGGATTGTGAGGAGTGGATAGAATGGGCACGGATTGTGAAGAGTAGATAGAATGGGCACAGATTGTGAAGAGTGGACAGAATGGGCACAGATTGTGAAGAGTGGATTGAATGGGCATGGATTGTGAAGAGTGGATAGAATGGGCACGGATTGTGAAGAGTAGATAGAATGGGAACAGATTGTGAAGAGTGGATAGAATGGGCATAGATTGTGAAGAGTGGATAGAATGGGCACGGATTGTGAAGAGTAGATAGAATGGGAACAGATTGTGAAGAGTGGATAGAATGGGCATAGATTGTGAAGAGTGGATAGAATGGGCACGGATTGTGAAGAGTGGATAGAATGGGCACGGATTGTAAAGAGTAGAAAGAATGGGCATGGATTGTGAAGAGTGGATAGAATGGGTACAGATTGTGAAGAGTAGATAGAATGGGCACGGATTGTGAAGAGTAGATAGAATGGGCACGGATTGTGAAGAGTGGATAGAATGGGCACAGATTGTGAAGAGTGGATAGAATGGGCACGGATTGAGAAGAGTAGATAGAATGGGCACGGATTGTGAAGAGTGGATAGAATGGGCACAGATTGTGAAGAGGAGATAGAATGTGTACAAATTGCGTAGAGTGGATAGAATGGGCACAGATTGTGAAGAGTAGATAGAATGGGCACGGATTGTGAAGAGTGGATAGAATGGGCACAGATTGTGAAGAGTGGATAGAATGGGGACAGATTGTCAAGAGTGGATAGAATGGGTATGGATTGTGAAGAGTAGATAGAATGGGCACGGATTGTGAAGTGTAGATAGAATGGGCACGGATTGTGAAGAGATGATAGAATGGGCTTGGATTGTGAAGAGTAGATAGAATGGGCACGGATTGTGAAGAGTGGATAGAATGGGCACGGTTTGTGACGAGTGGATAGAATGGGCAGGGATTGTGAAGAGTAGATAGAATGGGTACAGGTTGTGAAGAGTGAATAGAATGGGCACGGATTGTGAAGAGTGGACAGAATGGGCACAGATTGTGAAGAGTGGATAGAATGGGCACGGATTGTGAAGAGCAGATAGAATGGGAACAGATTGTGAAGAGTGGATAGAATGGGCATAGATTGTGAAGAGTGGATAGAATGGGCACGGATTGTGAAGAGTGGATAGAATGGGCACAGATTGTGAAGTGACGATAGAATGGGCACGCATTGTGAAGTGTCGATAGAATGGGCACAGATTGTGAAGAGTGGATAAAATGGGCAGAGATTGTGAAGAGTAGATAGAATGGTACGGATTGTGAAGAGTAGATAGAATGGGCACGGATTGTGAAGAGTAGATAGAATGGGCACAGATTGTGAAGAGTGGATAGAATGGGCACAGATTGTGAAGAGTGGATAGAATGGGCATGGATTGTGAAGAGTAGATAGAATGGGCACAGATTGTGAAGAGTGGATAGAATGGGCACAGATTGTGAAGAGTGGATAGAATGGGCACAGATTGTGAAGATTAGATAGAATGGGCACGGACTGTGAAGAGTGGATAGAATAGGCAAGGATTGTGAGGAGTTGATAGAATGGGCACGGATTGTGAAGAGTGGATAAAATGGGCACAGATTGTGAAGAGTAGAGAGGATGGCTCCGTGTTGTGAAGAGTAGACAGAATGGGCACGGATTGTGAAGAGTAGATAGAATGGGCACAGATTGTGAAGAGTGGATAGAATGGTCACAGATTGTGAAGAGTGCATAGAATGTGCACGAATTGTGAACATTAGATAGAATGGGTACAGATTGTGAAGAGTGGATAGAATGGGCACGGATTGTGAAGAGTGGATAGAATGGGCACAGATTGTGAAGAGCGGATAGAATGGGCACAGATTGTGAAGAGCAGATAGAATGGGCACAGATTGTGAAGAGTGGATAGAATGGGCATAGATTGTGAAGAGTGGATAGAATGGGCACAGATTGTGAAGAGGAGATAGAATGGGTACAGATTGCGTAGAGTGGATAGAATGGGCACGGATTGTGAAGAGTAGATAGAATGGGCACGGATTGTGAAGAGTGGATAGAATGGGCACAGATTGTGAAGAGTGGATAGAATGGGCACAGATTGTCATGAGTGGATAGAATGGGTATGGATTGTGAAGAGTAGATAGAATGGGCACGGATTGTGAAGTGTAGATAGAATGGGCATGGATTGTGAAGAGATGATAGAATGGGCTTGGATTGTGAAGAGTAGATAGAATGGGTACAGATTGTGAAGAGTGAATAGAATGGGCACGGATTGTGAAGAGTGGATAGAATGGGCACGGATTGTAAAGAGTAGAAAGAATGGGCATGGATTGTGAAGAGTGGATAGAATGGGTACAGATTGTGAAGAGTAGATAGAATGGGCACGGATTGTGAAGAGTAGATAGAATGGGCACGGATTGTGAAGAGTGGATAGAATGGGCACAGATTGTGAAGAGTGGATAGAATGGGCACGGATTGTGAAGAGTAGATAGAATGGGCACGGATAGTGAAGAGTGGATAGAATGGGCACAGATTGTGAAGAGTGGATAGAATGGGCACAGATTGTGAAGAGGAGATAGAATGGGTACAGATTGCGTAGAGTGGATGGAATGGGCACGGATTGTGAAGAGTAGATAGAATGGGCACGGATTGTGAAGAGTGGATAGAATGGGCACAGATTGTGAAGAGTGGATAGAATGGGCACAGATTGTCAAGAGTGGATAGAATGGGTATGGATTGTGAAGAGTAGATAGAATGGGCACGGATTGTGAAGTGTAGATAGAATGGGCACGGATTGTGAAGAGATGATAGAATGGGCTTGGATTGTGAAGAGTAGATAGAATGGGCACGGATTGTGAAGAGTGGGTAGAATGGGCACGGTTTGTGACGATTGGATAGAATGGGCAGGGATTGTGAAGAGTAGATAGAATGGGTACAGGTTGTGAAGAGTGAATAGAATGGGCACGGATTGTGAAGAGTGGATAGAATGGGCACGGATTGTGAAGAGTAGAAAGAATGGGCATGGATTGTGAAGAGTGGATAGAATGGGTACAGATTGTGAAGAGTAGATAGAATGGGCACGGATTGTGAAGAGTGGATAGAATGGGCACGGATTGTGAAGAGTGGATAGAATGGGCACGGATTGTGAAGAGTGGATAGAATGGGCACGGATTGTGAAGAGTAGATAGAATGGGAACAGATTGTGAAGAGTGGATAGAATGGGCATAGATTGTGAAGAGTGGATAGAATGGGCACTGATTGTGAAGACTGGATAGAATGGGCATGGACTGTGACGAGTAGATAGAATGGGCACAGATTGTGAAGAGTGGATAGAATGGGCACGGATTGTGAAGAGTGGATAGAATGGGCACAGATTGTGAATTGTAGATAGAATGGGCATGGATTGTGAGGAATGGATAGAATGGGCACGGATTGTGAAGAGTAGATAGAATGGGCACAGATTGTGAAGAGTGGACAGAATGGGCACAGATTGTGAAGAGTGGATAGAATGGGCACAGAATGTGAAGAGTGGATAGAATGGGCACGGTTTGTGACGATTGGATAGAATCGGCAGGGATTGTGAAGAGTAGATAGAATGGGTACAGGTTGTGAAGAGTGAATAGAATGGGCACGGATTGTGAAGAGTGGATAGAATGGGCACGGATTGTGAAGAGTCAAAGAATGGGCATGGATTGTGAAGAGTGGATAGAATGGGTACAGATTGTGAAGAGTAGATAGAATGGGCACGGATGTGAAGATTAGATAGAATGGGCACGGATTGTGAAGAGTGGATAGAATGGGCACGGATTGTGAAGAGTGGATAGAATGGGCACGGATTGTGAAGAGTAGATAGAATGGGAACAGATTGTGAAGAGTGGATAGAATGGGCATAGATTGTGAAGAGTGGATAGAATGGGCACTGATTGTGAAGACTGGATAGAATGGGCATGGACTGTGACGAATAGATAGAATGGGCACAGATTGTGAAGAGTGGATAGAATGGGCACGGATTGTGAAGAGTGGATAGAATGGGCACAGATTGTGAATTGTAGATAGAATGGGCATGGATTGTGAGGAATGTATAGAATGGGCACGGATTGTGAAGAGTAGATAGAATGGGCACAGATTGTGAAGAGTGGACAGAATGGGCACAGATTGTGAAGAGTGGATAGAATGGGCACGGAATGTGAAGAGTGAATAGAATGGGCATGGATTGTGAAGAGTGGATAGAATGGGCACAGATTGTGAAGTGACGATAGAATGGGCACGCATTGTGAAGAGTAGATAGAATGGGCACAGATTGTGAAGAGTGGATAGAATGGGCACAGAGTGTGAAGAGTGGATAGAATGGGCACGGTTTGTGACGAGTGGATAGAATGGGCAGGGATTGTGAAGAGTAGATAGAATGGGTACAGGTTGTGAAGAGTGAATAGAATGGGCACGGATTGTGAAGAGTGGATAGAATGGGCACGGATTGTGAAGAGTAGAAAGAATGGGCATGGATTGTGAAGAGTGGATAGAATGGGTACAGATTGTGAAGAGTAGATAGAATGGGCACGGATTGTGAAGAGTAGATAGAATGGGCACGGATTGTGAAGAGTGGATGGAATGGGCACGGATTGTGAAGAGTAGATAGAATGGGAACAGATTGTGAAGAGTAGATAGAATGGGCATGGATTGTGAGGAATGGATAGAATGGGCACGGATTGTGAAGAGTAGATAGAATGGGCACAGATTGTGAAAAGTGGACAGAATGGGCACAGATTGTGAAGAGTGGATAGAATGGGCACGGAATGTGAAGAGTGAATAGAATGGGCATGGATTGTGAAGAGTAGATAGAATGGGAACAGATTGTGAAGTGTGGATAGAATGGGCATAGATTGTGAAGAGTGGATAGAATGGGCACAGATTGTGAAGAGTGGATAGAATGGGCACAGATTGTGAAGTGACGATAGAATGGGCACGCATTGTGAAGAGTAGATAGAATGGGCACAGATTGTGAAGAGTGGATAGAATGGGCACAGAGTGTGAAGAGTGGATAGAATGGGCACAGATTTTGAAGGGTGGGTAGAATGGGTACGGATTGTGAATAGTGGATAGAATGGGCACAGATTGTGAAGAGTGGATAGAATGGCCACGGATTTGAAGAGTAGATAGATTGGGCACAGACTGTGAAGAATAGATAGAATGGGCACGGATTGTGAAGAGTAGATAGAATGGGCACAGATTGTGAAGAGTAGATAGAATGGGTACAGATTGTGAAGAGTGGATAGAATGGTCACGGATTGTGAAGTGCAGATAGAATGGGCACGGATTGTGAACAGTGGATAGAATCGGCATGGATTGTGAAGAGTGGATAGAATAGGCACAGATTGTGAAGAGTAGAGAGAATGGGCACAGATTGTGAAGAGTGGATATTATGGGCACGGATTGTGAGGAGTGCATAGAATGGGCACGGATTGTGAAGAGTAGATAGGTTGGGCACAGATTGTGAAGAGTAGATAGAATGGGCACAGATTGTGAAGAGTGGATAGAATGGGCACAGATTGTGAAGATTGGATAGAATGGGCACAGATTGTGAAGAGTAGATAGAATGGGCACGGATTGTGAAGAGTGGATAGAATGGGCACAGATTGTGAAGAGTGGATAGAATGGGCACAGATTGTGAAGAGTAGATAGAATGGGCACAGATTCTGAAGAGTAGATAGAAGGGGCACGGATTGCGAAGAGTGGATAAAATGGGCAGAGACTGTGAAGAGTGGATAGAATGGGCAGGGATTGTGACGAGTAGATAGAATGGGTACAGATTGTGAAGAGTGAATAGAATGGGCACGAATTGTGAAGAGTGGATAGAATGGGCACGGATTGTAAAGAGTAGAAAGAATGGGCATGGATTGTGAAGAGTGGATAGAATGGGTACAGATTGTGAAGAGTAGATAGAATGGGCATGGATTGTGAAGAGTAGATAGAATGGGCACGGATTGTGAAGAGTGGATAGAATGGGCACGGATTGTGAAGAGTGGATAGAATGGGCACGGATTGTGAAGAGTAGATAGAATGGGAACAGATTGTGAAGAGTGGATAGAATGGGCATAGATTGTAAAGAGTGGATAGAATGGGCACGGATTGTGAAGAGTGGATAGCATGGGCATGGATGGTGACGAGTAGATAGAATGGGCACAGATTGTGAAGAGTGGATAGAATGGGCACGGATTGTGAAGAGTGGATAGAATGGGCACAGATTGTGAAGAGTAGATAGAATGGGCATGGATTGTGAGGAGTGGATAGAATGGGCACGGATTGTGAAGAGTAGATAGAATGGGCACAGATTGTGAAGAGTGGACAGAATGGGCACAGATTGTGAAGAGTGGATAGAATGGGCATGGATTGTGAAGAGTGGATAGAATGGGCACGGATTGTAAAGAGTAGATAGAATGGGCACAGATTGTGAAGAGTGGATAGAATGAGCACAGATTGTGAAGAGTGGATAGAATGGGCACGGATTGTGAAGAGTAGATAGAATGGGAACAGATTGTGAAGAGTGGATAGAATGGGCATAGATTGTGAAGAGTGGATAGAATGGGCACGGATTGTGAAGAGTGGATAGAATGGGCATGGATTGTGACGAGTAGATAGAATGGGCACAGATTGTGAAGAGTGGATAGAATGGGCACGGATTGTGAAGAGTGGATAGAATGGGCACAGATTGTGAAGAGTAGATAGAATGGGCATGGATTGTGAGGAGTGGATAGAATGGGCACGGATTGTGAAGAGTAGATAGAATGGGCACAGATTGTGAAGAGTGGACAGAATGGGCACAGATTGTGAAGAGTGGATAGAATGGGCACGGATTGTGAAGAGTAGATAGAATGGGAACAGATTGTGAAGAGTGGATAGAATGGGCATAGATTGTGAAGAGTGGATAGAATGGGCACGGATTGTGAAGAGTGGATAGAATGGGCACAGATTGTGAAGTGACGATAGAATGGGCACGCATTGTGAAGTGTCGATAGAATGGGCACAGATTGTGAAGAGTGGATAAAATGGGCAGAGATTGTGAAGAGTAGATAGAATGGTACGGATTGTGAAGAGTAGATAGAATGGGCACGGATTGTGAAGAGTAGATAGAATGGGCACAGATTGTGAAGAGTGGATAGAATGGGCACAGATTGTGAAGAGTGGATAGAATGGGCATGGATTGTGAAGAGTAGATAGAATGGGCACAGATTGTGAAGAGTGGATAGAATGGGCACAGATTGTGAAGAGTGGATAGAATGGGCACAGATTGTGAAGATTAGATAGAATGGGCACGGACTGTGAAGAGTGGATAGAATAGGCAAGGATTGTGAGGAGTTGATAGAATGGGCACGGATTGTGAAGAGTGGATAAAATGGGCACAGATTGTGAAGAGTAGAGAGGATGGCTCCGTGTTGTGAAGAGTAGACAGAATGGGCACGGATTGTGAAGAGTAGATAGAATGGGCACAGATTGTGAAGAGTGGATAGAATGGTCACAGATTGTGAAGAGTGCATAGAATGTGCACGAATTGTGAACATTAGATAGAATGGGTACAGATTGTGAAGAGTGGATAGAATGGGCACGGATTGTGAAGAGTGGATAGAATGGGCACAGATTGTGAAGAGCGGATAGAATGGGCACAGATTGTGAAGAGTAGATAGAATGGGCACAGATTGTGAAGAGTGGATAGAATGGGCATAGATTGTGAAGAGTGGATAGAATGGGCACAGATTGTGAAGAGGAGATAGAATGGGTACAGATTGCGTAGAGTGGATAGAATGGGCACGGATTGTGAAGAGTAGATAGAATGGGCACGGATTGTGAAGAGTGGATAGAATGGGCACAGATTGTGAAGAGTGGATAGAATGGGCACAGATTGTCATGAGTGGATAGAATGGGTATGGATTGTGAAGAGTAGATAGAATGGGCACGGATTGTGAAGTGTAGATAGAATGGGCACGGATTGTGAAGAGATGATAGAATGGGCTTGGATTGTGAAGAGCAGATAGAATGGGTACAGATTGTGAAGAGTGAATAGAATGGGCACGCATTGTGAAGAGTGGATAGAATGGGCACGGATTGTAAAGAGTAGAAAGAATGGGCATGGATTGTGAAGAGTGGATAGAATGGGTACAGATTGTGAAGAGTAGATAGAATGGGCACGGATTGTGAAGAGTAGATAGAATGGGCACGGATTGTGAAGAGTGGATAGAATGGGCACAGATTGTGAAGAGTGGATAGAATGGGCACGGATTGTGAAGAGTAGATAGAATGGGCACGGATAGTGAAGAGTGGATAGAATGGGCACAGATTGTGAAGAGTGGATAGAATGGGCACAGATTGTGAAGAGGAGATAGAATGGGTACAGATTGTGTAGAGTGGATAGAATGGGCACGGATTGTGAAGAGTAGATAGAATGGGCACGGATTGTGAAGAGTGGATAGAATGGGCACAGATTGTGAAGAGTGGATAGAATGGGCACAGATTGTCAAGAGTGGATAGAATGGGTATGGATTGTGAAGAGTAGATAGAATGGGCACGGATTGTGAAGTGTAGATAGAATGGGCACGGATTGTGAAGAGATGATAGAATGGGCTTGGATTGTGAAGAGTAGATAGAATGGGCACGGATTGTGAAGAGTGGATAGAATGGGCACGGTTTGTGACGATTGGATAGAATGGGCAGGGATTGTGAAGAGTAGATAGAATGGGTACAGGTTGTGAAGAGTGAATAGAATGGGCACGGATTGTGAAGAGTGGATAGAATGGGCACGGATTGTGAAGAGTAGAAAGAATGGGCATGGATTGTGAAGAGTGGATAGAATGGGTACAGATTGTGAAGAGTAGATAGAATGGGCACGGATTGTGAAGAGTAGATAGAATGGGCACGGATTGTGAAGAGTGGATAGAATGGGCACGGATTGTGAAGAGTGGATAGAATGGGCACGGATTGTGAAGAGTAGATAGAATGGGAACAGATTGTGAAGAGTGGATAGAATGGGCATAGATTGTGAAGAGTGGATAGAATGGGCACTGATTGTGAAGACTGGATAGAATGGGCATGGACTGTGACGAGTAGATAGAATGGGCACAGATTGTGAAGAGTGGATAGAATGGGCACGGATTGTGAAGAGTGGATAGAATGGGCACAGATTGTGAATTGGAGATAGAATGGGCATGGATTGTGAGGAATGGATAGAATGGGCACGGATTGTGAAGAGTAGATAGAATGGGCACAGATTGTGAAGAGTGGACAGAATGGGCACAGATTGTGAAGAGTGGATAGAATGGGCACGGAATGTGAAGAGTGAATAGAATGGGCATGGATTGTGAAGAGTGGATAGAATGGGCACAGATTGTGAAGTGACGATAGAATGGGCACGCATTGTGAAGAGTAGATAGAATGGGCACAGATTGTGAAGAGTGGATAGAATGGGCACAGAGTGTGAAGAGTGGATAGAATGGGCACAGATTTTGAAGGGTGGATAGAATGGGTACGGATTGTGAATAGTGGATAGAATGGGCACAGATTGTGAAGAGTGGATAGAATGGCCACGGATTTGAAGAGTAGATAGAATGGGCACAGATTGTGAAGAGTAGATAGAATGGGCACGGATTGTGAAGAGTAGATAGAATGGGCACGGATTGTGAAGAGTGGATAGAATGGGCACAGATTGTGAAGAGTGGATAGAATGTGCACAGATTTTGAAGATTGGATAGAATGGGCACAGATTGTGAAGAGTGGATAGAATGGGCACAGATTGTGAAGAGTGGATAGAATGGGCACGGATTTGAAGAGTAGATAGAATGGGCACAGATTGTGAAGAGTAGATAGAATGGGCACGGATTGTGAAGAGTAGATAGAATGGGCACAGATTGTTAAGAGTGGATAGAATGCGCACAGATTGTGAAGAGTAGATAGAATGGGTACAGATTGTGAAGAGTGGATAGAATGGTCACGGATTGTGAAGTGTAGATAGAATGGGCACGGATTGTGAACAATGGATAGAATGGGCATGGATTGTGAAGAGTGGATAGAATGGGCACAGATTGTGAAGAGTAGAGAATGGGCACAGATTGTGAAGAGTGGATATTATGGGCACGGATTGTGAGGAGTGGATAGAATGGGCACGGATTGTGAAGAGTAGATAGGTTGGGCACAGATTGTGAAGAGTAGATAGAATGGGCACAGATTGTGAAGAGTGGATAGAATGGGCACAGATTGTGAAGATTGGATAGAATGGGCACAGATTGTGAAGAGTAGATAGAATGGGCACGGATTGTGAAGAGTGGATAGAATGGGCACAGATTGTGAAGAGTGGATAGAATGGGCACAGATTGTGAAGTCTAGATAGAATGGGCACAGATTCTGAAGAGTAGATAGAAGGGGCACGGATTGCGAAGAGTGGATAAAATGGGCAGAGATTGTGAAGAGTGGATAGAATGGGCAGGGATTGTGACGAGTAGATAGAATGGGTACAGATTGTGAAGAGTGAATAGAATGGGCACGGATTGTGAAGAGTGGATAGAATGGGCACGGATTGTAAAGAGTAGAAAGAATGGGCATGGATTGTGAAGAGTGGATAGAATGGGTACAGATTGTGCAGAGTAGATAGAATGGGCACGGATTGTGAAGAGTAGATAGAATGGGCACGGATTGTGAAGAGTGGATAGAATGGGCACGGATTGTGAAGAGTGGATAGAATGGGCACGGATTGTGAAGAGTAGATAGAATGGGAACAGATTGTGAAGAGTGGATAGAATGGGCATAGATTGTGAAGAGTGGATAGAATGGGCACGGATTGTGAAGAGTGGATAGAATGGGCATGGATTGTGACGAGTAGATAGAATGGGCACAGATTGTGAAGAGCGGATAGTATGGGCACGGATTGTGAAGAGTGGATAGAATGGGCACAGATTGTGAAGAGTAGATAGAATGGGCATGGATTGTGAGGAGTGGATAGAATGGGCACGGATTGTGAAGAGTAGATAGAATGGGCACAGATTGTGAAGAGTGGACAGAATGGGCACAGATTGTGAAAAGTGGATAGAATGGGCATGGATTGTGAAGAGTGGATAGAATGGGCACGGATTGTGAAGAGTAGATAGAATGGGAACAGATTGTGAAGAGTGGATAGAATGGGCATAGATTGTGAAGAGTGGATAGAATGGGCACGGATTGTGAGGAGTGGATAGAATGGGCACAGATTGTGAAGTGATGATAGAATGGGCACGCATTGTGAAGTGTAGATAGAATGGGCACAGATTGTGAAGAGTGGATAGAATGGGCACAGATTGTGAAGAGTGGATAGAATGGGCACAGATTTTGAAGAGTGGATAGAATGGGTACGGGTTGTGAATAGTGGATAGAATGGGCACAGATTGTGAAGAGTGGATAGAATGGCCATGGATATGAAGAGTAGATAGAATAGGCACAGATTGTGAAGAGTAGATAGAATGGGCACGGATTGTGAATAGTAGATAGAATGGGCATGGATTGTGAAGAGTGGATAGAATGGGCACAGATTGTGAAGAGTGGATAGAATGGGCACGGATTGTGAAGAGTAGATAGAATGGGCACAGGTTGTTAAGAGTGGATAGAATGCGCACGGATTGTGAAGAGTAGATAGAATGGGTACAGATTGTGAAGAGTGGATAGAATGGGTATGGATTGTGAAGAGTAGATAGAATGGGCACGGATTGTGAAGAGATGATAAAAAGGGCTTGGATTGTGAAGAGCAGATAGAATGGGCACGGATTGTGAAGAGTGGATAGAATGGGCACGGATTGTGACGAGTGGATAGAATGGGCAGGGATTGTGAAGAGTAGATAGAATGGGTACAGGTTGTGAAGAGTGAATAGAATGGGCATGGATTGTGAAGAGTGGATAGAATGGGCACGGATTGTGAAGAGTAGAAAGAATGGGCATGGATTGTGAAGAGTGGATAGAATGGGTACAGATTGTGAAGAGTAGATAGAATGGGCACGGATTGTGAAGAGTAGATAGAATGGGCACGGATTGTGAAGAGTGGATAGAATGGGCACGGATTCTGAAGAGTGGATAGAATGGGCACGGATTGTGAAGAGTAGATAGAATGGGAACAGATTGTGAAGAATGGATAGAATGGGCATAGATTGTGAAGAGTGGATAGAATGGGCACGGATTGTGAAGACTGGATAGAATGGGCATGGACTGTGACGAGTAGATAGAATGGGCACAGATTGTGAAGAGTGGATAGAATGGGCATGGATTGTGTAGAGTGGATAGAATGGGCACAGATTGTGAAGAGTAGATAGAATGGGCATGGATTGTGAGGAGTGGATAGAATGGGCACGGATTGTGAAGAGTAGATAGAATGGGCACAGATTGTGAAGAGTGGACAGAATGGGCATAGATTGTGAAGAGTGGATAGAATGGGCACGGAATGTGAAGAGTGAATAGAATGGGCACGGATTGTGAAGAGTGGATAGAATGGGCACAGATTCTGAAGTGACGATAGAATGGGCACGCATTGTGAAGAGTTGATAGAATGGGCACAGATTGTGAAGAGTGGATAGAATGGGCACAGATTGTGAAGAGTGGATAGAATGGGCACAGATTTTGAAGAGTGGATAGAATGGGTACGGATTGTGAATAGTGGATAGAATGGGCACAGATTGTGAAGAGTGGATAGAATGGCCACGGATTTGAAGAGTAGATAGAATGGGCACAGATTGTGAAGAGTAGATAGAATGGGCACGGATTGTGAAGAGTAGATAGAATGGGCACGGATTGTGAAGAGTGGATAGAATGGGCACAGATTGTGAAGAGTGGATAGAATGGGCACAGATTTTGAAGAGTGGATAGAATGGGCACAGATTGTGAAGAGTGGATAGAATGGGCACAGATTGTGAAGAGTGGATAGAATGGGCACGGATTTGAAGAGTAGATAGAATGGGCACAGATTGTGAAGAGCAGATAGAATGGGCACGGATTGTGAAGAGTAGATAGAATGGGCATAGATTGTTAAGAGTGGATAGAATGCGCACGGATTGTGAAGAATAGATAGAATGGGTACAGATTGTGAAGAGTGGATAGAATGGTCACAGATTCTGAAGTGTCGATAGAATGGGCACGGATTGTGAACAATGGATAGAATGGGCATGGATTGTGAGGAGTGGATAGAATGGGCACGGATTGTGAAGAGTAGATAGGTTGGGCACAGATTGTGAAGAGTAGATAGAATGGGCACAGATTGTGAAGAGTGGATAGAATGGCCACAGATTGTGAAGAGTGAATAGAATGGGCACAGATTTTGAAGAGTGGATAGAATGGGTACGGGTTGTGAATAGTGGATAGAATGGGCACAGATTGTGAAGAGTGGATAGAATGGCCATGGATATGAAGAGTAGATAGAATGGGCACAGATTGTGAAGAGTAGATAGAATGGGCACGGATTGTGAAGAGTAGATAGAATGGGCACGGATTGTGAAGAGTGGATAGAATGGGCACAGATTGTGAAGAGTGGATAGAATGGGCACGGATTGTGAAGAGTAGATAGAATGGGCACAGGTTGTTAAGAGTGGATAGAATGCGCACGGATTGTGAAGAGTAGATAGAATGGGTACAGATTGTGAAGAGTGGATAGAATGGACACAGATTGTGAAGAGTGGATAGAATGGGCACAGATTGTGAAGAGTGGATAGAATATGTATGGATTGTGAACAGTAGATAGAATGGGCACGGATTGTGAAGTGTAGATAGAATGGGCACGGATTGTGAAGAGATGATAGAATGGGCTTGGATTGTGAAGAGTAGATAGAATGGGCACGGATTGTGAAGAGTGGATAGAATGGGCACGGATTGTGACGAGTGGATAGAATGGGCAGGGATTGTGAAGAGTAGATAGAATGGGTACAGGTTGTGAAGAGTGAATAGAATGGGCACGGATTGTGAAGAGTGGATAGAATGGGCACGGATTGTGAAGAGTAGAAAGAATGGGCATGGATTGTGAAGAGTGGATAGAATGGGTACAGATTGTGAAGTGTAGATAGAATGGGCACGGATTGTGAAGAGTAGATAGAATGGGCACGGATTGTGAAGACTGGATAGAATGGGCATGGACTGTGACGAGTAGATAGAATGGGCACAGATTGTGAAGAGTGGATAGAATGGGCACGGATTGTGAAGAATGGATAGAATGGGCACAGATTGTGAAGAGTAGATAGAATGGGCATGGATTGTGAGGAGTGGATAGAATGGGCTCGGATTGTGAAGAGTAGATAGAATGGGCATGGATTGTGAGGAGTGGATAGAATGGGCACGGATTGAGAAGAGTAGATAGAATGGGAACAGATTGTGAAGAGTGAATAGAATGGGCATAGATTGTGATGAGTGGATAGAATGGGCACGGATTGTGAAGAGTGGATAGAATGGGCACAGATTGTGAAGTGTCGATAGAATGGGCACGCATTGTGAAGTGTAGTTAGAATGGGCACGGATTGTGAACAATGGATAGAATGGGCATGGATTGTGAAGAGTGGATAGAATGGGCACAGATTGTGAAGAGTACAGAGAATGGGCACAGATTGTGAAGAGTGGATATTATGGGCACGGATTGTGAGGAGTGGATAGAATGGGCACGGATTGTGAAGAGTAGATAGGTTGGGCACAGATTGTGAAGAGTAGATAGAATGGGCACAGATTGTGAAGAGTGGATAGAATGGGCACAGATTGTGAAGATTGGATAGAATGGGCACAGATTGTGAAGAGTAGATAGAATGGGCACGGATTGTGAAGAGTGGATAGAATGGGCACAGATTGTGAAGAGTGGATAGAATGGGCACAGATTGTGAAGAGTAGATAGAATGGGCACAGATTGTGAAGAGTAGATAGAATGGGGAGGCACTGTGAAGAGTGGATAGAATGGGCACGGATTGTGAGGAGTTGATAGAATGGGCATGGATTGCGAAGAGTGGATAAAATGGGCAGAGATTGTGAAGAGTAGATAGAATGGGTACGGATTGTGAAGAATAGATAGAATGGGCACGGATTGTGAAGAGTAGATAAAATGGGCACAGATTGTGAAGAGTGGATAGAATGGGCACAGATTGTGAAGAGTGGATAGAATGGGCACGGATTGTGAAGAGTAGATAGAATGGGCACAGATTGTGAAGAGCGGATAGAATGGTCACAGATTGTGAAGAGTGGATAGAATAGGCACAGATTGTGAAGGGTAGATAGAATGGGCTCAGACTGTGAAGAGTGGATAGAATAGGCACGGATTGTGAGGAGTTGATAGAATGGGCACGGATTGTGAAGAGTGGATAAAATGGGCACAGATTGTGAAGAGTAAATAGAATGGCTACGGGTTGTGAAGAGTAGACAGAATGGGCACGGACTGTGAAGAGTAGATAGAATGGGCACACATTGTGAAGAGTGGATAGAATGGGCGCAGATTGTGAAGAGTGGATAGAATGTGCACGGATTGTGAAGATTAGATAGAATGGGTACAGATTGTGAAGAGTGGATAGAATGGTCACAGATTGTGAAGAGCAGATAGAATGGGCACAGATTGTGAATAGATAGAATGGGCACAGATTGTGAAGAGTAGATAGAATGGGCACAGATTGTGAAGAGTAGGTAGAATGGGTACAGATTGTGAAGAGTGGATAGAATGGGCACGGATTGTGAAGAGTAGATAGAATGGGCACGGATTGTGAAGAGTGGGTAGAATGGGCGCTGATTGTGAAGAGTGGATAGAATGGGCACAGATTGTGAAGAGTGGATAGAATGGGTACGGATTGTGAAGAGTAGATAGAATGGGCACGGATTGTGAAGAGTAGATAGAATGGGTACAGATTGTGAAGAGTGGATAGAATGGGCATGGATTGTGAAGAGTAGAAAGTATGGGCACGCATTGTGAAGAGTGGATAAAATGGGCATGGATTGTGAAGAGTAGAGAGAACTGGCATGGATTGTGAAGAGTAGATAGAATTGGCACTGATTGTGAAGAGGGCATAGAATGGGTACAGATTGTGAAGATTAGTTAGAATGGGCATGGATTGTGAAGAGTAGATAGAATGGGCACGGATTGTGAAGAGAAGATTGAAGGGGTACAGATTGTGAAGAGTGGATAGAATGGGCACAGATTGTGAAGAGTGGATAGAATGGGTACAGATTGTGAAGAGTAGATAGCATGCGTACAGATTATGAAGAGTGGAGAGAATGGGCACGGATTGTGAAGAGTGGATAGAATGGGTACGGATTGTGAAGAGTAGATAGAATTGGCATGGATTGTGAAGAGTGGATAGAATGGGCACGGATTGTGAAGAGTGGAAAGAATGGGAATGGATTGTGAAGAGTAGATAGAATGGGTACGGATTGTGAAGAGTAGATAGAATGGGCATGGATTGTGAAGAGTGGATAGAATGGGCACAGATTGTGAAGAGTAGACAGAATGGGTGCAGATTGTGAAGAGTAGAAAGAATGGGCACAGATTGTGAAGAGTAGGTAGAATGGGCACGGATTGCGAAGAGCAGATAGAATGGGTACAGATTGTGAAGAGTGGATAGAATGGGCATGGATTGTGAAGAGTAGATAGAATGGGCACGGATTGTGAAGAGTGGATAGAACGGGCACGGATTGTGAAGAGTAGACAGAATGGGCACGGATTGTGAAGAGTGGATAGAATGGGCACAGATTGTGAAGAGTGGATAGAATGGGCACGGATTGTGAAGAGTGGATAGAATGGGTACAGATTGTAAAGAGTGGATAGAATGTGCACGGATTGTGAAGAATACATAGAATGGGCACGGATTGTGAAGAGTGGATAGAATGGGCACGGATTGTGAAGAGTGGATAGAATGGGCACGGATTGTGAAGAGTAGATAGAATGGGCACAGATTGTGAAGAGTGGATAGAATGGGCACAGATTGTGAAGAGTGGATAGAATGGGTATGGATTGTGAGGAGTAGATTGAATGGGCAGGGAATGTGAAGAGTAGATAGAATGGGTACAGATTGTGAAGAGTAGATAGAATGGGCATGGATTGTGAAGAGTAGATAGAATGGGCACGGCTTGTGAAGAGTAGATAGAATGGGCATGGATTGTGAAGAGTAGAGAGAATGGTCACAGATTGTGAAGAGTAGATAGAATGGGCACGGATTGTGAAGAGTGGATAGAATGGGCACAGATTGTGAAGAGTGGATAGAATGGGCACAGATTGAGAAGAGTGGATAGAATGGGCACAGGTTGTGAAGACTAGATAGAATGGGCAGGGATTGTGAAGAGTAGATAGAATGGGCACAGATTGTTAAGAGTGGATAGAATGGGCACGGATTGTGAAGAGTAGATAGAATGGGTGCAGATTGTGAAGAGTGGATAGAATGATCATGGATTGTGAAGTGTAGATAGAATGGGCACGGATTGTGAACAATGGATAGAATGGGCACGGATTGTGAAGAGTAGATAGAATGGGCACGGATTGTGAAGAGTGCATAGAATGGGCACGGATTGTGAAGAGTAGATAGAATGGGCACAGATTGTGAAGAGTGGATAGAATGGGCATGGATTGTGAAGAGTGGATAGAATGGGCACAGATTGTGAAGAGTGGATAGAATGGGCACTGATTGTGAGGAGTGGATAGAATGGGCACGGATTGTGAAGAGTAGATAGATTGGGCACAGATTTTGAAGAGTAGATAGAATTGGCACGGACTGTGAAGAGTGGATAGAATGGGCACGGATTGTGAGGAGTTGATAGAATGGGCACGGATTGTGAAGAGTGGATAAAATGGGCAGAGATTGTGAAGAGTAGATAGAATGGGTACGGATTGTGAAGAGTAGATAGAATGGGCACGGATTGTGAAGAGTAGATAGAATGGGCACAGATTTTGATGAGTGGATAGAATGGGCACAGATTGTGAACAGTGGATAGAATGGGCATGGATTGTGAAGAGTAGATAGAATGGGCACAGATTGTGAAGAGTGGATAGAACGGGCACAGATTGTGAAGAGTGGATAGAATGGGCACAGATTGTGAAGATTAGATAGAATGGGCACGGACTGTGAAGAGTGGATAGAATAGGCAAGAATTGTGAGGATTTGATAGAATGGGCACGGATTGTGCAGAGTGGATAAAATGGGCACAGATTGTGAAGAGTAGATAGAATGGCTGCGGGTTGTGAAGAGTAGACAGAATGGGCACGGATTGTGAAGAGTAGATAGAATGGGCACAGATTGTGAAAAGTGGATAGAATGGGCACAGATTGTGAAGAGTGTATAGAATGTGCACGGATTGTGAACATTAGATAGAATGGGTACAGATTGTGAAGAGTGGATAGAATGGGCACGGATTGTGAAGAGTGGATAGAATGGGCACAGATTGTGAAGAGCGGATAGAATGGGCACAGATTGTGAAGAGTAGATAGAATGGGCACAGATTGTGAAGAGTGGATAGAATGGGCACAGATTGTGAAGAGTGGATAGAATGGGCACGGATTGTGAAGAGTAGATAGAATGGGCACGGATTGTGAAGAGTGGATAGAATGGGCACAGATTGTGAAGAGTGGATAGAATGGGCACAGATTGTGAAGAGTGGATAGAATGGGTCTGGATTGTGAAGAGTAGATGGTATGGGCACGGATTGTGAAGTGTAGATAGAATGGGCACGGATTGTGAAGAGATGATAGAATGGGCTTGGATTGTGAAGAGTAGATAGAATGGGCACGGATTGTGAAGAGTGGATAGAATGAGCACGGATTGTGACGAGTGGATAGAATGGGCAGGGATTGTGAAGAGTAGATAGAATGGGTGCAGGTTGTGAAGAGTGAATAGAATGGGCACGGATTGTGAAGAGTGGATAGAATGGGCACGGATTGTGAAGAGTAGAAAGAATGGGCATGGATTGTGAAGAGTTGGTAGAATGGGTACAGATTGTGAAGAGTAGATAGAATGGGCACGGATTGTGAAGAGTAGATAGAATGGGCACGGATTGTGAAGAGTGGATAGAATGGGCACGGATTGTGAAGAATGGATAGAATGGGCATGGATTGTGAAGAGTAGATAGAATGGGCACAGATTGTGAAGAGTGGATAGAATGGGCACGGATTGTGAAGAGTGGATAGAATGGGCACAGATTGTAAAGAGTAGATAGAATGGGCATGGATTGTGAGGAGTGGATAGAATGGGCACGGATTGTGAAGAGTAGGTAGAATGGGCACAGATTGTGAAGAGTGGACAGAATGGGCACAGATTGTGAAGAGTGGATAGAATGGGCACGGAATGTGAAGAGTGGATAGAATGGGCACGGATTGTGAAGAGTAGATAGAATGGGAACAGATTGTGAAGAGTGGATAGAATGCGCATAGATTGTGAAGAGTGGGTAGAATGGGCATGGATTGTGAAGAGTGGATAGAATGGGCACAGATTGTGAAGTGACGATAGAATGGGAACGCATTGTGAAGAGTAGATAGAATGGGCACAGATTGTGAAGAGTGGATAGAATGGGCACAGATTGTGAAGAGTGGATAGAATGGGCACAGATTTTGAAGAGTGGATAGAATGGGTGCGGATTGTGAATAGTGGATAGAATGGGCACAGATTGTGAAGAGGTGATAGAATGGCCATGGATTTGAAGAGTAGATAGAATGGGCACAGATTGTGAAGAGTAGATAGAATGGGCACGGATTGTGAAGAGTAGATAGAATGGGCACGCATTGTGAAGAGTGGATAGAATGGGCACAGATTGTGAAGAGTGGATAGAATGGGCACAGATTTTGAAGAGTGAATAGAATGGGCACAGATTGTGAAGAGTGGATAGAATGGGCACAGATTGTGAAGAGTGGATAGAATGGGCACGGATTTGAACAGTAGATAGAATGGGCACAGATTGTGAAGAGTAGATAGAATGGGCACGGATTGTGAAGAGTAGATAGAATGGGCACAGAATGTTAAGAGTGGATAGAATGCGCACGGATTGTGAAGAGTAGATAGAATGGGTACAGATTGTGAAGAGTGGATAGAATGGTCACGGATTGTGAAGTGTAGATAGAATGGGCACGGATTGAGAACAATGGATAGAATGGGCATGGATTGTGAAGAGTGGATAGAATGGGCACAGATTGTGAAGAGTAGAGAGAATGTGCACAGATTGTGAAGAGTGGATATTATGGGCACGAATTGTGAGGAGTGGATAGAATGGGCACGGATTGTGAAGAGTAGATAGGTTGGGCACAGATTGTGAAGAGTAGATAGAATGGGCACAGATTGTGAAGAGTGGATAGAATGGGCGCAGACTGTGAAGATTGGATAGAATGGGCACAGATTGTGAAGAGTAGATAGAATGGGCACGGATTGTGAAGAGTGGATAGAATGGGCACAGATTGTGAAGAGTAGATAGAATGGGCACGGATTGTGAAGAGTAGGTAGAATGGGCACAGATTGTGAAGAGTGGATAGAATGGGCACAGATTGTGAAGAGTGGATAGAATGGGCACGGATTGTGAAGAGTAGATAGAATGGGCACAGATTGTGAAGAGTGGATAGAATGGGCACAGATTGTGAAACGTGGATAGAATGGGCACAGATTGTGAAGAGTAGATAGAATGGGCTCAGACTGTGAAGAGTGGATAGAATAGGCACGGATTGTGAGGAGTTGATAGAATGGGTACAGATTGTGAAGAGTCTATAGAATGGGCACGGATTGTGAAGAGTAGATAGAATGGGCACGGATTGTGAAGAGTGGGTAGAATGGGCACAGATTGTGAAGAGTGGATAGAATGGGCAAAGATTGTGAAGAGTGGATAGAATGGGTACGGATTTTGAAGAGTAGATAGAATGGGCACGGATTGTGAAGAGTAGATAGAATGGGTACAGATTGTGAAGAGTGGATAGAATGGGCATGGATTGCGAAGAGTAGGAAGTATGGGCACGGATTGTGAAGAGTGGATAAAATGGGCATGGATTGTGAAGAGTAGATAGAATGGGCATGGATTGTGAAGAGTAGATAGAATTGGCACAGATTGTGAAGAGGGCATAGAATGGGTACAGATTGTGAAGAGTAGATAGAATGGGCATGGATTGTGAAGAGTAGATAGAATGGGCACGGATTGTGAAGGGAAGATAGAAGGGGTACAGATTGTGAAAAGTGGATAGAATGGGCAAGGATTGTGAAGAGTGGATAGAATGGGCATGGATTGTGAAGAGTGGATAGAATGGGCACGGATTGTGAAGAGTAGATAGAATTGGCAAGGATTGTGAAGAGTGGATAGAATGGGCACGGATTGTGAAGAGTGGATAGAATGGGCACGCATTGTGAAGAGTGGATAGAATGGGCACAGATTGTGAAGAGTGGATAGAATGGGCACAGATTTTGAAGAGTGGATAGAATGGGCACAGATTGTGAAGAGTGGATAGAATGGGCACAGATTGTGAACAGTGGATAGAATGGGCACGGATTTGAAGAGTAGATAGAATGGGCACAGATTGTGAAGAGTAGATAGAATGGGCACGGATTGTGAAGAGTAGATAGAATGGGCACAGAATGTTAAGAGTGGATAGAATGCGCACGGATTGTGAAGAGTAGATAGAATGGGCACCGATTGTGAAGAGTGGATAGAATGGGCACAGATTGTGAAGAGTGGATAGAATGGGCACGGAATGTGAAGAGTGGATAGAATGGGTACAGATTGTAAAGAGTGGATAGAATGGGCACGGATTGTGAAGAATACATAGAATGGGCACGGATTGTGAAGAGTGGATAGAATGGGCACGGATTGTGAAGAGTAGATAGAATGGGCACCGATTGTGAAGAGTGGATAGAATGGGCACAGATTGTGAAGAGTGGATAGAATGGGTATGGATTGTCAGGAGTAGATTGAATGGGCACGGAATGTGAAGAGTAGATAGAATGGATACAGATTGTGAAGAGTAGATAGAATGGGCATGGATTGTGAAGAGTAGATAGAATGGGCACGGATTGTGAAGTGCAGATAGAATGGGCATGGATTGTGAAGAGTAGAGAGAATGGGCACAGATTGTGAAGAGTAGATAGAATGGGCACGGATTGTGAAGAGTGGATAGAATGGGCACGGATTGTGAAGAGGTGATAGAATGGCCATGGATTTGAAGAGTAGATAGAATGGGCACAGATTGTGAAGAGTAGATAGAATGGGAACGCATTGTGAAGAGTAGATAGAATGGGCACAGATTGTGAAGAGTGGATAGAATGGGCACAGATTGTGAAGAGTGGATAGAATGGGCACAGATTTTGAAGAGTGGATAGAATGGGTACGGATTGTGAATAGTGGATAGAATGGGCACAGATTGTGAAGAGGTGATAGAATGGCCATGGATTTGAAGAGTAGATAGAATGGGCACAGATTGTGAAGAGTAGATAGAATGGGCACGGATTGTGAAGAGTAGATAGAATGGGCACGCATTGTGAAGAGTGGATAGAATGGGCACAGATTGTGAAGAGTGGATAGAATGGGCACAGATTTTGAAGAGTGGATAGAATGGGCACAGATTGTGAAGAGTGGATAGAATGGGCACAGATTGTGAAGAGTGGATAGAATGGGCACGGATTTGAACAGTAGATAGAATGGGCACAGATTGTGAAGAGTAGATAGAATGGGCACGGATTGTGAAGAGTAGATAGAATGGGCACAGAATGTTAAGAGTGGATAGAATGCGCACGGATTGTGAAGAGTAGATAGAATGGGTACAGATTGTGAAGAGTGGATAGAATGGTCACGGATTGTGAAGTGTAGATAGAATGGGCACGGATTGAGAACAATGGATAGAATGGGCATGGATTGTGAAGAGTGGATAGAATGTGCACAGATTGTGAAGAGTGGATATTATGGGCACGAATTGTGAGGAGTGGATAGAATGGGCACGGATTGTGAAGAGTAGATAGGTTGGGCACAGATTGTGAAGAGTAGATAGAATGGGCACAGATTGTGAAGAGTGGATAGAATGGGTGCAGACTGTGAAGATTGGATAGAATGGGCACAGATTGTGAAGAGTAGATAGAATGGGCACGGATTGTGAAGAGTGGATAGAATGGGCACAGATTGTGAAGAGTAGATAGAATGGGCACGGATTGTGAAGAGTAGGTAGAATGGGCACAGATTGTGAAGAGTGGATAGAATGGGCACAGATTGTGAAGAGTGGATAGAATGGGCACGGATTGTGAAGAGTAGATAGAATGGGCACAGATTGTGAAGAGTGGATAGAATGGGCACAGATTGTGAAGAGTGGATAGAATGGGCACAGATTGTGAAGAGTAGATAGAATGGGCTCAGACTGTGAAGAGTGGATAGAATAGGCACGGATTGTGAGGAGTTGATAGAATGGGTACAGATTGTGACGAGTGTATAGAATGGGCACGGATTGTGAAGAGTAGATAGAATGGGCATGGATTGTGAAGAGTGGGTAGAATGGGCACAGATTGTGAAGAGTGGATAGAATGGGCAAAGATTGTGAGGAGTGGATAGAATGGGTACGGATTGTGAAGAGTAGATAGAATGGGCACGGATTGTGAAGAGTAGATAGAATGGGTACAGATTGTGAAGAGTGGATAGAATGGGCATGGATTGTGAAGAGTAGAAAGTATGGGCACGGATTGTGAAGAGTGGATAAAATGGGCATGGATTGTGAAGAGTAGATAGAATGGGCATGGATTGTGAAGAGTAGATAGAATTGGCACAGATTGTGAAGAGGGCATAGAATGGGTACAGATTGTAAAGAGTAGATAGAATGGGCATGGATTGTGAAGGGTAGATAGAATGGGCACGGATTGTGAAGGGAAGATAGAAGGGGTACAGATTGTGAAGAGTGGATAGAATGGGCAAGGATTGTGAAGAGTGGATAGAATGGGCATGGATTGTGAAGTGTAGATAGAATGGGCACAGATAGTGAAGAGTGTATAGAATGGGTACAGATTGTGAAGAGTAGATAGCATGGGTACTGACTGTGAAGAGTGGATAGAATGGGCATGGATTGTGAAGAGTGGATAGAATGGGCACGGATTGTGAAGAGTAGATAGAATTGGCATGGATTGTGAAGAGTGGATAGAATGGGCACGGATTGTGAAGAGTGGATAGAATGGGCACGCATTGTGAAGAGTGGATAGAATGGGCACAGATTGGGAAGAGTGGATAGAATGGGCACAGATTTTGAAGAGTGGATAGAATGGGCACAGATTGTGAAGAGTGGATAGAATGGGCACAGATTGTGAACATTGGATAGAATGGGCACGGATTTGAAGAGTAGATAGAATGGGCACAGATTGTGAAGAGTAGATAGAATGGGCACGGATTGTGAAGAGTAGATAGAATGGGTACAGATTGTGAAGAGTGGATAGAATGGTCATGGATTGTGAAGTGTAGATAGAATGGGCACGGATTGAGAACAATGGATAGAATGGGCATGGATTGTGAACAGTGGATAGAATGGGCACAGATTGTGAAGAGTAGAGAGAATGGGCACAGATTGTGAAGAGTGGATATTATGGGCACGAATTGTGAGGAGTGGATAGAATGGGCACAGATTGTGAAGAGTAGATAGAATGGGCACAGATTGTGAAGAGTGGATAGAATGGGTGCAGACTGTGAAGATTGGATAGAATGGGCACAGATTGTGAAGAGTAGATAGAATGGGCACGGATTGTGAAGAGTGGATAGAATGGGCACAGATTGTGAAGAGTAGATAGAATGGGCACGGATTGTGAAGAGTAGGTAGAATGGGCACAGATTGTGAAGAGTGGATAGAATGGGCACAGATTGTGAAGAGTGGATAGAATGGGCACGGATTGTGAAGAGTAGATAGAATGGGCACAGATTGTGAAGAGTGGATAGAATGGGCACAGATTGTGAAGAGTGGATAGAATGGGCACAGATTGTGAAGAGTAGATAGAATGGGCTCAGACTGTGAAGAGTGGATAGAATAGGCACGGATTGTGAGGAGTTGATAGAATGGGTACAGATTGTGACGAGTGTATAGAATGGGCACGGATTGTGAAGAGTAGATAGAATGGGCATGGATTGTGAAGAGTGGGTAGAATGGGCACAGATTGTGAAGAGTGGATAGAATGGGCAAAGATTGTGAGGAGTGGATAGAATGGGTACGGATTGTGAAGAGTAGAAAGAATGGGCACGGATTGTGAAGAGTAGATAGAATGGGTACAGATTGTGAAGAGTGGATAGAATGGGCATGGATTGTGAAGAGTAGAAAGTATGGGCACGGATTGTGAAGAGTGGATAAAATGGGCATGGATTGTGAAGAGTAGATAGAATGGGCATGGATTGTGAAGAGTAGATAGAATTGGCACAGATTGTGAAGAGGGCATAGAATGGGTACAGATTGTAAAGAGTAGATAGAATGGGCATGGATTGTGAAGGGTAGATAGAATGGGCACGGATTGTGAAGGGAAGATAGAAGGGGTACAGATTGTGAAGAGTGGATAGAATGGGCAAGGATTGTGAAGAGTGGATAGAATGGGCATGGATTGTGAAGTGTAGATAGAATGGGCACAGATAGTGAAGAGTGTATAGAATGGGTACAGATTGTGAAGAGTAGATAGCATGGGTACTGACTGTGAAGAGTGGATAGAATGGGCATGGATTGTGAAGAGTGGATAGAATGGGCACGGATTGTGAAGAGTAGATAGAATTGGCATGGATTGTGAAGAGTGGATAGAATGGGCACGGATTGTGAAGAGTGGATAGAATGGGCACGCATTGTGAAGAGTGGATAGAATGGGCACAGATTGGGAAGAGTGGATAGAATGGGCACAGATTTTGAAGAGTGGATAGAATGGGCACAGATTGTGAAGAGTGGATAGAATGGGCACAGATTGTGAACATTGGATAGAATGGGCACGGATTTGAAGAGTAGATAGAATGGGCACAGATTGTGAAGAGTAGATAGAATGGGCACGGATTGTGAAGAGTAGATAGAATGGGCACAGAATGTTAAGAGTGGATAGAATGCGCACGGATTGTGAAGAGTAGATAGAATGGGTACAGATTGTGAAGAGTGGATAGAATGGTCATGGATTGTGAAGTGTAGATAGAATGGGCACGGATTGAGAACAATGGATAGAATGGGCATGGATTGTGAACAGTGGATAGAATGGGCACAGATTGTGAAGAGTAGAGAGAATGGGCACAGATTGTGAAGAGTGGATATTATGGGCACGAATTGTGAGGAGTGGATAGAATGGGCACGGATTGTGAAGAGTAGATAGGTTGGGCACAGATTGTGAAGAGTAGATAGAATGGGCACAGATTGTGAAGAGTGGATAGAATGGGCGCAGACTGTGAAGATTGGATAGAATGGGCACAGATTGTGAAGAGTAGATAGAATGGGCACGGATTGTGAAGAGTGGATAGAATGGGCACAGATTGTGAAGAGTAGATAGAATGGGCACGGATTGTGAAGAGTCGGTAGAATGGGCACAGATTGTGAAGAGTGGATAGAATGGGCACAGATTGTGAAGAGTGGATAGAATGGGCACGGATTGTGAAGAGTAGATAGAATGGGCACAGATTGTGAAGAGTGGATAGAATGGGCACAGATTGTGAAGAGTGGATAGAATGGGCACAGATTGTGAAGAGTAGATAGAATGGGCTCAGACTGTGAAGAGTGGATAGAATAGGCACGGCTTGTGAGGAGTTGATAGAATGGGTACAGATTGTGAAGAGTGTATAGAATGGGCACGGATTGTGAAGTGTAGATAGAATGGGCACGGATTGTGAAGAGTGGGTAGAATGGGCACAGATTGTGAAGAGTGGATAGAATGGGCAAAGATTGTGAAGAATGGATAGAATGGGTACGGATTGTGAAGAGTAGATAGAATGGGCACGGATTGTGAAGGGAAGATAGAAGGGGTACAGATTGTGAAGAGTGGATAGAATGGGCAAGGATTGTGAAGAGTGGATAGAATGGGCATGGATTGTGAAGTGTAGATAGAATGGGCACAGATTGTGAAGAGTGGATAGAATGGGTACAGATTGTGAAGAGTAGATAGCATGGGTACTGACTGTGAAGAGTGGATAGAATGGTCACGGATTGTGAAGAGTGGATAGAATGGGCACGGATTGTGAAGAGTAGATAGAATTGGCATGGATTGTGAAGAGTGGATAGAATGGGCACGGATTGTGAAGAGTGGATAGAATGGGAACGGATTGCGAAGAGTAGATAGAATGGGTACGGATTGTGAAGAGTAGATAGAATGGGCATGGATTGTGAAGAGTGGATAGAATGGGCACAGATTGTGAAGAGTAGACAGAATGGGTACAGATTGTGAAGAGTAGGTAGAATGGGCACGGATTGTGAAGAGTAGATAGAATGGGCACGGATTGTGAAGAGTAGATAGAATGGGTACAGATTGTGAACAGTGGATAGAATGGGCACGGATTGTGAAGAGTAGATAGAATGGGCACGGATTGTGAAGAGTGGATAGAACGGGCACGGATTGTGAAGAGTAGATAGAATGGGCACGGATTGTGAAGAGTGGATAGAATGGGCACAGATTGTGAAGAGTGGATAGAATGGGCACGGATTGTGAAGAGTGGATAGAATGGGTACAGATTGTAAAGAGTGGATAGAATGGGCACGGATTGTGAAGAATACATAGAATGGGCACGGATTGTGAAGAGTGGATAGAATGGGCACGGATTGTGAAGAGTGGATAGAATGGGCACGGATTGTGAAGAGTAGATAGAATGGGCACCGATTGTGAAGAGTGGATAGAATGGGCACAGATTGTGAAGAGTGGATAGAATGGGTATGGATTGTCAGGAGTAGATTGAATGGGCACGGAATGTGAAGAGTAGATAGAATGGATACAGATTGTGAAGAGTAGATAGAATGGGCATGGATTGTGAAGAGTAGATAGAATGGGCACGGATTGTGAAGTGTAGATAGAATGGGCATGGATTGTGAAGAGTAGAGAGAATGGGCACAGATTGTGAAGAGTAGATAGAATGGGCACGGATTGTGAAGAGTGGATAGAATGGGCACGGATTGTGAAGAGTGGATAGAATGGGCACAGGTTGTGAAGAGTAGATAGAATGGGCAGGGATTGTGAAGAGTAGATAGAATGGGCACAGACTGTTAAAAGTGGATAGAATGGGCACGGATTGTGAACAGTAGATAGAATGGGTACAGATTGTGAAGAGTGGATAGAATGATCACGGATTGTGAAGTTTAGATAGAATGGGCACGGATTGTGAACAATGGATAGAATGGGCACGGATTGTGAAGATTAGATAGAATGGGCACGGATTGTGAAGAGTGGATAGAATGGGCACGGATTGTGAAGAGTAGATAGAATGGGCACAGATTGTGAAGAGTGGATAGAATGGGCATGGATTGTGAAGAGTGGATAGAATGGGCACAGATTGTGAAGAGTAGATAGAATGGGCACAGATTGTGAAGAGTGGATAGAATGGGCACTGATTGTGAGGAGTGGATATAATGGGCACGGATTGTGAAGTGTAGATAGATTGGGCACAGATTTTGAAGAGTAGATAGAATGGGCACGGACTGTGAAGAGTGGATAGAATGGGCACGGATTGTGAGGAGTTGATAGAATGGGCACGGATTGTGAAGAGTGGATAAAATGGGCAGAGATAGTGAAGAGTAGATAGAATGGGTACGGATTGTGAAGAGTAGATAGAATGGGCACGGATTGTGAAGAGTAGATAGAATGGGCACAGATTGTGAAGAGTGGATAGAATGGGCACAGATTGTGAAGAGTGGATAGAATGGGCATGGATTGTGAAGAATAGATAGAATGGGCACAGATTGTGAAGAGTGGATAGAATGGGCACAGATTGTGAAGAGTGGATAGAATGGGCACAGATTGTGAAGATTAGATAGAATGGGCACGGACTGTGAAGAGCGGATAGAATAGGCAAGGATTGTGAGGAGTTGATAGAATGGGCACGGATTGTGAAGAGTGGATAAAATGGGCACAGATTGTGAAGAGTAGATAGAATGGCTACGGGTTGTGAAGAGTAGACAGAATGGGCAAGGATTGTGAAGAGTAGATAGAATGGGCACAGATTGTGAAGAGTGGATAGAATGTTCACAGATTGTGAAGAGTGCATAGAATGTGCACGGATTGTGAACATTAGATAGAATGGGTACAGATTGTGAAGAGTGGATAGAATGGGCACGGATTGTGAAGAGTGGATAGAATGGGCACAGATTGTGAAGAGCGGATAGAATGGGCACAGATTGTGAAGAGTCGATAGAATGGGCACAGATTGTGAAGAGTGGATAGAATGGGCACAGATTGTGAAGAGTGGATAGAATGGGCACAGATTGTGAAGAGGAGATAGAATGGGTACAGATTGCGTAGAGTGGATAGAATGGGCACGGACTGTGAAGAGTAGATAGAATGGGCACGGATTGTGAAGAATGGATAGAATGGGCACAGATTGTGAAGAGTGGATAGAATGGGCACAGATTGTGAAGAGTGGATAGAATGGGTATGGATTGTGAAGAGTAGATAGAATGGGCACGGATTGTGAAGTGTAGATAGAATTGGAACGGATTGTGAAGAGTGGATAGAATGAGCACGGATTGTGACGAGTGGATAGAATGGGCAGGGATTGTGAAGAGTAGATAGAATGGGTACAGGTTGTGAAGAGTGAATAGAATGGGCACGGATTGTGAAGAGTGGATAGAATGGGCACGGATTGTGAAGAGTAGAAAGAATGGGCATGGATTGTGAAGAGTGGATAGAATGGGTACAGATTGTGAAGAGTAGATAGAATGGGCACGGATTGTGAAGAGTAGATAGAATGGGCACGGATTGTGAAGAGTGGATAGAATGGGCACGGATTGTGAAGAGTGGATAGAATGGGCACGGATTGTGAAGAGTAGATAGAATGGGAACAGGTTGTGAAGAGTGGATAGAATGGGCATAGATTGTGAAGAGTGGATAGAATGGGCACGGATTGTGAAGACTGGATAGAATGGGCATGGACTGTGACGAGTAGATAGAATGGGCACAGATTGTGAAGAATGGATAGAATGGGCACGGATTGTGAAGAATAGATAGAATGGGCACGGATTGTGAAGAGTGGATAGAATGGGCACAGATTGTGAAGAGTAGATAGAATGGGCATGGATTGTGAGGAGTGGATAGAATGGGCACGGATTGTGAAGAGTAGATAGAATGGGCACAGATTGTGAAGAGTGGACAGAATGGGCACAGATTGTGAAGAGTGGATAGAATGGGCATGGAATGTGAAGAGTGGACAGAATGGGCACGGATTGTGAAGAGTAGATAGAATGGGAACAGATTGTGAAGAGTGGATAGAATGGGCATAGATTGTGAAGAGTGGATAGAATGGGCACGGATTGTGAAGATTGGGTAGAATGGGCACAGATTGTGAAGTGATGATAGAATGGGCACGCATTGTGAAGAGTAGATAGAATGGGCACAGATTGCGAAGAGTGGATAGAATGGGCACAGATTGTGAAGAGTGGATAGAATGGGCACAGATTTTGACGAGTGGATAGAATGGGTACGGATTGTGAATAGTGGATAGAATGGGTATGGATTGTGAAGAGTAGATAGAATGGGCACGGATTGTGAAGTGTAGATAGAATGGGCACGGATTGTGAAGAGATGATAGAATGGCCTTGGATTGTGAAGAGTAGATAGAATTGGCACGGATTGTGAAGAGTGGATAGAATGGGCACGGATTGTGACGAGTGGATAGTATGGGCAGGGATTGTGAAGAGTAGATAGAATGGGTACAGATTGTGAAGAGTGAATAGAATGGGCACGGATTGTGAAGAGTGGATAGAATGGGCACGGATTGTGAAGATTAGAAAGAATGGGCATGGATTGTGAAGAGTGGATAGAATGGGTACAGATTGTGAAGAGTAGATTGAATGGGCACGGATTGTGAAGAGTAGATAGAATGGGCACGGATTGTGAAGAGTGGATAGAATGGGCACGGATTGTGAAGAGTGGATAGAATGGGCACGGATTGTGAGGAGTAGATAGAATGGGAACAGATTGTGAAGAGTGGATAGAATGGGCATAGATTGTGAAGAGTGGATAGAATGGGCATGGATTGTGAAGACTGGATAGAATGGGCATGCACTGTGACGAGTAGATAGAATGGGCACAGATTGTGAAGAGTGGATAGAATGGGCACGGATTGTGAAGAGTGGATAGAATGGGCACAGATTGTGAAGATTAGATAGAATGGGCATGGATTGTGAAGAGTAGATAGAATGGGCACAGATTGTGAAGAGTGGACAGAATGGGCACAGATTGTGAAGAGTGGATAGAATGGGCACGGAATGTGAAGAGTGGATAGAATGGGCACGGATTGTGAAGAGTAGATAGAATGGGAACAGATTGTGAAGAGTGGATAGAATGGGCATAGATTGTGAAGAGTGGATAGAATGGGCACGGATTGTGAGGAGTGGATAGAATGGGCACAGATTGTGAAGTGACGATAGAATGGGCACGCATTGTGAAGAGTAGATAGAATGGGCACAGATTGTGAAAAGTTGATAGAATGGGCACAGATTGTGAAGAGTGGATAGAATGGGCACAGATTTTGAAGAGTGGATAGAATGGGTACGGATTGTGAATAGTGGATAGAATGGGCACAGATTGTGATGAGTGGATAGAATTGCCACGGATTTGAAGAGTAGATAGAATGGGCACAGATTGTGAAGAGTAGATAGAATGGGCACGGATTGTGAAGAGCAGATAGAATGGGCACGGATTGTGAAGAGTGGATAGAATGGGCACAGATTGTGAAGAATGGATAGAATGGGCACAGATTTTGAAGAGTGGATAGAATGGGCACAGATTGTGAAGAGTGGATAGAATGGGCACAGATTGTGAAGAGTGGATAGAATGGGCACGGATTTGAAGAGTAGATAGAATGGGCACAGATTGTGAAGAGTAGATAGAATGGGCACAGATTGTTAAGAGTGGTTAGAATGTGCACGGATTGTGAAGAGTAGATAGAATGGGTACAGATTGTGAAGAGTGGATAGAATGGTCACGGATTGTGAAGTGTAGATAGAATGGGCACGGATTGTGAACAATGGATAGAATGGGCATGGATTGTGAAGAGTGGATAGAATGGGCACAGATTGTGAAGAGTAGAGAGAATGGGCACAGATTGTGAAGAGTGGATATTATGGGCACGGATTGTGAGGAGTGGATAGAATGGGCACGGATAGTGAAGAGTAGATAGGTTGGGCACAGATTGTGAAGAGTAGATAGAATGGGCACAGATTGTGAAGAGTGGATAGAATGGGCACAGATTGTGAAGATTGGATAGAATGGGCACAGATTGTGAAGAGTAGATAGAATGGGCACGGATTGTGAAGAGTGGATAGAATGGGCACAGATTGTGAAGAGTGGATAGAATGTGCACAGATTGTGAAGAGTAGATAGAATGGGCACAGATTGTGAAGAGTAGATAGAATGGGGATGCACTATGAAGAGTGGGTAGAATGGGCACGGATTGTGAGGAGTTGATAGAAGGGGCACGGATTGCGAAGAGTGGATAGAATGGGCATGGATTGTGAAGATTGGATAGAATGGGTACAGATTGTGAAGAGTAGATAGAATGGGCACAGATTGTGAAGAGTGGATAGAATGGGCACTGATTGTGAGGAGTGGATAGAATGGGCACGGATTGTGAAGAGTAGATAGATTGGGCACAGATTTTGAAGAGTAGATAGAATGGGCACGGACTGTGAAGAGTGGATAGAATGGGCATGGATTGTGAGGAGTTGATAGAATGGGCACGGATTGTGAAGAGTGGATAAAATGGGCAGAGATTGTGAAGAGTAGATAGAATGGGTACGGATTGTGAAGAGTAGATAGAATGGGCACGGATTCTGAAGAGTAGATAGAATGGGCACAGATTTTGATGAGTGGATAGAATGGGCACAGATTGTGAAGAGTGGATAGAATCGGCATGGATTGTGAAGAGTAGATAGAATGGGCACAGATTGTGAAGAGTGGATAGAACGGGCACAGATTGTGAAGAGTGGATAGAATGGGCACAGATTGTGAAGATTAGATAGAATGGGCACGGACTGTGAAGAGTGGATAGAATAGGCAAGGATTGTGAGGAGTTGATAGAATGGGCACGGATTGTGAAGAGTGGATAAAATGGGCACAGATTGTGAAGAGCAGATAGAATGGCTACGGGTTGTGAAGAGTAGACAGAATGGGGACGGATTGTGAAGAGTAGATAGAATGGGCACAGATTGTGAAGAGTGGATAGAATGGGCACAGATTGTGAAGAGTGTATAGAATGTGCACGGATTGTGAACATTAGATTGAATGGGTACAGATTGTGAAGAGTGGATAGAATGGGCACGGATTGTGAAGAGTGGATAGAATGGGCACAGATTGTGAAGATTGGATAGAATGGGCACAGATTGTGAAGAGGAGATAGAATGGGTGCAGATTGCGTAGAGTGGATAGAATGGGCACGGATTGTGAAGAGTAGATAGAATGGGCACGGATTGTGAAGAGTGGATAGAATGGGCACAGATTGTGAAGAGTGGATAGAATGGGCACAGATTGTGAAGAGTGGATAGAATGGGTATGGATTGTGAAGAGTAGATAGAATGGGCACAGATTGTGAAGTGTAGATAGAATGGGCAGGGATTGTGAAGAGATGATAGAATGGGCTTGGATTGTGAAGAGTAGATAGAATGGGCACGGATTGTGAAGAGTGGATAGAATGGGCACGGATTGTGACGAGTGGATAGAATGGGCAGGGATTGTGAAGAGTAGATAGAATGGGCACAGATTGTGAAGTGTAGATAGAATGGGCAGGGATTGTGAAGAGATGATAGAATGGGCTTGGATTGTGAAGAGTGGATAGAATGGGCATAGATTGTGAAGAGTGGATAGAATGGGCACGGATTGTGAAGACTGGATAGAATGGGCATGGACTGTGACGAGTAGATAGAATGGGCACAGATTAGTGAAGAGTGGATAGAATGGGCACGGATTGTGAAGAGTGGATAGAATGGGCACAGATTGTGAAGGGTAGATAGAATGGGCATGGATTGTGAGGAGTGGATAGAATGGGCACGGATTGTGAAGAGTAGATAGAATGGGCACAGATTGTGAAGAGTGGACAGAATGGGCACAGATTGTGAAGAGTGGATAGAATGGGCACGGAATGTGAAGAGTGGATAGAATGGGCACGGATTGTGAAGAGTAGATAGAATGGGAACAGATTGTGAAGAGTGGATAGAATGGGCATAGATTGTGAAGAGTGGGTAGAATGGGCACGGATTGTGAAGAGTGGATAGAATGGGCACAGATTGTGAAGTGACGATAGAATGGGCACGCACTGTGAAGAGTAGATAGAATGGGCACAGATTGTGAAGAGTGGATAGAATGGGCACAGATTGTGAAGAGTGGATAGAATGGGCACAGATTTTGAAGACTGGATAGAATGGCTACGGATTGTGAATCGTGGATAGAATGGGCACAGATTGTGAAGAGGTGATAGAATGGCCATGGATTTGAAGAGTTGATAGAATGGGCACAGATTGTGAAGAGTAGATAGAATGGGCACGGATTGTGAAGAGTAGATAGAATGGGCACGGATTGTGAAGAGTGGATAGAATGGGCACAGATTGTGAAGAGTGGATAGAATGGGCACAGATTTTGAAGAGTGGATAGAATGGGCACAGATTGTGAAGAGTGGATAGAATGGGCACAGATTGTGAAGAGTGGATAGAATGGGCACGGATTTGAAGAGTAGATAGAATGGGCACAGATTGTGAAGAGTAGATAGAATGGGCACGGATTGTGAAGAGTAGATAGAATGGGCACAGAATGTTAAGAGTGGATAGAATGCGCACGGATTGTGAAGAGTAGATAGAATGGGTACAGATTGTGAAGAGTGGATAGAATGGTCACGGATTGTGAAGTGTAGATAGAATGGGCACGGATTGAGAACAATGGATAGAATGGGCATGGATTGTGAAGAGTGGATAGAATGGGCACAGATTGTGAAGAGTAGATAGAATGGGCACAGATTGTGAAGAGTGGATAGAATGGGCACGAATTGTGAGGAATGAATAGAATGGGCACAGATTGTGAAGAGTAGATAGAATGGGCACGGATTGTGAAGAGTGGATAGAATGGGCACAGACTGTGAAGATTAGATAGAATGGGCACGGATTGTGAAGAGTAGATAGAATGGGCACAGATTGTGAAGAGTGGATAGAATGGGCACAGATTGTGAAGATTGGATAGAATGGGCACGGATTGCGAAGAGTAGATAGAATGGGCACAGATTGTGAAGAGTGGATAGAATGGGCACAGATTGTGAAGAGTGGATAGAATGGGCACAGATTGTGAAGAGTAGATAGAATGGGCTCAGACTGTGAAGAGTGGATAGAATAGGCACGGATTGTGAGGAGTTGATAGAATGGGTACAGATTGTGAAGAGTGTATAGAATGGGCACGGATTGTGAAGAGTAGATAGAATGGGCATGGATTGTGAAGAGTGGGTAGAATGGGCACAGATTGTGAAGAGTGGATAGAATGGGCACAGATTGAGAAGAGTGGATAGAATGGGTATGGATTGTGGAGAGTAGATAGAATGGGCACGGATTGTGAAGAGTAGATAGAATGGGTACAGATTGTGAAGAGTGGATAGAATGGGCATGGATTGTGAAGAGTAGAAAGTATGGGCACGGATTGTGAAGAGTGGATAAAATGGGCATGGATTGTGAAGAGTCGATAGAATGGGCATGGATTGTGAAGAGTAGATTGAATTGGCACAGATTGTGAAGAGGGCATAGAATGGGTACAGATTGTGAAGAGTAGATAGAATGGGCATGGATTGTGAAGAGTAGATAGAACGGGCACGGATTGTGAAGAGAAGATAGAAGGGGTACAGATTGTGAAGAGTGGATAGAATGGGCAAGGATTGTGAAGAGTGGATAGAATGGGCACGGATTGTGAAGAGTGGATAGAATGGGCACGGATTGTGAAGAGTAGATAGAATTGGCATGGATTGTGAAGAGTGGATAGAATGGGCACGGATTGTGAAGAGTGGATAGAATGGGAACGGATTGTGAAGAGTAGATGGAATGGGTACGGATTGTGAAGAGTAGATAGAATGGGCATGGATTGTGAAGAGTGGATAGAATGGGCACGGATTGTGAAGAGTAGATAGAATGGGTACAGATTGTGAAGAGTGGATAGAATGGTCACGGATTGTGAAGTGTAGATAGAATGGGCACGGATTGAGAACAATGGATAGAATGGGCATGGATTGTGAAGAGTGGATAGAATGGGCACAGATTGTGAAGAGTAGATAGAATGGGCACAGATTGTGAAGAGTGGATAGAATGGGCACGAATTGTGAGGAATGAATAGAATGGGCACAGATTGTGAAGAGTAGATAGAATGGGCACGGATTGTGAAGAGTGGATAGAATGGGCACAGACTGTGAAGATTAGATAGAATGGGCACGGATTGTGAAGAGTAGATAGAATGGGCACAGATTGTGAAGAGTGGATAGAATGGGCACAGATTGTGAAGATTGGATAGAATGGGCACGGATTGTGAAGAGTAGATAGAATGGGCACAGATTGTGAAGAGTGGATAGAATGGGCACAGATTGTGAAGAGTGGATAGAATGGGCACAGATTGTGAAGAGTAGATAGAATGGGCTCAGACTGTGAAGAGTGGATAGAATAGGCACGGATTGTGAGGAGTTGATAGAATGGGTACAGATTGTGAAGAGTGTATAGAATGGGCACGGATTGTGAAGAGTAGATAGAATGGGCATGGATTGTGAAGAGTGGGTAGAATGGGCACAGATTGTGAAGAGTGGATAGAATGGGCACAGATTGAGAAGAGTGGATAGAATGGGTATGGATTGTGGAGAGTAGATAGAATGGGCACGGATTGTGAAGAGTAGATAGAATGGGTACAGATTGTGAAGAGTGGATAGAATGGGCATGGATTGTGAAGAGTAGAAAGTATGGGCACGGATTGTGAAGAGTGGATAAAATGGGCATGGATTGTGAAGAGTCGATAGAATGGGCATGGATTGTGAAGAGTAGATTGAATTGGCACAGATTGTGAAGAGGGCATAGAATGGGTACAGATTGTGAAGAGTAGATAGAATGGGCATGGATTGTGAAGAGTAGATAGAACGGGCACGGATTGTGAAGAGAAGATAGAAGGGGTACAGATTGTGAAGAGTGGATAGAATGGGCAAGGATTGTGAAGAGTGGATAGAATGGGCATGGATTGTGAAGTGTAGATAGAATGGGCACAGATTGTGAAGAGTGGATAGAATGGGTACCGATTGTGAAGAGTAGATAGCATGGGTACTGACTGTGAAGAGTGGATAGAATGGGCACGGATTGTGAAGAGTGGATAGAATGGGCACGGATTGTGAAGAGTAGATAGAATTGGCATGGATTGTGAAGAGTGGATAGAATGGGCACGGATTGTGAAGAGTGGATAGAATGGGAACGGATTGTGAAGAGTAGATGGAATGGGTACGGATTGTGAAGAGTAGATAGAATGGGCATGGATTGTGAAGAGTGGATAGAATGGGCACAGATTGTGAAGAGTAGACAGAATGGGTACAGATTGTGAAGAGTAGAAAGAATGGGCACAGATTGTGAAGAGTAGGTAGAATGGGCACGGATTGTGAAGAGTAGATAGAATGGGCACGGATTGTGAAGAGTACATAGAATGGGTACAGATTGTGAAGAGTGGATAGAATGGGCACGGATTGTGAAGAGTAGATAGAATGGGCACGGATTGTGAAGAGTGGATAGAACGGGCACGGATTGTGAAGAGTAGATAGAATGGGCACGGATTGTGAAGAGTGGATAGAATGGGCACAGATTGTGAAGAGTGGATAGAATGGGCACGGATTGTGAAGAGTGGATAGAATGGGTACAGATTGTAAAGAGTGGATAGAATGGGCACGGATTGTGAAGAATTCATAGAATGGGCACGAATTGTGAAGAGTGGATAGAATGGGCACGGATTGTGAAGAGTGGATAGAATGGGCACGGATTGTGAAGAGTAGATAGAATGGGCACAGATTGTGAAGAGTGGATAGAATGGGCACAGATTGTGAAGAGTGGATAGAATGGGTATGGATTGTCAGGAGTAGATTGAATGGGCACGGAATGTGAAGAGTAGATAGAATGGGGACAGATTGTGAAGAGTAGATAGAATGGGCATGGATTGTGAAGAGTGGATAGAATGGGCACAGGTTGTGAAGAGTAGATAGAATGGGCAGGGATTGTGAAGAGTAGATAGAATGGGCACGGATTGTGAAGTGTCGATAGAATGGGCATGGATTGTGAAGAGTAGAGAGAATGGGCACAGATTGTGAAGAGTAGATAGAATGGGCACTGATTGTGAAGAGTGGATAGAATGGGCACAGGTTGTGAAGAGTAGATAGAATGGGCAGGGATTGTGAAGAGTAGATAGAATGGGCACGGATTGTGAAGTGTCGATAGAATGGGCATGGATTGTGAAGAGTAGATAGAATGGGCACGGATTGTGAAGTGTCGATAGAATGGGCAGGGATTGTGAAGAGTAGATAGAATGGGCACGGATTGTGAAGTGTCGATAGAATGGGCATGGATTGTGAAGAGTAGAGAGAATGGGCACAGATTGTGAAGAGTAGATAGAATGGGCACTGATTGTGAAGAGTGGATAGAATGGGCACAGGTTGTGAAGAGTAGATAGAATGGGCAGGGATTGTGAAGAGTAGATAGAATGGGCACGGATTGTGAAGTGTCGATAGAATGGGCATGGATTGTGAAGAGTAGAGAGAATGGGCACAGATTGTGAAGAGTAGATAGAATGGGCACTGATTGTGAAGAGTGGATAGAATGGGCACAGGTTGTGAAGAGTAGATAGAATGGGCAGGGATTGTGAAGAGTAGATAGAATGGGCACAGATTGTTGAGAGTGGATAGAATGGGCACGGATTGTGAAGAGTAGATAGAATGGGTACAGATTGTGAAGAGTGGATAGAATGATCACGGATTGTGAAGTGTAGGTAGAATGGGCACGGATTGTGAACAATGGATAGAATGGGCACGGATTGTGAAGAGTAGATAGAATGGGCCCGGATTGTGAAGAGTGGATAGAATGGGCAAGAATTGTGAAGAGTAGATAGAATGGGCACAGATTGTGAAGAGTGGATAGAATGGGCATGGATTGTGAAGTGTGGATAGAATGGGCACAGATTGTGAAGAGTAGATAGAATGGGCACAGATTGTGAAGAGTGGATAGAATGGGCACTGATTGTGAGGAGTGGGTAGAATGGGCACGGATTGTGAAGAGTAGATAGATTGGGCACAGATTTTGAAGAGTAGATAGAATGGGCACGGACTGTGAAGAGTGGATAGAATGGGCACGGATTGAGAGGAGTTGATAGAATGGGCACGGATTGTGAAGAGTGGATAAAATGGGCAGAGATAGTGAAGAGTAGATAGAATGGGTACTGATTGTGAAGAGTAGATAGAATGGGCACGGATTGTGAAGAGTAGATAGAATGGGCACAGATTGTGAAGAGTGGATAGAATGGGCACAGATTGTGAAGAGTGGATAGAATGGGCATGGATTGTGAAGAGTAGACAGAATGGGCACAGATTGTGAAGAGTGGATAGAATGGGCACAGATTGTGAAGAGTGGATAGAATGGGCACAGATTGTGAAGATTAGATAGAATGGGCACGGACTGTGAAGAGTGGATAGAATAGGCAAGGATTGTGAGGAGTTGATAGAATGGGAACGGATTGTGAAGAGTGGATAAACTGGGCACAGATTGTGAAGAGTAGATAGAATGGCGACGGGTTGTGAAGAGTAGACAGAATGGGCACGGATTCTGAAGAGTAGATAGAATGGGCACAGATTGTGAAGACTGGATAGAATGGTCACAGATTGTGAAGAGTGCGTAGAATGTGCACGGATTGTGAACATTAGATAGAATGGGTACAGATTGTGAAGAGTGGATAGAATGGGCACGGATTGTGAAGAGTGGATAGAATGGGCACAGATTGTGAAGAGCGGATAGAATGGGCACAGATTGTGAAGAGTAGATAGAATGGGCACAGATTGTGAAGAGTGGATAGAATGGGCACAGATTGTGAAGAGTGGATAGAATGGGCACAGATTGTGAAGAGGAGATAGAATGGGTACAGATTGCGTAGAGTGGATAGAATGGGCACGGATTGTGAAGAGTAGATAGAATGGGCACGGATTGTGAAGAGTGGATAGAATGGGCACAGATTGTGAAGAGTGGATAGAATGGGCACAGATTGTGAAGAGTGGATAGAATGGGTATGGATTGTGAAGAGTAGATAGAATGGGCACGGATTGTGAAGTGTAGATAGAATGGGCACGGATTGTGAAGAGATGATAGAATGGGCTTGGATTGTGAAGAGTAGATAGAATTGGCACGGATTGTGAAGAGTGGATAGAATGGGCACGGATTGTGACGAGTGGATAGAATGGGCAGGGATTGTGAAGAGTAGATAGAATGGGCATGGATTGAGAAGAGTAGATAGAATGGGCACGGATTGTGAAGAGTAGATAGAATGGGCATGGATTGTGAGGAGTGGATAGAATGGGCATGGATTGTGAAGAGTAGATAGAATGGGCATGGATTGTGAGGAATGGATAGAATGGGCACGGATTGTGAAGAGTAGATAGAATGGGCACAGATTGTGAAGAGTGGACAGAATGGGCACAGATTGTGAAGAGTGGATAGAATGGGCACGGAATGTGAAGAGTGGATAGAATGAGCACGGATTGTGAAGAGTAGATAGAATGGGAACAGATTGTGAAGAGTGGATAGAATGGGCATAGATTGTGAAGAGTGGATAGAATGGGCACGGATTGTGAAGAGTGGATAGAATGGGCACAGATTGTGAAGTGATGATAGAATGGGCACGCATTGTGAAGAGTAGATAGAATGGGCTTGGATTGTGAAGAGTAGATAGAATGGGCACAGATTGTGAAGAGTGGATAGAATGGGCACAGATTTTGAAGAGTGGATAGAATGGGTACGGATTGTGAATAGTGGATAGAATGGGTATGGATTGCGAAGAGTAGATAGAATGGGCACGGATTGTGAAATGTGGATAGAATGGGCACGGATTGTGAAGAGATGATAGAATGGGCTTGGATTGTGAAGAGTAGATAGAATTGGCACGGATTGTGAAGAGTGGATAGAATGGGCACGGATTGTGACGAGTGGATAGAATGGGCAGGGATTGTGAAGAGTAGATAGAATGGGTACAGGTTGTGAAGAGTGAATAGAATGGGCACGGATTGTGAAGAGTGGATAGAATGGGCACGGATTGTGAAGAGTAGAAAGAATGGGCATGGATTGTGAAGAGTGCATAGAATGGGTACAGATTGTGAAGAGTAGATAGAATGGGCACGGATTGTGAAGAGTAGATAGAATGGGCACGGATTGTGAAGAGTGGATAGAATGGGCACGGATTGTGAAGAGTGGATAGAATGGGCACGGATTGTGAAGAGTAGGTAGAATGGGAACAGATTGTGAAGTGTAGATAGAATGGGCACGGATTGTGAAGAGATGATAGAATGGGCTTGGATTGTGAAGAGTAGATAGAATTGGCACGGATTGTGAAGAGTGGATAGAATGGGCACGGATTGTGACGAGTGGATAGAATGGGCAGGGATTGTGAAGAGTAGATAGAATGGGTACAGGTTGAGAAGAGTGAATAGAATGGGCACGGATTGTGAAGAGTGGATAGAATGGGCACGGATTGTGAAGAGTAGAAAGAATGGGCATGGATTGTGAAGAGTGGATAGAATGGGTACAGATTGTGAAGAGTAGATAGAATAGGCACGGATTGTGAAGAGTGGATAGAATGGGCATAGATTGTGAAGAGTGGATAGAATGGGCACGGATTGTGAAGAGTGGATAGAATGGGCACAGATTGTGAAGTGACAATAGAATGGGCACGCATTGTGAAGAGTAGATAGAATGGGCACAGATTGTGAAGAGTGGATAGAATGGGCACAGATTGTGAAGAGTGGATAGAATGGGCACAGATTTTGAAGAGTGGATAGAATGGGTACGGATTGTGAATAGTGGATAGAATGGGCACAGATTGTGAAGAGTGGATAGAATTGCCACGGATTTGAAGAGTAGATAGAATGGGCACAGATTGTGAAGATTAGATAGAGTGGGCACGGATTGTGAAGAGTAGATAGAATGGGCACGGATTGTGACGAGTGGATAGAATGGGCACAGATTGTGAAGAGTGGATAGAATGGGCACAGATTTTGAAGAGTGGATAGAATGGGCACAGATTGTGAAGAGTCGATAGAATGGGCACAGATTGTGAAGAGTGGATAGAATGGGCACGGATTTGAAGAGTAGATAGAATGGGCACAGATTGTGAAGAGTAGATAGAATGGGCACAGATTGTTAAGAGTGGTTAGAATGTGCACGGATTGTGAAGAGTAGATAGAATGGGTACAGATTGTGAAGAGTGGATAGAATGGTCACGGATTGTGAAGTGTAGATAGAATGGGCACGGATTGTGAACAATGGATAGAATGGGCATGGATTGTGAAGAGTGGATAGAATGGGCACAGATTGTGAAGAGTAGAGAGAATGGGCACAGATTGTGAAGAGTGGATATTATGGGCACGGATTGTGAGGAGTGGATAGAATGGGCACGGATTGTGAAGAGTAGATAGGTTGGGCACAGATTGTGAAGAGTAGATAGAATGGGCACAGATTGTGAAGAGTGGATAGAATGGGCACAGATTGTGAAGATTGGATAGAATGGGCACAGATTGTGAAGAGTAGATAGAATGGGCACGGATTGTGAAGAGTGGATAGAATGGGCACAGATTGTGAAGAGTGGATAGAATGTGCACAGATTGTGAAGAGTAGATGGAATGGGCACAGATTGTGAAGAGTAGATAGAATGGGGATGCACTGTGAAGAGTGGGTAGAATGGGCACGGATTGTGAGGAGTTGATAGAAGGGGCACGGATTGCGAAGAGTGGATAGAATGGGCATGGATTGTGAAGAGTGGATAGAATGGGTACAGATTGTGAAGAGTAGATAGAATGGGCACAGATTGTGAAGAGTGGATAGAATGGGCACTGATTGTGAGGAGTGGATAGAATGGGCACGGATTGTGAAGAGTAGATAGATTGGGCACAGATTTTGAAGAGTAGATAGAATGGGCACGGACTGTGAAGAGTGGATAGAATGGGCATGGATTGTGAGGAGTTGATAGAATGGGCACGGATTGTGAAGAGTGGATAAAATGGGCAGAGATTGTGAAGAGTAGATAGAATGGGCACAGATTTTGATGAGTGGATAGAATGGGCACAGATTGTGAAGAGTGGATAGAATCGGCATGGATTGTGAAGAGTAGATAGAATGGGCACAGATTGTGAAGAGTGGATAGAACGGGCACAGATTGTGAAGAGTGGATAGAATGGGCACAGATTGTGAAGATTAGATAGAATGGGCACGGACTGTGAAGAGTGGATAGAATAGGCAAGGATTGTGAGGAGTTGATAGAATGGGCACGGATTGTGAAGAGTGGATAAAATGGGCACAGATTGTGAAGAGTAGATAGAATGGCTACGGGTTGTGAAGAGTAGACAGAATGGGGACGGATTGTGAAGAGTAGATAGAATGGGCACAGATTGTGAAGAGTGGATAGAATGGGCACAGATTGTGAAGAGTGTATAGAATGTGCACGGATTGTGAACATTAGATTGAATGGGTACAGATTGTGAAGAGTGGATAGAATGGGCACGGATTGTGAAGAGTGGATAGAATGGGCACAGATTGTGAAGAGCGGATAGAATGGGCACAGATTGTGAAGAGTAGATAGAATGGGCACAGATTGTGAAGAGTGGATAGAATGGGCACAGATTGTGAAGAGTGGATAGAATGGGCACAGATTGTGAAGAGGAGATACAATGGGTACAGATTGCGTAGAGTGGATAGAATGGGCACGGATTGTGAAGAGTGGATAGAACGGGCACGGATTGTGAAGAGTAGATAGAATGGGCACGGATTGTGAAGAGTGGATAGAATGGGTACAGATTGTAAAGAGTGGATAGAATGGGCACGGATTGTGAAGAATTCATAGAATGGGCACGGATTGTGAAGAGTGGATAGAATGGGCACGGATTGTGAAGAGTGGATAGAATGGGCACGGATTGTGAAGAGTAGATAGAATGGGCACAGATTGTGAAGAGTGGGTAGAATGGGCACAGATTGTGAAGAGTGGATAGAATGGGTATGGATTGTCAGGAGTAGATTGAATGGGCTCGGAATGTGAAGAGTAGATAGAATGGGTACAGATTGTGAAGAGTAGATAGAATGGGCATGGATTGTGAAGAGTAGATAGAATGGGCACGGATTGTGAAGTGTAGATAGAATGGACATGGATTGTGAAGGGTAGAGAGAATGGGCACAGATTGTGAAGAGTAGATAGAATGGTCACGGATTGTGAAGAGTGGCTGGAATGGGCACGGACTGTGAAGAGTGGATAGAATGGGCACAGGTTGTGAAGAGTAGATAGAATGGGCAGGGATTGTGAAGAGTAGATAGAATGGGCACAGATTGTTAAGAGTGGATAGAATGGGCACGGATTGTGAAGAGTAGATAGAATGGGTACAGATTGTGAAGAGTGAATAGAATGATCACGGATTGTGAAGTGTAGATAGAATGGGCACGGATTGTGAACAATGGATAGAATGGGCACGGATTGTGAAGAGTAGATAGAATGGGCACAGATTGTGAAGAGTGGACAGAATGGGCACAGATTGTGAAGAGTGGATAGAATGGGCACGGAATGTGAAGAGTGGATAGAATGGGCACGGATTGTGAAGAGTAGATAGAATGGGAACAGATTGTGAAGAGTGGATAGAATGGGCATAGATTGTGAAGAGTGGATAGAATGGGCACGGATTGTGAAGAGTGGATAGAATGGGCACAGATTGTGAAGTGACGATAGAATGGGCACGCATTGTGAAGAGTAGATAGAATGGGCACAGATTGTGAAAAGTGGATAGAATGGGCACAGATTGTGAAGAGTGGATAGAATGGGCACAGATTTTGAAGAATGGATAGAATGGGTACGGATTGTGAATAGTGGATAGAATGGGCACAGATTGTGAAGAGTGGATAGAATTGCCACGGATTTGAAGAGTAGATAGAATGGGCACAGATTGTGAAGAGTAGATAGAATGGGCACGGATTGTGAAGAGCAGATAGAATGGGCACGGATTGTGAAGAGTGGATAGAATGGGCACAGATTGTGAAGAATGCATAGAATGGGCACAGATTTTGAAGAGTGGATAGAATGGGCACAGATTGTGAAGAGTGGATAGAATGGGCACAGATTGTGAAGAGTGGATAGAATGGGCACGGATTTGAAGAGTGGATAGAATGGGCACAGATTGTGAAGAGTAGATAGAATGGGCACTGATTGTTAAGAGTGGTTAGAATGTGCACGGATTGTGAAGAGTAGATAGAATGGGCACGGATTGTGAAGTGTAGATAGAATGGGCACGGATTGTGAACAATGGATAGAATGGGCATGGATTGTGAAGGGTGGATAGAATGGGCACAGATTGTGAAGAGTAGAGAGAATGGGCACAGATTGTGAAGAGTGGATATTATGGGCACGGATTGTGAGGAGTGGATAGAATGGGCACGGATAGTGAAGAGTAGATAGGTTGGGCACAGATTGTGAAGAGTGGATAGAATGGGCACAGATTGTGAAGATTGGATAGAATGGGCACAGATTGTGAAGAGTAGATAGAATGGGCACGGATTGTGAAGAGTGGATAGAATGGGCACAGATTGTGAAGAGTGGATAGAATGTGCACAGATTGTGAAGTGTAGATAGAATGGGCACCGATTGTGAAGAGTAGATAGAATGGGGATGCACTGTGAAGAGTGGGTAGAATGGGCACGGATTGTGAGGAGTTGATAGAAGGGGCACGGATTGCGAAGAGTGGATAGAATGGGCATGGATTGTGAAGATTGGATAGAATGGGTACAGATTGTGAAGAGTAGATAGAATGGGCACAGATTGTGAAGAGTGGATAGAATGGGCACTGATTGTGAGGAGTGGATAGAATGGGCACGGATTGTGAAGAGTAGATAGATTGGGCACAGATTTTGAAGAGTAGATAGAATGGGCACGGACTGTGAAGAGTGGATAGAATGGGCATGGATTGTGAGGAGTTGATAGAATGGGCACGGATGTGAAGAGTGGATAAAATGGGCAGAGATTGTGAAGAGTAGATAGAATGGGTACGGATTGTGAAGAGTAGATAGAATGGGCACGGATTGTGAAGAGTAGATAGAATGGGCACAGATTTTGATGAGTGGATAGAATGGGCACAGATTGTGAAGAGTGGATAGAATCGGCATGGATTGTGAAGAGTAGATAGAATGGGCACAGATTGTGAAGAGTGGATAGAACGGGCACAGATTGTGAAGAGTGGATAGAATGGGCACAGATTGTGAAGATTAGATAGAATGGGCACGGACTGTGAAGAGTGGATAGAATAGGCAAGGATTGTGAGGAGTTGATAGAATGGGCACGGATTGTGAAGAGTGGATAAAATGGGCACAGATTGTGAAGAGCAGATAGAATGGCTACGGGTTGTGAAGAGTAGACAGAATGGGGACGGATTGTGAAGAGTAGATAGAATGGGCACAGATTGTGAAGAGTGGATAGAATGGGCACAGATTGTGAAGAGTGTATAGAATGTGCACGGATTGTGAACATTAGATTGAATGGGTACAGATTGTGAAGAGTGGATAGAATGGGCACGGATTGTGAAGAGTGGATAGAATGGGCACAGATTGTGAAGAGCAGATAGAATGGGCACAGATTGTGAAGAGTAGATAGAATGGGCACAGATTGTGAAGAGTGGATAGAATGGGCATAGATTGTGAAGATTGGATAGAATGGGCACAGATTGTGAAGAGGAGATAGAATGGGTGCAGATTGCGTAGAATGGATAGAATGGGCACGGATTGTGAAGAGTAGATAGAATGGGCACGGATTGTGAAGAGTGGATAGAATGGGCACAGATTGTGAAGAGTGGATAGAATGGGCACAGATTGTGAAGAGTGGATAGAATGGGTATGGATTGTGAAGAGTAGATAGAATGGGCACAGATTGTGAAGTGTAGATAGAATGGGCAGGGATTGTGAAGAGATGATAGAATGGGCTTGGATTGTGAAGAGTAGATAGAATGGGCACGGATTGTGAAGAGTGGATAGAATGGGCACGGATTGTGATGAGTGGATAGAATTGGCAGGGATTGTGAAGAGTAGATAGAATGGGCACAGATTGTGAAGTGTATATAGAATGGGCAGGGATTGTGAAGAGATGATAGAATGGGCTTGGATTGTGAAGAGTGGATAGAATGGGCATAGATTGTGAAGAGTGGATAGAATGGGCACGGATTGTGAAGACTGGATAGAATGGGCATGGACTGTGACGAGTAGATAGAATGGGCACAGATTGTGAAGAGTGGATAGAATGGGCACGGATTGTGAAGAGTGGATAGAATGGGCACAGATTGTGAAGGGTAGATAGAATGGGCATGGATTGTGAGGAGTGGATAGAATGGGCACGGATTGTGAAGAGTAGATAGAATGGGCACAGATTGTGAAGAGTGGACAGAATGGGCACAGATTGTGAAGAGTGGATAGAATGGGCACGGAATGTGAAGAGTGGATAGAATGGGCACGGATTGTGAAGAGTAGATAGAATGGGAACAGATTGTGAAGAGTGGATAGAATGGGCATAGATTGTGAAGAGTGGGTAGAATGGGCACGGATTGTGAAGAGTGGATAGAATGGGCACAGATTGTGAAGTGACGATAGAATGGGCACGCATTGTGAAGAGTAGATAGAATGGGCACAGATTGTGAAGAGTGGATAGAATGGGCACAGATTGTGAAGAGTGGATAGAATGGGCACAGATTTTGAAGACTGGATAGAATGGGTACGGATTGTGAATCGTGGATAGAATGGGCACAGATTGTGAAGAGGTGATAGAATGGCCATGGATTTGAAGAGTAGATAGAATGGGCACAGATTGTGAAGAGTAGATAGAATGGGCACGGATTGTGAAGAGTAGATAGAATGGGCACGGATTGTGAAGAGTGGATAGAATGGGCACAGATTATGAAGAGTGGATAGAATGGGCACAGATTTTGAAGAGTGGATAGAATGGGCACAGATTGTGAAGAGTGGATAGAATGGGCACAGATTGTGAAGAGTAGAAAAAATGGGCACAGATTGTGAAGAGTAGATAGAATGGGCACGGATTGTGAAGAGTAGATAGAATGGGCACAGAATGTTAAGAGTGGATAGAATGCGCACGGATTGTGAAGAGTAGATAGAATGGGTACAGATTGTGAAGAGTGGATAGAATGGTCACGGATTGTGAAGTGTAGATAGAATGGGCACAGATTGAGAACAATGGATAGAATGGGCATGGATTGTGAAGAGTGGATAGAATGGGCACAGATTGTGAAGAGTGGATAGAATGGGCACGAATTGTGAGGAATGGATAGAATGGGCACAGATTGTGAAGTGTAGATAGAATGGGCACGGATTGTGAAGAGTGGATAGAATGGGCACAGACTGTGAAGATTAGATAGAATGGGCACGGATTGTGAAGAGTAGATAGAATGGGCACAGATTGTGAAGAGTGGATAGAATGGGCACAGATTGTGAAGATTGGATAGAATGGGCACGGATTGTGAAGAGTAGATAGAATGGGCACAGATTGTGAAGAGTGGATAGAATGGGCACAGATTGTGAAGAGTGGATAGAATGGGCACAGATTGTGAAGAGTAGATAGAATGGGCTCAGACTGTGAAGAGTGGATAGAATAGGCACGGATTGTGAGGAGTTGATAGAATGGGTACAGATTGTGAAGAGTGTATAGAATGGGCACGGATTGTGAAGAGTAGATAGAATGGGCATGGATTGTGAAGAGTGGGTAGAATGGGCACAGATTGTGAAGAGTGGATAGAATGGGCACAGATTGAGAAGAGTGGATAGAATGGGTATGGATTGTGGAGAGTAGATAGAATGGGCACGGATTGTGAAGAGTAGATAGAATGGGTACAGATTGTGATGAGTGGATAGAATGGGCATGGATTGTGAAGAGTAGAAAGTATGGGCACGGATTGTGAAGAGTGGATAAAATGGGCATGGATTGTGAAGAGTCGATAGAATGGGCATGGATTGTGAAGAGTAGATTGAATTGGCACAGATTGTGAAGAGGGCATAGAATGGGTACAGATTGTGAAGAGTAGATAGAATGGGCATGGATTGTGAAGAGTAGATAGAACGGGCACGGATTGTGAAGAGAAGATAGAAGGGGTACAGATTGTGAAGAGTGGATAGAATGGGCAAGGATTGTGAAGAGTGGATAGAATGGGCACAGATTGTGAAGAGTGGATAGAACGGGCACAGATTGTGAAGATTGGATAGAATGGGCACGGATTGTGAAGAGTAGATAGAATGGGCACAGATTGTGAAGAGTGGATAGAATGGGCACAGATTGTGAAGAGTGGATAGAATGGGCACAGATTGTGAAGAGTAGATAGAATGGGCTCAGACTGTGAAGAGTGGATAGAATAGGCACGGATTGTGAGGAGTTGATAGAATGGGTACAGATTGTGAAGAGTGTATAGAATGGGCACGGATTGTGAAGAGTAGATAGAATGGGCATGGATTGTGAAGAGTGGGTAGAATGGGCACAGATTGTGAAGAGTGGATAGAATGGGCACAGATTGAGAAGAGTGGATAGAATGGGTATGGATTGTGGAGAGTAGATAGAATGGGCACGGATTGTGAAGAGTAGATAGAATGGGTACAGATTGTGAAGAGTGGATAGAATGGGCATGGATTGTGAAGAGTAGAAAGTATGGGCACGGATTGTGAAGAGTGGATAAAATGGGCATGGATTGTGAAGAGTCGATAGAATGGGCATGGATTGTGAAGAGTAGATTGAATTGGCACAGATTGTGAAGAGGGCATAGAATGGGTACAGATTGTGAAGAGTAGATAGAATGGGCATGGATTGTGAAGAGTAGATAGAACGGGCACGGATTGTGAAGAGAAGATAGAAGGGGTACAGATTGTGAAGAGTGGATAGAATGGGCAAGGATTGTGAAGAGTGGATAGAATGGGCATGGATTGTGAAGTGTAGATAGAATGGGCACAGATTGTGAAGAGTGGATAGAATGGGTACCGATTGTGAAGAGTAGATAGCATGGGTACTGACTGTGAAGAGTGGATAGAATGGGCACGGATTCTGAAGAGTGGATAGAATGGGCACGGATTGTGAAGAGTAGATAGAATTGGCATGGATTGTGAAGAGTGGATAGAATGGGCACGGATTGTGAAGAGTGGATAGAATGGGAACGGATTGTGAAGAGTAGATGGAATGGGTACGGATTGTGAAGAGTAGTTAGAATGGGCATGGATTGTGAAGAGTGGATAGAATGGGCACAGATTGTGAAGAGTAGACAGAATGGGTACAGATTGTGAAGAGTAGAAAGAATGGGCACAGATTGTGAAGAGTAGGTAGAATGGGCACGGATTGTGAAGAGTAGATAGAATGGGCACGGATTGTGAAGAGTAGATAGAATGGGTACAGATTGTGAAGAGTGGATAGAATGGGCACGGATTGTGAAGAGTAGATAGAATGGGCACGGATTGTGAAGAGTGGATAGAACGGGCACGGATTGTGAAGAGTAGATAGAATGGGCACGGATTGTGAAGAGTGGATAGAATGGGCACAGATTGTGAAGAGTGGATAGAATGGGCACGGATTGTGAAGAGTGGATAGAATGGGTACAGATTGTAAAGAGTGGATAGAATGGGCACGGATTGTGAAGAATTCATAGAATGGGCACGAATTGTGAAGAGTGGATAGAATGGGCACGGATTGTGAAGAGTGGATAGAATGGGCACGGATTGTGAAGAGTAGATAGAATGGGCACAGATTGTGAAGAGTGGATAGAATGGGCACAGATTGTGAAGAGTGGATAGAATGGGTATGGATTGTCAGGAGTAGATTGAATGGGCACGGAATGTGAAGAGTAGATAGAATGGGGACAGATTGTGAAGAGTAGATAGAATGGGCATGGATTGTGAAGAGTAGATAGATTGGGCACGGATTGTGAAGAGTAGAGAGAATGGGCACAGATTGTGAAGAGTAGATAGAATGGGCACGGATTGTGAAGAGTGGCTGGAATGGGCACGGATTGTGAAGAGTGGATAGAATGGGCACAGGTTGTGAAGAGTAGATAGAATGGGCAGGGATTGTGAAGAGTAGATAGAATGGGCACAGATTGTTGAGAGTGGATAGAATGGGCACGGATTGTGAAGAGTAGATAGAATGGGTACAGATTGTGAAGAGTGGATAGAATGATCACGGATTGTGAAGTGTAGGTAGAATGGGCACGGATTGTGAACAATGGATAGAATGGGCACGGATTGTGAAGAGTAGATAGAATGGGCCCGGATTGTGAAGAGTGGATAGAATGGGCAAGAATTGTGAAGAGTAGATAGAATGGGCACAGATTGTGAAGAGTGGATAGAATGGGCATGGATTGTGAAGTGTGGATAGAATGGGCACAGATTGTGAAGAGTAGATAGAATGGGCACAGATTGTGAAGAGTGGATAGAATGGGCACTGATTGTGAGGAGTGGGTAGAATGGGCACGGATTGTGAAGAGTAGATAGATTGGGCACAGATTTTGAAGAGTAGATAGAATGGGCACGGACTGTGAAGAGTGGATAGAATGGGCACGGATTGAGAGGAGTTGATAGAATGGGCACGGATTGTGAAGAGTGGATAAAATGGGCAGAGATAGTGAAGAGTAGATAGAATGGGTACTGATTGTGAAGAGTAGATAGAATGGGCACGGATTGTGAAGAGTAGATAGAATGGGCACAGATTGTGAAGAGTGGATAGAATGGGCACAGATTGTGAAGAGTGGATAGAATGGGCATGGATTGTGAAGAGTAGATAGAATGGGCACAGATTGTGAAGAGTGGATAGAATGGGCACAGATTGTGAAGAGTTGATAGAATGGGCACAGATTGTGAAGATTAGATAGAATGGGCACGGACTGTGAAGAGTGGATAGAATAGGCAAGGATTGTGAGGAGTTGATAGAATGGGAACGGATTGTGAAGAGTGGATAAACTGGGCACAGATTGTGAAGAGTAGATAGAATGGCGACGGGTTGTGAAGAGTAGACAGAATGGGCACGGATTCTGAAGAGTAGATAGAATGGGCACAGATTGTGAAGAGTGGATAGAATGGTCGCAGATTGTGAAGAGTGCGTAGAATGTGCACGGATTGTGAACATTAGATAGAATGGGTACAGATTGTGAAGAGTGGATAGAATGGGCACGGATTGTGAAGAGTGGATAGAATGGGCACAGATTGTGAAGAGCGGATAGAATGGGCACAGATTGTGAAGAGTAGATAGAATGGGCACAGATTGTGAAGAGTGGATAGAATGGGCACAGATTGTGAAGAGTGGATAGAATGGGCACAGATTGTGAAGAGGAGATAGAATGGGTACAGCTTGCGTAGAGTGGATAGAATGGGCACGGATTGTGAAGAGTAGATAGAATGGGCACGGATTGTGAAGAGTGGATAGAATGGGCACAGATTGTGAAGAGTGGATAGAATGGGCACAGATTGTGAAGAGTGGATAGAATGGGTATGGATTGTGAAGAGTAGATAGAATGGGCACGGATTGTGAAGTGTAGATAGAATGGGCACGGATTGTGAAGAGATGATAGAATGGGCTTGGATTGTGAAGAGTAGATAGAATTGGCACGGATTGTGAAGAGTGGATAGAAAGTGCACGGATTGTGACGAGTGGATAGAATGGGCAGGGATTGTGAAGAGTAGATAGAATGGGTACAGGTTGTGAAGAGTGAATAGAATGGGCACGGATTGTGAAGAGTGGATAGAATGGGCACGGATTGTGAAGAGTAGAAAGAATGGGCATGGATTGTGAAGAGTGGATAGAATGGCTACAGATTGTGAAGAGTAGATAGAATAGGCACGGATTGTGAAGAGTAGATAGAATGGGCACGGATTGTGAAGAGTGGATAGAATGGGCACGGATTGTGAAGAGTGGATAGAATGGGCACGGATTGTGAAGAGTAGATAGAATGGGAACAGATTGTGAAGAGTGGATAGAATGGGCATAGATTGTGAAGAGTGGATAGAATGGGCACGGATTGTGAAGACTGGATAGAATGGGCATGGACTGTGACGAGTAGATAGAATGGGCACAGATTGTGAAGAGTGGATAGAATGGGCACGGATTGTGAAGAGTGGATAGAATGGGCACAGATTGTGAAGAGTAGATAGAATGGGCATGGATTGTGAGGAATGGATAGAATGGGCACGGATTGTGAAGAGTAGATAGAATGGGCACAGATTGTGAAGAGTGGACAGAATGGGCACAGATTGTGAAGAGTGGATAGTATGGGCACGGAATGTGAAGAGTGGATAGAATGGGCACGGATTGTGAAGAGTAGATAGAATGGGAACAGATTGTGAAGAGTGGATAGAATGGGCATAGATTGTGAAGAGTGGATAGAATGGGCACGGATTGTGAAGAGTGGATAGAATGGGCACAGATTGTGAAGTGATGATAGAATGGGCACGCATTGTGAAGAGTAGATAGAATGGGCACAGATTGTGAAGAGTGGATAGAATGGGCACAGATTGTGAAGAGTGGATAGAATGGGCACAGATTTTGAAGAGTGGATAGAATGGGTACGGATTGTGAATAGTGGATAGAATGGGTATGGATTGCGAAGAGTAGATAGAATGGGCACGGATTGTGAAATGTGGATAGAATGGGCACGGATTGTGAAGAGATGATAGAATGGGCTTGGATTGTGAAGAGTAGATAGAATTGGCACGGATTGTGAAGAGTGGATAGAATGGGCACGGATTGTGACGAGTGGATAGAATGGGTACGGATTGTGAATAGTGGATAGAATGGGTATGGATTGTGAAGAGTAGATAGGATGGGCACGGATTTTGAAGTGTAGATAGAATGGGCACGGATTGTGAAGAGATGATAGAATGGGCTTGGATTGTGAAGAGTAGATAGAATTGGCACGGATTGTGAAGAGTGGATAGAATGGGCACGGATTGTGACGAGTGGATAGAATGGGCAGGGATTGTGAAGAGTAGATAGAATGGGTACAGGTTGTGAAGAGTGAATAGAATGGGCACGGATTGTGAAGAGTGGATAGAATGGGCACGGATTGTGAAGAGTAGAAAGAATGGGCATGGATTGTGAAGAGTGGATAGAATGGGTACAGATTGTGAAGAGTAGATAGAATGGGCACGGATTGTGAAGAGTAGATAGAATGGGCACGGATTGTGAAGAGTGGATAGAATGGGCACGGATTGTGAAGAGTGGATAGAATGGGCACGGATTGTGAAGAGTAGATAGAATGGGAACAGATTGTGAAGAGTGGATAGAATGGGCATAGATTGTGAAGAGTGGATAGAATGGGCACGGATTGTGAAGACTGGATCGAATGGGCATGCACTGTGACGAGTAGATAGAATGGGCACAGATTGTGAAGAGTGGATAGAATGGGCACGGATTGTGAAGAGTAGATAGAATGGGCATGGATTGAGAAGAGTAGATAGAATGGGCACGGATTGTGAAGATTAGATAGAATGGGCATGGATTGTGAGGAGTGGATAGAATGGGCATGGATTGTGAAGAGTAGATAGAATGGGCACAGATTGTGAAGAGTGGACAGAATGGGCACAGATTGTGAAGAGTGGATAGAATGGGCACGGAATGTGAAGAGTGGATAGAATGGGCACGGATTGTGAAGAGTAGATAGAATGGGAACAGATTGTGAAGAGTGGATAGAATGGGCATAGATTGTGAAGAGTGGATAGAATGGGCACGGATTGTGAAGAGTGGATAGAATGGGCACAGATTGTGAAGTGACAATAGAATGGGCACGCATTGTGAAGAGTAGATAGAATGGGCACAGATTGTGAAGAGTGGATAGAATGGGCACAGATTGTGAAGAGTGGATAGAATGGGCACAGATTTTGAAGAGTGGATAGAATGGGTACGGATTGTGAATAGTGGATAGAATGAGCACAGATTGTGAAGAGTGGATAGAATTGCCACGGATTTGAAGAGTAGATAGAATGGGCACAGATTGTGAAGAGTAGATAGAATGGGCACGGATTGTGAAGAGTAGATAGAATGGGCACGGATTGTGACGAGTGGATAGAATGGGCACAGATTGTGAAGAGTGGATAGAATGGGCACAGATTTTGAAGAGTGGATAGAATGGGCACAGATTGTGAAGAGTCGATAGAATGGGCACAGATTGTGAAGAGTGGATAGAATGGGCACGGATTTGAAGAGTAGATAGAATGGGCACAGATTTTGAAGAGTAGATAGAATGGGCACAGATTGTTAAGAGTGGTTAGAATGTGCACGGATTGTGAAGAGTAGATAGAATGGGTACAGATTGTGAAGAGTGGATAGAATGGTCACGGATTGTGAAGTGTAGATAGAATGGGCACGGATTGTGAACAATGGATAGAATGGGCATGGATTGTGAAGAGTGGATAGAATGGGCACAGATTGTGAAGAGTAGAGAGAATGGGCACAGATTGTGAAGAGTGGATATTATGGGCACGGATTGTGAGGAGTGGATAGAATGGGCACGGATTGTGAAGAGTAGATAGGTTGGGCACAGATTGTGAAGAGTAGATAGAATGGGCACAGATTGTGAAGAGTGGATAGAATGGGCACAGATTGTGAAGATTGGATAGAATGGGCACAGATTGTGAAGAGTAGATAGAATGGGCACGGATTGTGAAGAGTGGATAGAATGGGCACAGATTGTGAAGAGTGGATAGAATGTGCACAGATTGTGAAGAGTAGATGGAATGGGCACAGATTGTGAAGAGTAGATAGAATGGGGATGCACTGTGAAGAGTGGGTAGAATGGGCACGGATTGTGAGGAGTTGATAGAAGGGGCACGGATTGCGAAGAGTGGATAGAATGGGCATGGATTGTGAAGAGTGGATAGAATGGGTACAGATTGTGAAGAGTAGATAGAATGGGCACAGATTGTGAAGAGTGGATAGAATGGGCACTGATTGTGAGGAGTGGATAGAATGGGCACGGATTGTGAAGAGTAGATAGATTGGGCACAGATTTTGAAGAGTAGATAGAATGGGCACGGACTGTGAAGTGTGGATAGAATGGGCATGGATTGTGAGGAGTTGATAGAATGGGCACGGATTGTGAAGAGTGGATAAAATGGGCAGAGATTGTGAAGAGTAGATAGAATGGGCACAGATTTTGATGAGTGGATAGAATGGGCACAGATTGTGAAGAGTGGATAGAATCGGCATGGATTGTGAAGAGTAGATAGAATGGGCACAGATTGTGAAGAGTGGATAGAACGGGCACAGATTGTGAAGAGTGGATAGAATGGGCACAGATTGTGAAGATTAGATAGAATGGGCACGGACTGTGAAGAGTGGATAGAATAGGCAAGGATTGTGAGGAGTTGATAGAATGGGCACGGATTGTGAAGAGTGGATAAAATGGGCACAGATTGTGAAGAGTAGATAGAATGGCTACGGGTTCTGAAGAGTAGACAGAATGGGGACGGATTGTGAAGAGTAGATAGAATGGGCACAGATTGTGAAGAGTGGATAGAATGGGCACAGATTGTGAAGAGTGTATAGAATGTGCACGGATTGTGAACATTAGATTGAATGGGTACAGATTGTGAAGAGTGGATAGAATGGGCACGGATTGTGAAGAGTGGATAGAATGGGCACAGATTGTGAAGAGCGGATAGAATGGGCACAGATTGTGAAGAGTAGATAGAATGGGCACAGATTGTGAAGAGTGGATAGAATGGGCACAGATTGTGAAGAGTGGATAGAATGGGCACAGATTGTGAAGAGGAGATACAATGGGTACAGATTGCGTAGAGTGGATAGAATGGGCACGGATTGTGAAGAGTGGATAGAACGGGCACGGATTGTGAAGAGTAGATAGAATGGGCACGGATTGTGAAGAGTGGATAGAATGGGCACAGATCGTGAAGAGTGGATAGAATGGGCACGGATTGTGAAGAGTGGATAGAATGGGTACAGATTGTAAAGAGTGGATAGAATGGGCACGGATTGTGAAGAATTCATAGAATGGGCACGGATTGTGAAGAGTGGATAGAATGGGCACGGATTGTGAAGAGTGGATAGAATGGGCACGGATTGTGAAGAGTAGATAGAATGGGCACAGATTGTGAAGAGTGGGTAGAATGGGCACAGATTGTGAAGAGTGGATAGAATGGGTATGGATTGTCAGGAGTAGATTGAATGGGCTCGGAATGTGAAGAGTAGATAGAATGGGTACAGATTGTGAAGAGTAGATAGAATGGGCATGGATTGTGAAGAGTAGATAGAATGGGCACGGATTGTGAAGTGTAGATAGAATGGACATGGATTGTGAAGAGTAGAGAGAATGGGCACAGATTGTGAAGAGTAGTTAGAATGGTCACGGATTGTGAAGAGTGGCTGGAATGGGCACGGATTGTGAAGAGTGGATAGAATGGGCACAGGTTGTGAAGAGTAGATAGAATGGGCAGGGATTGTGAAGAGTAGATAGAATGGGCACAGATTGTTAAGAGTGGATAGAATGGGCACGGATTGTGAAGAGTAGATAGAATGGGTACAGATGGTGAAGAGTGGATAGAATGATCACGGATTGTGAAGTGTAGATAGAATGGGCACGGATTGTGAACAATGGATAGAATGGGCACGGATTGTGAAGAGTAGATAGAATGGGCCCGGATTGTGAAGAGTGGATAGAATGGGCAAGAATTCTGAAGAGCAGATAGAATGGGCACAGATTGTGAAGAGTGGATACAATGGGCATGGATTGTGAAGAGTGGATAGAATGGGCACAGATTGTGAAGAGTAGATAGAATGGGCACAGATTGTGAAGAGTGGATAGAATGGGCACTGATTGTGAGGAGTGGGTAGAATGGGCACGGATTGTGAAGAGTAGATAGATTGGGCACAGATTTTGAAGATTAGATAGAATGGGCACGGACTGTGAAGAGTGGATAGAGTGGGCACGGATTGTGAGGAGTTGATAGAATGGGCACGGATTGTGAAGAGTGGATAAAATGGGCAGAGATAGTGAAGAGTAGATAGAATGGGTACTGATTGTGAAGAGTAGATAGAATGGGCACGGATTGTGAAGAGTAGATAGAATGGGCACAGATTGTGAAGAGTGGATAGAATGGGCACAGATTGTGAAGAGTGGATAGAATGGGCATGGATTGTGAAGAGTAGATAGAATGGGCACAGATTGTGAAGAGTGGATAGAATGGGCACAGATTGTGAAGAGTGGATAGAATGGGCACAGATTGTGAAGATTAGATAGAATGGGCACGGACTGTGAAGAGTGGATAGAATAGGCAAGGATTGTGAGGAGTTGATAGAATGGGAACGGATTGTGAAGAGTGGATAAAATGGGCACAGATTGTGAAGAGTAGATAGAATGGCTACGGGTTGTGAAGAGTAGACAGAATGGGCACGGATTCTGAAGAGTAGATAGAATGGGCACAGATTGTGAAGAGTGGATAGAATGGGCACTGATTGTGAGGAGTGGATAGAATGGGCACGGATTGTGAAGAGTAGATAGAATGGGCACGGACTGTGAAGAGTGGATAGAATGGGCATGGATTGTGAGGAGTTCATAGAATGGGCACGGATTGTGAAGAGTGGATAAAATGGGCAGAGATTGTGAAGAGTAGATAGAATGGGTACGGATTGTGAAGAGTAGATAGAATGGGCACGGATTGTGAAGAGTAGATAGAATGGGCACAGATTTTGATGAGTGGATAGAATGGGCACAGTTTGTGAAGAGTGGATAGAATCGGCATGGATTGTGAAGAGTCGATAGAATGGGCACAGATTGTGAAGAGTGGATAGAACGGGCACAGATTGTGAAGAGTGGATAGAATGGGCACAGATTGTGAAGATTAGATAGAATGGGCACGGACTGTGAAGAGTGGATAGAATAGGCAAGGATTGTGAGGAGTTGATAGAATGGGCACGGATTGTGAAGAGTGGATAAAATGGGCACAGATTGTGAAGAGTAGATAGAATGGCTACGGGTTGTGAAGAGTAGACAGAATGGGGACGGATTGTGAAGAGTAGATAGAATGGGCACAGATTGTGAAGAGTGGATAGAATGGGCACAGATTGTGAAGAGTGTATAGAATGTGCACGGATTGTGAACATTAGATTGAATGGGTACAGATTGTGAAGAGTGGATAGAATGGGCACGGATTGTGAAGAGTGGATAGAATGGGCACAGATTGTGAAGAGCGGATAGAATGGGCACAGATTGTGAAGAGTAGATAGAATGGGCACAGATTGTGAAGAGTGGATAGAATGGGCACAGATTGTGAAGAGTGGATAGAATGGGCACAGATTGTGAAGAGGAGATAGAATGGGTACAGATTGCGTAGAGTGGATAGAATGGGCATGGATTGTGAAGAGTGGATAGAACGGGCACGGATTGTGAAGAGTAGATAGAATGGGCACGGATTGTGAAGAGTGGATAGAATGGGCACAGATCGTGAAGAGTGGATAGAATGGGCACGGATTGTGAAGAGTAGATAGAATGGGCACGGATTGTGAAGTGTAGATAGAATGGACATGGATTGTGAAGAGTAGAGAGAATGGGCACAGATTGTGAAGAGTAGATAGAATGGTCACGGATTGTGAAGAGTGGCTGGAATGGGCACGGATTGTGAAGAGTGGATAGAATGGGCAGGGATTGTGAAGAGTAGATAGAATGGGCACAGATTGTTAAGATTGGATAGAATGGGCACGGATTGTGAAGAGTAGATAGAATGGGTACAGATTGTGAAGAGTGGATAGAATGATCACGGATTGTGAAGTGTAGATAGAATGGGCACGGATTGTGAACAATGGATAGAATGGGCACGGATTGTGAAGAGTGGATAGAATGGGCCCGGATTGTGAAGAGTGGATAGAATGGGCCCGGATTGTGAAGAGTGGATAGAATGGGCAAGAATTCTGAAGAGTAGATAGAATGGGCACAGATTGTGAAGAGTGGATAGAATGGGCATGGATTGTGAAGAGTGGATAGAATGGGCACAGATTGTGAAGAGTAGATAGAATGGGCACAGATTGTGAAGAGTGGATAGAATGGGCACTGATTGTGAGGAGTGGGTAGAATGGGCACGGATTGTGAAGAGTAGATAGATTGGGCACAGATTTTGAAGAGTAGATAGAATGGGCACGGACTGTGAAGAGTGGATAGAGTGGGCACGGATTGTGAGGAGTTGATAGAATGGGCACGGATTGTGAAGAGTGGATAAAATGGGCAGAGATAGTGAAGAGTAGATAGAATGGGTACTGATTGTGAAGAGTAGATAGAATGGGCACGGATTGTGAAGAGTAGATAGAATGGGCACAGATTGTGAAGAGTGGATAGAATGGGCACAGATTGTGAAGAGTGGATAGAATGGGCATGGATTGTGAAGAGTAGATAGAATGGGCACAGATTGTGAAGAGTGGATAGAATGGGCACAGATTGTGAAGAGTGGATAGAATGGGCACAGATTGTGAAGATTAGATAGAATGGGCACGGACTGTGAAGAGTGGATAGAATAGGCAAGGATTGTGAGGAGTTGATAGAATGGGAACGGATTGTGAAGAGTGGATAAAATGGGCACAGATTGTGAAGAGTAGATAGAATGGCTACGGGTTGTGAAGAGTAGACAGAATGGGCACGGATTCTGAAGAGTAGATAGAATGGGCACAGATTGTGAAGAGTGGATAGAATGGGCACTGATTGTGAGGAGTGGATAGAATGGGCACGGATTGTGAAGAGTAGATAGATTGGGCACAGATTTTGAAGAGTAGATAGAATGGGCACGGACTGTGAAGAGTGGATAGAATGGGCATGGATTGTGAGGAGTTCATAGAATGGGCACGGATTGTGAAGAGTGGATAAAATGGGCAGAGATTGTGAAGAGTAGATAGAATGGGTACGGATTGTGAAGAGTAGATAGAATGGGCACGGATTGTGAAGAGTAGATAGAATGGGCACAGATTTTGATGAGTGGATAGAATGGGCACAGATTGTGAAGAGTGGATAGAATCGGCATGGATTGTGAAGAGTCGATAGAATGGGCACAGATTGTGAAGAGTGGATAGAACGGGCACAGATTGTGAAGAGTGGATAGAATGGGCACAGATTGTGAAGATTAGATAGAATGGGCACGGACTGTGAAGAGTGGATAGAATAGGCAAGGATTGTGAGGAGTTGATAGAATGGGCACGGATTGTGAAGAGTGGTAAAAATGGGCACAGATTGTGAAGAGTAGATAGAATGGCTACGGGTTGTGAAGAGTAGACAGAATGGGGACGGATTGTGAAGAGTAGATAGAATGGGCACAGATTGTGAAGAGTGGATAGAATGGGCACAGATTGTGAAGAGTGTATAGAATGTGCACGGATTGTGAACATTAGATTGAATGGGTACAGATTGTGAAGAGTGGATAGAATGGGCACGGATTGTGAAGAGTGGATAGAATGGGCACAGATTGTGAAGAGCGGATAGAATGGGCACAGATTGTGAAGAGTAGATAGAATGGGCACAGATTGTGAAGAGTGGATAGAATGGGCACAGATTGTGAAGAGTGGATAGAATGGGCACAGATTGTGAAGAGGAGATAGAATGGGTACAGATTGCGTAGAGTGGATAGAATGGGCACGGATTGTGAAGAGTGGATAGAACGGGCACGGATTGTGAAGAGTAGATAGAATGGGCACGGATTGTGAAGAGTGGATAGAATGGGCACAGATCGTGAAGAGTGGATAGAATGGGCACGGATTGTGAAGAGTGGATAGAATGGGTACAGATTGTAAAGAGTGGATAGAATGGGCACGGATTGTGAAGAATTCATAGAATGGGCACGGATTGTGAAGAGTGGATAGAATGGGCACGGATTGTGAAGAGTGGATAGAATGGGCACGGATTGTGAAGAGTAGATAGAATGGGCACAGATTGTGAAGAGTGGATAGAATGGGCACAGATTGTGAAGAGTGGATAGAATGGGTATGGATTGTCAGGAGTAGATTGAATGGGCACGGAATGTGAAGAGTAGATAGAATGGGTACAGATTGTGAAGAGTAGATAGAATGGGCATGGATTGTGAAGAGTAGATAGAATGGGCACGGATTGTGAAGTGTAGATAGAATGGGCATGGATTGTGAAGAGTAGAGAGAATGGGCACAGATTGTGAAGAGTAGATAGAATGGTCACGGATTGTGAAGAGTGGCTGGAATGGGCACGGATTGTGAAGAGTGGATAGAATGGGCACAGGTTGTGAAGAGTAGATAGAATGGGCAGGTATTGTGAAGAGTAGATAGAATGGGCACAGATTGTTAAGAGTGGATAGAATGGGCACGGATTGTGAAGAGTAGATAGAATGGGTACAGATTGTGAAGAGTGGATAGAATGATCACGGATTGTGAAGTGTAGATAGAATGGGCACGGATTGTGAACAATGGATAGAATGGGCACGGATTGTGAAGAGTAGATAGAATGGGCCCGGATTGTGAAGAGTGGATAGAATGGGCAAGAATTGTGAAGAGTAGATAGAATGGGCACAGATTGTGAAGAGTGGATAGAATGGGCATGGATTGTGAAGAGTGGATAGAATGGGCACAGATTGTGAAGAGTAGATAGAATGGGCACAGATTGTGAAGAGTGGATAGAATGGGCACTGATTGTGAGGAGTGGGTACAATGGGCACGGATTGTGAAGAGTAGATAGATTGGGCACAGATTTTGAAGAGTAGATAGAATGGGCACGGACTGTGAAGAGTGGATAGAGTGGGCACGGATTGTGAGGATTTGATAGAATGGGCACGGATTGTGAAGAGTGGATAAAATGGGCAGAGATAGTGAAGAGTAGATAGAATGGGTACTGATTGTGAAGAGTAGATAGAATGGGCACGGATTGTGAAGAGTAGATAGAATGGGCACAGATTGTGAAGAGTGGATAGAATGGGCACAGATTGTGAAGAGTGGATAGAATGGGCATGGATTGTGAAGAGTAGATAGAATGGGCACAGATTGTGAAGAGTGGATAGAATGGGCACAGATTGTGAAGAGTGGATAGAATGGGCACAGATTGTGAAGATTAGATAGAATGTGCACGGACTGTGAAGAGTGGATAGAATAGGCAAGGATTGTGAGGAGTTGATAGAATGGGAACGGATTGTGAAGAGTGGATAAAATGGGCACAGATTGTGAAGAGTAGATAGAATGGCTACGGGTTGTGAAGAGTAGACAGAATGGGCACGGATTCTGAAGAGTAGATAGAATGGGCACAGATTGTGAAGAGTGGATAGAATGGTCACAGATTGTGAAGAGTGCATAGAATGTGCACGGATTGTGAACATTAGATAGAATGGGTACAGATTGTGAAGAGTGGATAGAATGGGCACGGATTGTGAAGAGTGGATAGAATGGGCACAGATTGTGAAGAGCGGATAGAATGGGCACAGATTGTGAAGAGTAGATAGAATGGGCACAGATTGTGAAGAGTGGATAGAATGGGCACAGATTGTGAAGAGTGGATAGAATGGGCACAGATTGTGAAGAGGAGATAGAATGGGTACAGATTGCGTAGAGTGGATAGAATGGGCACGGATTGTGAAGAGTAGATAGAATGGGCACGGATTGTGAAGAGTGGATAGAATGGGCACAGATTGTGAAGAGTGGATAGAATGGGCACAGATTGTGAAGAGTGGATAGAATGGGTATGGATTGTGAAGAGTAGATAGAATGGGCACGGATTGTGAAGTGTAGATAGAATGGGCAGGGATTGTGAAGAGATGATAGAATGGGCTTGGATTGTGAAGAGTAGATAGAATGGGCACAGATTGTGAAGAGTGGATAGAATGGGCACAGATTGTGAAGAGGAGATAGAATGGGTACAGATTGCGTAGAGTGGATAGAATGGGCACGGATTGTGAAGAGTAGATAGAATGGGCACGGATTGTGAAGAGTGGATAGAATGGGCACGGATTGTGAAGAGTGGATAGAATGGGCACGGATTGTGACGAGTGGATAGAATGGGCAGGGATTGTGAAGAGTAGATAGAATGGGTGCAGGTTGTGAAGAGTGAATAGAATGGGCACGGATTGTGAAGAGTGGATAGAATGGGCACGGATTGTGAAGAGTAGAAAGAATGGCCTTGGATTGTGAAGAGTTGGTAGAATGGGTACAGATTGTGAAGAGTAGATAGAATGGGCACGGATTGTGAAGAGTAGATAGAATGGGCACGGATTGTGAAGAGTGGATAGAATGGGCACGGATTGTGAAGAGTGGATAGAATGGGCATGGATTGTGAAGAGTAGATAGAATGGGAACAAATTATGAAGAGTGGATAGAATGGGCATAGATTGTGAAGAGTGGATAGAATGGGCACGGATTGTGAAGACTGGATAGAATGGGCATGGACTGTGACGAGTAGATAGAATGGGCACAGATTGTGAAGAGTGGATATAATGGGCACGGATTGTGAAGAGTGGATAGAATGGGCACAGATTGTGAAGGGTAGATAGAATGGGCATGGATTGTGAGGAGTGGATAGAATGGGCACGGATTGTGAAGAGTAGATAGAATGGGCACAGATTGTGAAGAGTGGACAGAATGGGCACAGATTGTGAAGAGTGGATAGAATGGGCACGGAATGTGAAGAGTGGATAGAATGGGCACGGATTGTGAAGAGTAGATAGAATGGGAACAGATTGTGAAGAGTGGATAGAATGGGCATAGATTGTGAAGAGTGGGTAGAATGGGCACGGATTGTGAAGAGTGGATAGAATGGGCACAGATTGTGAAGTGACGATAGAATGGGCACGCATTGTGAAGAGTAGATAGAATGGCCACAGATTGTGAAGAGTGGATAGAATGGGCACAGATTGTGAAGAGTGGATAGAATGGGCACAGATTTTGAAGACTGGATAGAATGGGTACGGATTGTGAATAGTGGATAGAATGGGCACAGATTGTGAAGAGGTGATAGAATGGCCATGGATTTGAAGAGTAGATAGAATGGGCACAGATTGTGAAGAGTAGATAGAATGGGCACGGATTGTGAAGAGTAGATAGAATGGGCACGGATTGTGAAGAGTGGATAGAATGGGCACAGATTGTGAAGAGTGGATCGAATGGGCACAGATTTTGAAGAGTGGATAGAATGGGCACAGATTGTGAAGAGTGGATAGAATGGGCACAGATTGTGAAGAGTGGATAGAATGGGCACGGATTTGAAGAGTAGATAGAATGGGCACAGATTGTGAAGAGTAGATAGAATGGGCACGGATTGTGAAGAGTAGATAGAATGGGCACAGAATGTTAAGAGTGGATAGAATGCGCACGGATTGTGAAGAATAGATAGAATGGGTACAGATTGTGAAGAGTGGATAGAAGGGTCACGGATTGTGAAGTGTAGATAGAATGGGCACGGATTGAGAACAATGGATAGAATGGGCATGGATTGTGAAGAGTGGATAGAATGGGCACAGATTGTGAGGAGTGGATAGAATGGACACAGATTGTGAAGAGTAGATAGAATGGGCACGGATTGTGAAGAGTGGATAGAATGGGCACAGACTGTGAAGATTAGATAGAATGGGCACGGATTGTGAAGAGTAGATAGAATGGGCACAGATTGTGAAGAGTGGATAGAATGGGCACAGATTGTGAAGATTGGATAGAATGGGCACGGATTGTGAAGAGTAGATAGAATGGGCACAGATTGTGAAGAGTGGATAGAATGGGCACAGATTGTGAAGAGTGGGTAGAATGGGCACAGATTGTGAAGAGTAGATAGAATGGGCTCAGACTGTGAAGAGTGGACAGAATAGGCACGGATTGTGAGGAGTTGATAGAATGGGAACAGATTGTGAAGAGTGTATAGAATGGGCACGGATTGTGAAGAGTAGATAGAATGGGCATGGATTGTGAAGAGTGGGTAGAATGGGCACAGATTGTGAAGAGTGGATAGAATGGGCACAGATTGAGAAGAGTGGATAGAATGGGTATGGATTGTGGAGAGTAGATAGAATGGGCACGGATTGTGAAGAGTAGATAGAATGGGTACAGATTGTGAAGAGTGGATAGAATGGGCATGGATTGTGAAGAGTAGAAAGTATGGGCACGGATTGTGAAGAGTGGATAAAATGGGCATCGATTGTGAAGAGTAGATAGAATGGGCATGGATTGTGAAGAGTAGATAGAATTGGCACAGATTGTGAAGAGGGCATAGAATGGGTACAGATTGTGAAGAGTAGATAGAATGGGCACGGATTGTGAAGAGAAGATAGAAGGGGTACAGATTGTGAAGAGTGGATAGAATGGGCAAGGATTGTGAAGAGTGGATAGAATGGGCATGGATTGTGAAGTGTAGATAGAATGGGCACAGATTGTGAAGATTGGATAGAATGGGTACCGATTGTGAAGAGTAGATAGCATGGGTACTGACTGTGAAGAGTGGATAGAATGGGCACGGATTGTGAAGAGTGGATAGAATGGGCACGGATTGTGAAGAGTAGATAGAATTGGCATGGATTGTGAAGAGTGGATAGAATGGTCACGGATTGTGAAGAGTGGATAGAATGGGAACGGATTGTGAAGAGTAGATGGAATGGGTACGGATTGTGAAGAGTAGATAGAATGGTCATGGATTGTGAAGAGTGGATAGAATGGGCACAGATTGTGAAGAGTAGACAGAATGGGTACAGATTGTGAAGAGTAGAAAGAATGGGCACAGATTGTGAAGAGTAGGTAGAATGGGCACGGATTGTGAAGAGTAGATAGAATGGGCACGGATTGTGAAGAGTAGATAGAATGGGTACAGATTGTGAAGAGTGGATAGAATGGGCACGGATTGTGAAGAGTAGATAGAATGGGCACGGATTGTGAAGAGTGGATAGAACGGGCACGGATTGTGAAGAGTAGGTAGAATGGGCACGGATTGTGAAGAGTGGATAGAATGGGCACAGATTGTGAAGAGTGGATAGAATGGGCACGGATTGTGAAGAGTGGATAGAATGGGTACAGATTGTAAAGAGTGGATAGAATGGGGACAGATTGTGAAGAGTAGATAGAATGGGCATGGATTGTGAAGAGTAGATAGAATGGGCACGGATTCTGAAGTGTCGATAGAATGGGCATGGATTGTGAAGAGTAGAGAGAATGGGCACAGATTGTGAAGAGTAGATAGAATGGGCACGGATTGTGAAGAGTGGCTGGAATGGGCACGGATTGTGAAGAGTGGATAGAATGGGCACAGGTTGTGAAGAGTAGATAGAATGGGCAGGGATTGTGAAGAGTAGATAGAATGGGCACAGATTGTTAAGAGTGGATAGAATGGGCACGGATTGTGAAGAGTAGATAGAATGGGCACGGATTGTGAACAATGGATAGAATGGGCACGGATTGTGAAGAGTAGATAGAATGGGCCCGGATTGTGAAGAGTGGATAGAATGGGCAAGAATTGTGAAGAGTAGATAGAATGGGCACAGATTGTGAAGAGTGGATAGAATGGGCATGGATTGTGAAGAGTGGATAGAATGGGCACAGATTGTGAAGAGTAGATAGAATGGGCACAGATTGTGAAGAGTGGATAGAATGGGCACTGATTGTGAGGAGTGGGTAGAATGGGCACGGATTGTGAAGAGTAGATAGATTGGGCACAGATTTTGAAGAGTAGATAGAATGGGCACGGACTGTGAAGAGTGGATAGAATGGGCACGGATTGTGAGGAGTTGATAGAATGGGCACGGATTGTGAAGAGTGGATAAAATGGGCAGAGATAGTGAAGAGTAGATAGAATGGGTACTGATTGTGAAGAGTAGATAGAATGGGCACGGATTGTGAAGAGTAGATAGAATGGGCACAGATTGTGAAGAGTGGATAGAATGGGCACAGATTGTGAAGAGTGGATAGAATGGGCATGGATTGTGAAGAGTAGATAGAATGGGCACAGATTGTGAAGAGTGGATAGAATGGGCACAGATTGTGAAGAGTGGATAGAATGGGCACAGATTGTGAAGAGTGGATCGAATGGGCACAGATTTTGAAGAGTGGATAGAATGGGCACAGATTGTGAAGAGTGGATAGAATGGGCACAGATTGTGAAGAGTGGATAGAATGGGCACGGATTTGAAGAGTAGATAGAATGGGCACAGATTGTGAAGAGTAGATAGAATGGGCACGGATTGTGAAGAGTAGATAGAATGGGCACAGAATGTTAAGAGTGGATAGAATGCGCACGGATTGTGAAGAATAGATAGAATGGGTACAGATTGTGAAGAGTGGATAGAAGGGTCACGGATTGTGAAGTGTAGATAGAATGGGCACGGATTGAGAACAATGGATAGAATGGGCATGGATTGTGAAGAGTGGATAGAATGGGCACAGATTGTGAGGAGTGGATAGAATGGACACAGATTGTGAAGAGTAGATAGAATGGGCACGGATTGTGAAGAGTGGATAGAATGGGCACAGACTGTGAAGATTAGATAGAATGGGCACGGATTGTGAAGAGTAGATAGAATGGGCACAGATTGTGAAGAGTGGATAGAATGGGCACAGATTGTGAAGATTGGATAGAATGGGCACGGATTGTGAAGAGTAGATAGAATGGGCACAGATTGTGAAGAGTGGATAGAATGGGCACAGATTGTGAAGAGTGGGTAGAATGGGCACAGATTGTGAAGAGTAGATAGAATGGGCTCAGACTGTGAAGAGTGGACAGAATAGGCACGGATTGTGAGGAGTTGATAGAATGGGAACAGATTGTGAAGAGTGTATAGAATGGGCACGGATTGTGAAGAGTAGATAGAATGGGCATGGATTGTGAAGAGTGGGTAGAATGGGCACAGATTGTGAAGAGTGGATAGAATGGGCACAGATTGAGAAGAGTGGATAGAATGGGTATGGATTGTGGAGAGTAGATAGAATGGGCACGGATTGTGAAGAGTAGATAGAATGGGTACAGATTGTGAAGAGTGGATAGAATGGGCATGGATTGTGAAGAGTAGAAAGTATGGGCACGGATTGTGAAGAGTGGATAAAATGGGCATCGATTGTGAAGAGTAGATAGAATGGGCATGGATTGTGAAGAGTAGATAGAATTGGCACAGATTGTGAAGAGGGCATAGAATGGGTACAGATTGTGAAGAGTAGATAGAATGGGCATGGATTGTGAAGAGTAGATAGAATGGGCACGGATTGTGAAGAGAAGATAGAAGGGGTACAGATTGTGAAGAGTGGATAGAATGGGCAAGGATTGTGAAGAGTGGATAGAATGGGCATGGATTGTGAAGTGTAGATAGAATGGGCACAGATTGTGAAGAGTGGATAGAATGGGTACCGATTGTGAAGAGTAGATAGCATGGGTACTGACTGTGAAGAGTGGATAGAATGGGCACGGATTGTGAAGAGTGGATAGAATGGGCACGGATTGTGAAGAGTAGATAGAATTGGCATGGATTGTGAAGAGTGGATAGAATGGTCACGGATTGTGAAGAGTGGATAGAATGGGAACGGATTGTGAAGAGTAGATGGAATGGGTACGGATTGTGAAGAGTAGATAGAATGGTCATGGATTGTGAAGAGTGGATAGAATGGGCACAGATTGTGAAGAGTAGACAGAATGGGTACAGATTGTGAAGAGTAGAAAGAATGGGCACAGATTGTGAAGAGTAGGTAGAATGGGCACGGATTGTGAAGAGTAGATAGAATGGGCACGGATTGTGAAGAGTAGATAGAATGGGTACAGATTGTGAAGAGTGGATAGAATGGGCACGGATTGTGAAGAGTAGATAGAATGGGCACGGATTGTGAAGAGTGGATAGAACGGGCACGGATTGTGAAGAGTAGGTAGAATGGGCACGGATTGTGAAGAGTGGATAGAATGGGCACAGATTGTGAAGAGTGGATAGAATGGGCACGGATTGTGAAGAGTGGATAGAATGGGTACAGATTGTAAAGAGTGGATAGAATGGGGACAGATTGTGAAGAGTAGATAGAATGGGCATGGATTGTGAAGAGTAGATAGAATGGGCACGGATTCTGAAGTGTCGATAGAATGGGCATGGATTGTGAAGAGTAGAGAGAATGGGCACAGATTGTGAAGAGTAGATAGAATGGGCACGGATTGTGAAGAGTGGCTGGAATGGGCACGGATTGTGAAGAGTGGATAGAATGGGCACAGGTTGTGAAGAGTAGATAGAATGGGCAGGGATTGTGAAGAGTAGATAGAATGGGCACAGATTGTTAAGAGTGGATAGAATGGGCACGGATTGTGAAGAGTAGATAGAATGGGCACGGATTGTGAACAATGGATAGAATGGGCACGGATTGTGAAGAGTAGATAGAATGGGCCCGGATTGTGAAGAGTGGATAGAATGGGCAAGAATTGTGAAGAGTAGATAGAATGGGCACAGATTGTGAAGAGTGGATAGAATGGGCATGGATTGTGAAGAGTGGATAGAATGGGCACAGATTGTGAAGAGTAGATAGAATGGGCACAGATTGTGAAGAGTGGATAGAATGGGCACTGATTGTGAGGAGTGGGTAGAATGGGCACGGATTGTGAAGAGTAGATAGATTGGGCACAGATTTTGAAGAGTAGATAGAATGGGCACGGACTGTGAAGAGTGGATAGAATGGGCACGGATTGTGAGGAGTTGATAGAATGGGCACGGATTGTGAAGAGTGGATAAAATGGGCAGAGATAGTGAAGAGTAGATAGAATGGGTACTGATTGTGAAGAGTAGATAGAATGGGCACGGATTGTGAAGAGTAGATAGAATGGGCACAGATTGTGAAGAGTGGATAGAATGGGCACAGATTGTGAAGAGTGGATAGAATGGGCATGGATTGTGAAGAGTAGATAGAATGGGCACAGATTGTGAAGAGTGGATAGAATGGGCACAGATTGTGAAGAGTGGATAGAATGGGCACAGATTGTGAAGATTAGATAGAATGGGCACGGACTGTGAAGAGTGGATAGAATAGGCAAGGATTGAGAGGAGTTGATAGAATGGGAACGGATTGTGAAGAGTGGATAAAATGGGCACAGATTGTGAAGAGTAGATAGAATGGCGACGGGTTGTGAAGAGTAGACAGAATGGGCACGGATTCTGAAGAGTAGATAGAATGGGCACAGATTGTGAAGAGTAGATAGAATGGTCACAGATTGTGAAGAGTGCGTAGAATGTGCACGGATTGTGAACATTAGATAGAATGGGTACAGATTGTGAAGAGTGGATAGAATGGGCACGGATTGTGAAGAGTGGATAGAATGGGCACAGATTGTGAAGAGCGGATAGAATGGGCACAGATTGTGAAGAGTAGATAGAATGGGCACAGATTGTGAAGAGTGGATAGAATGGGCACAGATTGTGAAGAGTGGATAGAATGGGCACAGATTGTGAAGAGGAGATAGAATGGGTACAGATTGCGTAGAGTGGATAGAATGGGCTCGGATTGTGAAGAGTAGATAGAATGGGCACGGATTGTGAAGAGTGGATAGAATGGGCACAGATTGTGAAGAGTGGATAGAATGGGCACAGATTGTGAAGAGTGGATAGAATGGGTATGGATTGTGAAGAGTAGATAGAATGGGCACGGATTGTGAAGTGTAGATAGAATGGGCACGGATTGTGAAGAGATGATAGAATGGGCTTGGATTGTGAAGAGTAGATAGAATTGGCACGGATTGTGAAGAGTGGATAGAATGGGCACGGATTGTGACGAGTGGATAGAATGGGCAGGGATTGTGAAGCGTAGATAGAATGGGTACAGGTTGTGAAGAGTGAATAGAATGGGCACGGATTGTGAAGAGTGGATAGAATGGGCACGGATTGTGAAGAGTAGAAAGAATGGGCATGGATTGTGAAGAGTGGATAGAATGGGTACAGATTGTGAAGAGTAGATAGAATGGGCACGGATTGTGAAGAGTAGATAGAATGGGCACGGATTGTGAAGAGTAGATAGAATGGGAACAGATGGTGAAGAGTGGATAGAATGGGCATAGATTGTGAAGAGTGGATAGAATGGGCACGGATTGTGAAGACTGGATAGAATGGGCATGGACTGTGACGAGTAGATAGAATGGGCACAGATTGTGAAGAGTGGATAGAATGGGCACGGATTGTGAAGAGTGGATAGAATGGGCACAGATTGAGAAGAGTAGATAGAATGGGCATGGATTGTGAGGAATGAATAGAATGGGCACGGATTGTGAAGAGTAGATAGAATGGGCACAGATTGTGAAGAGTGGACAGAATGGGCACAGATTGTGAAGAGTGGATAGAATGGGCACGGAATGTGAAGAGTGGATAGAATGGGCACGGATTGTGAAGAGTAGATAGAATGGGAACAGATTGTGAAGAGTGGATAGAATGGGCATAGATTGTGAAGAGTGGATAGAATGGGCACGGATTGTGAAGAGTGGATAGAATGGGCACAGATTGTGAAGTGATGATAGAATGGGCACGCATTGTGAAGAGTAGATAGAATGGGCACAGATTGTGAAGAGTGGATAGAATGGGCACAGATTGTGAAGAGTGGATAGAATGGGCACAGATTTTGAAGAGTGGATAGAATGGGTACGGATTGTGAATAGTGGATAGAATGGGTATGGATTGCGAAGAGTAGATAGAATGGGCACGGATTGTGAAATGTGGATAGAATGGGCACGGATTGTGAAGAGATGATAGAATGGGCTTGGATTGTGAAGAGTAGATAGAATTGGCACGGATTGTGAAGAGTGGATAGAATGGGCACGGATTGTGACGGGTGGATAGAATGGGTACGGATTGTGAATAGTGGATAGAATGGGTATGGATTGTGAAGAGTAGATAGGATGGGCACGGATTGTGAAGTGTAGATAGAATGGGCACGGATTGTGAAGAGATGATAGAATGGGCTTGGATTGTGAAGAGTAGATAGAATTGGCACGGATTGTGCAGAGTGGATAGAATGGGCACGGATTGTGACGAGTGGATAGAATGGGCAGGGATTGTGAAGAGTAGATAGAATGGGTACAGGTTGAGAAGAGTGAATAGAATGGGCACGGATTGTGAAGAGTGGATAGAATGGGCACGGATTGTGAAGAGTAGAAAGAATGGGCATGGATTGTGAAGAGTGGATAGAATGGGTACAGATTGTGAAGAGTAGATAGAATGGGCACGGATTGTGAAGAGTGGATAGAATGGGCACGGTTTGTGAAGAGTAGATAGAATGGGAACAGATTGTGAAGAGTGGATAGAATGGGCATAGATTGTGAAGAGTGGATAGAATGGGCACGGATTGTGAAGACTGGATCGAATGGGCATGCACTGTGACGAGTAGATAGAATGGGCACAGATTGTGAAGAGTGGATAGAATGGGCACGGATTGTGAAGAGTGGATAGAATGGGCACAGATTGTGAAGATTAGATAGAATGGGCATGGATTGTGAGGAGTGGATAGAATGGGCATGGATTGTGAAGAGTAGATAGAATGGGCACAGATTGTGAAGAGTGGACAGAATGGGCACAGATTGTGAAGAGTGGATAGAATGGGCACGGAATGTGAAGAGTGGATAGAATGGGCACGGATTGTGAAGAGTAGATAGAATGGGAACAGATTGTGAAGAGTGGATAGAATGGGCATAGATTGTGAAGAGTGGATAGAATGGGCACGGATTGTGAAGAGTGGATAGAATGGGCACAGATTGTGAAGTGACAATAGAATGGGCACGCATTGTGAAGAGTAGGTAGAATGGGCACAGATTGTGAAGAGTGGATAGAATGGGCACAGATTGTGAAGAGTGGATAGAATGGGCACAGATTTTGAAGAGTGGATAGAATGGGTACGGATTGTGAATAGTGGATAGAATGGGCACAGATTGTGAAGAGTGGATAGAATTGCCACGGATTTGAAGAGTAGATAGAATGGGCACAGATTGTGAAGAGTAGATAGAATGGGCACGGATTGTGAAGAGTAGATAGAATGGGCACGGATTGTGAAGAGTGGATAGAATGGGCACAGATTGTGAAGAGTGGATAGAATGGGCACAGATTTTGAAGAGTGGATAGAATGGGCACAGATTGTGAAAAGTCGATAGAATGGGCACAGATTGTGAAGAGTGGATAGAATGGGCACGGATTTGAAGAGTAGATAGAATGGGCACAGATTTTGAAGAGTAGATAGAATGGGCACAGATTGTTAAGAGTGGTTAGAATGTGCACGGATTGTGAAGAGTAGATAGAATGGGTACAGATTGTGAAGAGTGGATAGAATGGTCACGGATTGTGAAGTGTAGATAGAATGGGCATGGATTGTGAACAATGGATAGAATGGGCATGGATTGTGAAGAGTGGATAGAATGGGCACAGATTGTGAAGAGTAGAGAGAATGGGCACAGATTGTGAAGATTGGATATTATGGGCAGGGATTGTGAGGAGTGGATAGAATGGGCACGGATTGTGAAGAGTAGATAGGTTGGGCACAGATTGTGAAGAGTAGATAGAATGGGCACAGATTGTGAAGAGTGGATAGAATGGGCACAGATTGTGAAGATTGGATAGAATGGGCACAGATTGTGAAGAGTAGATAGAATGGGCATGGATTGTGAAGAGTGGATAGAATGGGCACAGATTGTGAAGAGTGGATAGAATGTGCACAGATTGTGAAGAGTAGATGGAATGGGCACAGATTGTGAAGAGTAGATAGAATGGGGATGCACTGTGAAGAGTGGGTAGAATGGGCACGGATTGTGAGGAGTTGATAGAAGGGGCACGGATTGCGAAGAGTGGATAGAATGGGCATGGATTGTGAAGAGTGGATAGAATGGGCACAGATTGTGAAGAGTGGATAGAATGGGCACTGATTGTGAGGAGTGGATAGAATGGGCACGGATTGTGAAGAGTAGATAGATTGGGCACAGATTTTGAAGAGTAGATAGAATGGGCACGGACTGTGAAGAGTGGATAGAATGGGCATGGATTGTCAGGAGTTGATAGAATGGGCACGGATTGTGAAGAGTGGATAAAATGGGCAGAGATTGTGAAGAGTAGATAGAATGGGTACGGATTGTGAAGAGTAGATAGAATGGGCACGGATTGTGAAGAGTAGATAGAATGGGCACAGATTTTGATGAGTGGATAGAATGGGCACAGATTGTGAAGAGTGGATAGAATCGGCATGGATTGTGAAGAGTAGATAGAATGGGCACAGATTGTGAAGAGTGGATAGAACGGGCACAGATTGTGAAGAGTGGATAGAATGGGCACAGATTGTGAAGATTAGATAGAATGGGCACGGACTGTGAAGAGTGGATAGAATAGGCAAGGATTGTGAGGAGTTGATAGAATGGGCACGGATTGTGAAGAGTGGATAAAATGGGCACAGATTGTGAAGAGTAGATAGAATGGCTACGGGTTGTGAAGACTAGACAGAATGGGGACAGATTGTGAAGAGTAGATAGAATGGGCACAGATTGTGAAGAGTGGATAGAATGGGCACAGATTGTGAAGAGTGTATAGAATGTGCACGGATTGTGAACATTAGATTGAATGGGTACAGATTGTGAAGAGTGGATAGAATGGGCACGGATTGTGAAGATTGGATAGAATGGGCACAGATTGTGAAGAGCGGATAGAATGGGCACAGATTGTGAAGAGTAGATAGAATGGGCACAGATTGTGAAGAGTGGATAGAATGGGCACAGATTGTGAAGAGTGGATAGAATGGGCACAGATTGTGAAGAGGAGATAGAATGGGTACAGATTGCGTAGAGTGGATAGAATGGGCACGGATTGTGAAGAGTGGATAGAATGGGCACGGATTGTGAAGAGTGGATAGAATGGGTACAGATTGTAAAGAGTGGATAGCATGGGCACGGATTGTGAAGAATTCATAGAATGGGCACGGATTGTGAAGAGTGGATAGAATGGGCACGGATTGTGAAGAGTGGATAGAATGGGCACGGATTGTGAAGAGTAGATAGAATGGGCACAGATTGTGAAGAGTGGATAGAATGGGCACAGATTGTGAAGAGTGGATAGAATGGGTATGGATTGTCAGGAGTAGATTGAATGGGCACGGAATGTGAAGAGTAGGTAGAATGGGTACAGATTGTGAAGAGTAGATAGAATGGGCATGGATTGTGAAGAGTAGAGAGAATGGGCACAGATTGTGAAGAGTAGATAGAATGGTCACGGATTGTGAAGAGTGGCTGGAATGGGCACGGATTGTGAAGAGTGGATAGAATGGGCACAGGTTGTGAAGAGTAGATAGAATGGGCAGGGATTGTGAAGAGTAGATAGAATGGGCACAGATTGTTAAGAGTGGATAGAATGGGCACGGATTGTGAAGAGTAGATAGAATGGGTACAGATTGTGAAGAGTGGATAGAATGATCACGGATTGTGAAGTGTAGATAGAATGGGCACGGATTGTGAACAATGGATAGAATGGGCACGGATTGTGAAGAGTAGATAGAATGGGCCCGGATTGTGAAGAGTGGATAGAATGGGCAAGAATTGTGAAGAGTAGATAGAATGGGCACAGATTGTGAAGAGTGGATAGAATGGGCATGGATTGTGAAGAGTGGATAGAATGGGCACAGATTGTGAAGAGTAGATAGAATGGGCACAGATTGTGAAGAGTGGATAGAATGGGCACTGATTGTGAGGAGTGGGTAGAATGGGCACGGATTGTGAAGAGTAGATAGATTGGGCACAGATTTTGAAGAGTAGATAGAATGGGCACGGACTGTGAAGAGTGGATAGAATGGGCACGGATTGTGAGGAGTTGATAGAATGGGCACGGATTGTGAAGAGTGGATAAAATGGGCAGAGATAGTGAAGACTAGATAGAATGGGTACTGATTGTGAAGAGTAGATAGAATGGGCACGGATTGTGAAGAGTAGATAGAATGGGCACCGATTGTGAAGAGTGGATAGAATGGGCACAGATTGTGAAGAGTGGATAGAATGGGCATGGATTGTGAAGAGTAGATAGAATGGGCACAGATTGTGAAGAGTGGATAGAATGGGCACAGATTGTGAAGAGTGGATAGAATGGGCACAGATTGTGAAGATTAGATAGAATGGGCACGGACTGTGAAGAGTGGATAGAATAGGCAAGGATTGTGAGGAGTTGATAGAATGGGAACGGATTGTGAAGAGTGGATAAAATGGGCACAGATTGTGAAGAGTAGATAGAATGGCTACGGGTTGTGAAGAGTAGACAGAATGGGCACGGATTCTGAAGAGTAGATAGAATGGGCACAGATTGTGAAGAGTGGATAGAATGGTCACAGATTGTGAAGAGTGCATAGAATGTGCACGGATTGTGAACATTAGATAGAATGGGTACAGATTGTGAAGAGTGGATAGAATGGGCACGGATTGTGAAGAGTGGATAGAATGGGCACAGATTGTGAAGAGCGGATAGAATGGGCACAGATTGTGAAGAGTAGATAGAATGGGCACAGATTGTGAAGAGTGGATAGAATGGGCACAGATTGTGAAGAGTGGATAGAATGGGCACAGATTGTGAAGAGGAGATAGAATGGGTACAGATTGCGTAGAGTGGATAGAATGGGCACGGATTGTGAAGAGTAGATAGAATGGGCACGGATTGTGAAGAGTGGATAGAATGGGCACAGATTGTGAAGAGTGGATAGAATGGGCACAGATTGTGAAGAGTGGATAGAATGGGTATGGATTGTGAAGAGTAGATAGAATGGGCACGGATTGTGAAGTGTAGATAGAATGGGCACGGATTGTGAAGAGATGATAGAATGGGCACAGATTGTGAAGAGTGGATAGAATGGGTATGGATTGTGAAGAGTAGATAGAATGGGTACGGATTGTGAAGAGTAGATAGAATGGGCACGGATTGTGAAGAGTAGATAGAATGGGCACAGATTTTGATGAGTGGATAGAATGGGCACAGATTGTGAAGAGTGGATAGAATCGGCATGGATTGTGAAGAGTAGATAGAATGGGCACAGATTGTGAAGAGTGGATAGAACGGGCACAGATTGTGAAGAGTGGATAGAATGGGCACAGATTGTGAAGATTAGATAGAATGGGCACGGACTGTGAAGAGTGGATAGAATAGGCAAGGATTGTGAGGAGTTGATAGAATGGGCACGGATTGTGAAGAGTGGATAAAATGGGCACAGATTGTGAAGAGTAGATAGAATGGCTACGGGTTGTGAAGACTAGACAGAATGGGGACAGATTGTGAAGAGTAGATAGAATGGGCACAGATTGTGAAGAGTGGATAGAATGGGCACAGATTGTGAAGAGTGTATAGAATGTGCACGGATTGTGAACATTAGATTGAATGGGTACAGATTGTGAAGAGTGGATAGAATGGGCACGGATTGTGAAGATTGGATAGAATGGGCACAGATTGTGAAGAGCGGATAGAATGGGCACAGATTGTGAAGAGTAGATAGAATGGGCACAGATTGTGAAGAGTGGATAGAATGGGCACAGATTGTGAAGAGTGGATAGAATGGGCACAGATTGTGAAGAGGAGATAGAATGGGTACAGATTGCGTAGAGTGGATAGAATGGGCACGGATTGTGAAGAGTGGATAGAATGGGCACGGATTGTGAAGAGTGGATAGAATGGGTACAGATTGTAAAGAGTGGATAGCATGGGCACGGATTGTGAAGAATTCATAGAATGGGCACGGATTGTGAAGAGTGGATAGAATGGGCACGGATTGTGAAGAGTGGATAGAATGGGCACGGATTGTGAAGAGTAGATAGAATGGGCACAGATTGTGAAGAGTGGATAGAATGGGCACAGATTGTGAAGAGTGGATAGAATGGGTATGGATTGTCAGGAGTAGATTGAATGGGCACGGAATGTGAAGAGTAGGTAGAATGGGTACAGATTGTGAAGAGTAGATAGAATGGGCATGGATTGTGAAGAGTAGAGAGAATGGGCACAGATTGTGAAGAGTAGATAGAATGGTCACGGATTGTGAAGAGTGGCTGGAATGGACACGGATTGTGAAGAGTGGATAGAATGGGCACAGGTTGTGAAGAGTAGATAGAATGGGCAGGGATTGTGAAGAGTAGATAGAATGGGCACAGATTGTTAAGAGTGGATAGAATGGGCACGGATTGTGAAGAGTAGATAGAATGGGTACAGATTGTGAAGAGTGGATAGAATGATCACGGATTGTGAAGTGTAGATAGAATGGGCACGGATTGTGAACAATGGATAGAATGGGCACGGATTGTGAAGAGTAGATAGAATGGGCCCGGATTGTGAAGAGTGGATAGAATGGGCAAGAATTGTGAAGAGTAGATAGAATGGGCACAGATTGTGAAGAGTGGATAGAATGGGCATGGATTGTGAAGAGTGGATAGAATGGGCACAGATTGTGAAGAGTAGATAGAATGGGCACAGATTGTGAAGAGTGGATAGAATGGGCACTGATTGTGAGGAGTGGGTAGAATGGGCACGGATTGTGAAGAGTAGATAGATTGGGCACAGATTTTGAAGAGTAGATAGAATGGGCACGGACTGTGAAGAGTGGATAGAATGGGCACGGATTGTGAGGAGTTGATAGAATGGGCACGGATTGTGAAGAGTGGATAAAATGGGCAGAGATAGTGAAGACTAGATAGAATGGGTACTGATTGTGAAGAGTAGATAGAATGGGCACGGATTGTGAAGAGTAGATAGAATGGGCACCGATTGTGAAGAGTGGATAGAATGGGCACAGATTGTGAAGAGTGGATAGAATGGGCATGGATTGTGAAGAGTAGATAGAATGGGCACAGATTGTGAAGAGTGGATAGAATGGGCACAGATTGTGAAGAGTGGATAGAATGGGCACAGATTGTGAAGATTAGATAGAATGGGCACGGACTGTGAAGAGTGGATAGAATAGGCAAGGATTGTGAGGAGTTGATAGAATGGGAACGGATTGTGAAGAGTGGATAAAATGGGCACAGATTGTGAAGAGTAGATAGAATGGCTACGGGTTGTGAAGAGTAGACAGAATGGGCACGGATTCTGAAGAGTAGATAGAATGGGCACAGATTGTGAAGAGTGGATAGAATGGTCACAGATTGTGAAGAGTGCATAGAATGTGCACGGATTGTGAACATTAGATAGAATGGGTACAGATTGTGAAGAGTGGATAGAATGGGCACGGATTGTGAAGAGTGGATAGAATGGGCACAGATTGTGAAGAGCGGATAGAATGGGCACAGATTGTGAAGAGTAGATAGAATGGGCACAGATTGTGAAGAGTGGATAGAATGGGCACAGACTGTGAAGAGTGGATAGAATGGGCACAGATTGTGAAGAGGAGATAGAATGGGTACAGATTGCGTAGAGTGGATAGAATGGGCACGGATTGTGAAGAGTAGATAGAATGGGCACGGATTGTGAAGAGTGGATAGAATGGGCACAGATTGTGAAGAGTGGATAGAATGGGCACAGATTGTGAAGAGTGGATAGAATGGGTATGGATTGTGAAGAGTAGATAGAATGGGCACGGATTGTGAAGTGTAGATAGAATGGGCACGGATTGTGAAGAGATGATAGAATGGGCTTGGATTGTGAAGAGTAGATAGAATTGGCACGGATTGTGAAGAGTGGATAGAATGGGCACGGATTGTGACGAGTGGATAGAATGGGCAGGGATTGTGAAGAGTAGATAGAATGGGTACAGGTTGTGAAGAGTGAATAGAATGGGCACGGATTGTGAAGAGTGGATAGAATGGGCACGGATTGTGAAGAGTAGAAAGAATGGGCATGGATTGTGAAGAGTGGATAGAATGGGTACAGATTGTGAAGAGTAGATAGAATGGGCACGGATTGTGAAGAGTAGATAGAATGGGCACGGATTGTGAAGAGTGGATAGAATGGGCACGGATTGTGAAGAGTGGATAGAATGGGCACGGATTGTGAAGAGTAGATAGAATGGGAACAGATTGTGAAGAGTGGATAGAATGGGCATAGATTGTGAAGAGTGGATAGAATGGGCACGGATTGTGAAGACTGGATAGAATGGGCATGGACTGTGACGAGTAGATAGAATGGGCACAGATTGTGAGGAGTGGATAGAATGGGCACGGATTGTGAAGAGTGGATAGAATGGGCACAGATTGTGAAGAGTAGATAGAATGGGCATGGATTGTGAGGACTGGATAGAATGGGCACGGATTGTGAAGAGTAGATAGAATGGGCACAGATTGTGAAGAGTGGACAGAATGGGCACAGATTGTGAAGAGTGGATAGAATGGGCACGGAATGTGAAGAGTGGATAGAATGGGCACGGATTGTGAAGAGTAGATAGAATGTGAACAGATTGAGATGAGTGGATAGAATGGGCATAGATTGTGAAGAGTGGATAGAATGGGCACGGATTGTGAAGAGTGGATAGAATGGGCACAGATTGTGAAGTGATGATAGAATGGGCACGCATTGTGAAGAGTAGATAGAATGGGCACAGATTGTGAAGAGTGGATAGAATGGGCACAGATTGTGAAGAGTGGATAGAATGGGCACAGATTTTGAAGAGTGGATAGAATGGGTACGGATTGTGAATAGTGGATAGAATGGGTATGGATTGCGAAGAGTAGATAGAATGGGCACGGATTGTGAAATGTAGATAGAATGGGCACGGATTGTGAAGAGATGATAGAATGGGCGTGGATTGTGAAGAGTAGATAGAATTGGCACGGATTGTGAAGAGTGGATAGAAATGGGCACGGATTGTGACGAGTGGATAGAATGGGTACGGATTGTGAATAGTGGATAGAATGGGTACGGATTGTGAAGAGTAGATAGGATGGGCACGGATTGTGAAGTGTAGATAGAATGGGCACGGATTGTGAAGAGATGATAGAATGGGCTTGGATTGTGAAGAGTAGATAGAATTGGCACGGATTGTGAAGAGTGGATAGAATGGGCACGGATTGTGACGAGTGGATAGAATGGGCAGGGATTGTGAAGAGTAGATAGAATGGGTACAGGTTGTGAAGAGTGAATAGAATGGGCACGGATTGTGAAGAGTGGATAGAATGGGCACGGATTGTGAAGAGTAGAAAGAATGGGCATGGATTGTGAAGAATGGATAGAATGGATACAGATTGTGAAGAGTAGATAGAATGGGCACGGATTGTGAAGAGTAGATAGAATGGGCACGGATTGTGAAGAGTGGATAGAATGGGCACGGATTGTGAAGAGTGGATAGAATGGGCACGGATTGTGAAGAGTAGATAGAATGGGAACAGATTGTGAAGAGTGGATAGAATGGGCATAGATTGTGAAGAGTGGATAGAATGGGCACGGATTGTGAAGACTGGATAGAATGGGCATGCACTGTGACGAGTAGATAGAATGGGCACAGATTGTGAAGAGTGGATAGAATGGGCACGGATTGTGAAGAGTGGATAGAATGGGCACAGATTGTGAAGATTAGATAGAATGGGCATGGATTGTGAGGAGTGGATAGAATGGGCATGGATTGTGAAGAGTAGATAGAATGGGCACAGATTGTGAAGAGTGGACAGAATGGGCGCAGATTGTGAAGAGTGGATAGAATGGGCACGGAATGTGACGAGTGGATAGAATGGGCACGGATTGTGAAGAGTAGATAGAATGGGAACAGATTGTGAAGAATGGATAGAATGGGCATAGATTGTGAAGAGTGGATAGAATGGGCACAGATTGTGAAGTGATGATAGAATGGGCACGCATTGTGAAGAGTAGATAGAATGGGCACAGATTGTGAAGAGTGGATAGAATGGGCACAGATTGTGAAGAGTGGATAGAATGGGCACAGATTTTGAAGAGTGGATAGAATGGGTACGGATTGTGAATAGTGGATAGAATGGGCACAGATTGTGAAGAGTGGATAGAATTGCCACGGATTTGAAGAGTAGATAGAATGGGCACAGATTGTGAAGAGTAGATAGAATGGGCACGGATTGTGAAGAGTAGATAGAATGGGAACGGATTGTGAAGAGTGGATAGAATGGGCACAGATTGTGAAGAGTGGATAGAATGGGCACAGATTTTGAAGAGTGGATAGAATGGGCACAGATTGTGAAGAGTGGATAGAATGGGCACAGATTGTGAAGAATGGATAGAATGGGCACGGATTTGAAGAGTAGATAGAATGGGCACAGATTGTGAAGAGTAGATAGAATGGGCACAGATTGTTAAGAGTGGTTAGAATGTGCACAGATTGTGAAGAGTAGATAGAATGGGTACAGATTGTGAAGAGTGGATAGAATGGTCACGGATTGTGAAGTGTAGATAGAATGGGAACGGATTGTGAACAATGGATAGAATGGGAATGGATTGTGAAGAGTGGATAGAATGGGCACAGATTGTGAAGAGTAGAGAGAATGGGCACAGATTGTGAAGAGTGGATATTATGGGCACGGATTGTGAGGAGTGGATAGAATGGGCACGGATTGTGAAGAGTAGATAGGTTGGGCACAGATTGTGAAGAGTAGATAGAATGGGCACAGATTGTGAAGAGTGGATAGAATGGGCACAGATTGTGAAGATTGGATAGAATGGGCACAGATTGTGAAGAGTAGATAGAATGGGCACGGATTGTGAAGAGTGGATAGAATGGGCACAGATTGTGAAGAGTGGATAGAATGTGCACAGATTGTGAAGAATAGATAGAAGGGGCACAGATTGTGAAGAGTAGATAGAATGGGGATGCACTGTGAAGAGTGGGTAGAATGGGCACGGATTGTGAGGAGTTGATAGAAGGGGCACGGATTGCGAAGAGTGGATAGAATGGGCATGGATTGTGAAGAGTGGATAGAATGGGTACAGATTGTGAAGAGTAGATAGAATGGGCACAGATTGTGAAGAGTGGATAGAATGGGCACTGATTGTGAGGAGTGGACAGAATGGGCACGGATTGTGAAGAGTAGATAGATTGGGCACAGATTTTGAAGAGTAGATAGAATGGGCACGGACTGTGAAGAGTGGATAGAATGGGCATGGATTGTGAGGAGTTGATAGAATGGGCACGGATTGTGAAGAGTGGATAAAATGGGCAGAGATTGTGAAGAGTAGATAGAATGGGTACGGATTGTGAAGAGTAGATAGAATGGGCACGGATTGTGAAGAGTAGATAGAATGGGCACAGATTTTGATGAGTGGATAGAATGGGCACAGATTGTGAAGAGTGGATAGAATCGGCATGGATTGTGAAGAGTAGATAGAATGGGCACAGATTGTGAAGAGTGGATAGAACGGGCACAGATTGTGTAGAGTGGATAGAATGGGCACAGATTGTGAAGAGTGGATAAAATGGGCACAGATTGTGAAGAGTGTATAGAATGGCTACGGGTTGTGAAGAGTAGACAGAATGGGGACGGATTGTGAAGAGTAGATAGAATGGGCACAGATTGTGAAGAGTGGATAGAATGGGCACAGATTGTGAAGAGTGTATAGAATGTGCACGGATTGTGAACATTAGATTGAATGGGTACAGATTGTGAAGAGTGGATAGAATGGGCACGGATTGTGAAGAGTGGATAGAATGGGCACGGATTGTGAAGAGCGGATAGAATGGGCACAGATTGTGAAGAGTAGATAGAATGGGCACAGATTGTGAAGAGTGGATAGAATGGGCACAGATTGTGAAGAGTGGATAGAATGGGCACAGATTGTGAAGAGGAGATAGAATGGGTACAGATTGCGTAGAGTGGATAGAATGGGCACGGATTGTGAAGAGTAGATAGAATGGGCACGGATTGTGAAGAGTGGATAGAATGGGCACAGATTGTGAAGAGTGGATAGAATGGGCACAGATTGTGAAGAGTGGATAGAATGGGTATGGATTGTGAAGAGTAGATAGAATGGGCACGGATTGTGAAGTGTCGATAGAATGGGCAGGGATTGTGAAGAGATGATAGAATGTGCTTGGATTGTGAAGAGTAGATAGAATGGGCACGGATTGTGAAGAGTGGATAGAATGGGCATGGATTGTGACGAGTGGATAGAATGGGCAGGGATTGTGAAGAGTAGATAGAATGGGTGCAGGTTGTGAAGAGTGAATAGAATGGGCACGGATTGTGAAGAGTGGATAGAATGGGCACGGATTGTGAAGAGTAGAAAGAATGGGCATGGATTGTGAAGAGTTGGTAGAATGGGTACAGATTGTGAAGAGTAGATAGAATGGGCACGGATTGTGAAAAGTAGATAAAATGGGCACGGATTGTGAAGAGTGGATAGAATGGGCACGGATTGTGAAGAGTGGATAGAATGGGCATGGATTGTGAAGAGTAGATAGAATGGGAACAAATTGTGAAGAGTGGATAGAATGGGCATAGATTGTGAAGAGTGGATAGAATGGGCACGGATTGTGAAGACTGGATAGAATGGGCATGGACTGTGACGAGTTGATAGAATGGGCACAGATTGTGAAGAGTGGATAGAATGGGCACGGATTGTGAAGAGTGGATAGAATGGGCACAGATTGTGAAGGGTAGATAGAAGGGGCATGGATTGTGAGGAGTGGATAGAATGGGCACGGATTGTGAAGAGTAGATAGAATGGGCACAGATTGTGAAGAGTGGACAGAATGGGCACAGATTGTGAAGAGTGGATAGAATGGGCACGGAATGCGAAGAGTGGATAGAATGGGCACGGATTGTGAAGATTAGATAGAATGGGAACAGATTGTGAAGAGTGGATAGAATGGGCATAGATTGTGAAGATTGGGTAGAATGGGCACGGATTGTGAAGAGTGGATAGAATGGGCACAGATTGTGAAGTGACGATAGAATGGGCACGCATTGTGAAGAGTAGATAGAATGGGCACAGATTGTGAAGAGTGGATAGAATGGGCACAGATTGTGAAGTGTGGATAGAATGGGCACAGATTTTGAAGACTGGATAGAATGGGTAAGGATTGTGAATAGTGGATAGAATGGGCACAGATTGTGAAGAGGTGATAGAATGGCCATGGATTTGAAGAGTAGATAGAATGGGCACAGATTGTGAAGAGTAGATAGAATGGGCACGGATTGTGAAGAGTAGATAGAATGGGCACGGATTGTGAAGAGTGGATAGAATGGGCACAGATTGTGAAGAGTGGATAGAATGGGCACAGATTTTGAAGAGTGGATAGAATGGGCACAGATTGTGAAGAGTGGATAGAATGGGCACAGATTGTGAAGAGTGGATAGAATGGGCACGGATTTGAAGAGTAGATAGAATGGGCACAGATTGTGAAGAGTAGATAGAATGGGCACGGATTGTGAAGAGTAGATAGAATGGGCACAGAATGTTAAGAGTGGATAGAATGCGCACGGATTGTGAAGAGTAGATAGAATGGGTACAGATTGTGAAGAGTGGATAGAATGGTCACGGATTGTGAAGTGTAGATAGAATGGGCACGGATTGAGAACAATGGATAGAATGGGCATGGATTGTGAAGAGTGGATAGAATGGGCACAGATTGTGAAGAGTAGATAGAATGGGCACAGATTGTGAAGAGTGGATAGAATGGGCACGAATTGTGAGGAGTGGATAGAATGGGCACAGATTGTGAAGAGTAGATAGAATGGGCACGGATTGTGAAGAGTGGATAGAATGGGCACAGATTGTGAAGATTAGATAGAATGGGCACGGATTGTGAAGAGTAGATAGAATGGGCACAGATTGTGAAGAGTGGATAGAATGGGCACAGATTGTGAAGATTGGATAGAATGGGCACGGATTGTGAAGAGTAGATAGAATGGGAACAGATTGTGAAGAGTGGATAGAATGGGCACAGATTGTGAAGAGTGGATAGAATGGGCACAGATTGTGAAGAGTAGATAGAATGGGCTCAGACTGTGAAGAGTGGATAGAATAGGCACGGATTGTGAGGAGTTGATAGAATGGGTACAGATTGTGAAGAGTGTATAGAATGGGCACGGATTGTGAAGAGGAGATAGAATGGGCACGGATTGTGAAGTGTGGGTGGAATGGGCACAGATTGTGAAGAGTGGATAGAATGGGCACAGATTGAGAAGAGTGGATAGAATGGGTATGGATTGTGGAGAGTAGATAGAATGGGCACGGATTGTGAAGAGTAGATAGAATGGGTACAGATTGTGAAGAGTGGATAGAATGGGCATGGATTGTGAAGAGTAGAAAGTATGGGCACGGATTGTGAAGACTGGATAAAATGGGCATGGATTGTGAAGAGTAGATAGAATGGGCATGGATTGTGAAGAGTAGATAGAATTGGCACAGATTGTGAAGAGGGCATAGAATGGGTACAGATTGTGAAGAGTAGATAGAATGGGCATGGATTGTGAAGAGTAGATAGAATGGGCACGGATTGTGAAGAGAAGATAGAAGGGGTACAGATTGTGAACAGTGGATAGAATGGGCAAGGATTGTGAAGAGTGGATAGAATGGGCATGGACTGTGAAGAGTAGATAGAATGGGCACAGATTGTGAAGAGTGGATAGAATGGGTACCGATTGTGAAGAGTAGATAGCATGGGTACTGACTGTGAAGAGTGGATAGAATTGGCATGAATTGTGAAGAGTGGATAGAATGGGCACGGATTGTGAAGAGTGGATAGAATGCGAACGGATTGTGAAGAGTAGATGGAATGGGTACGGATTGTGAAGAGTAGATAGAATGGGCATGGATTGTGAAGAGTGGATAGAATGGGCACAGATTGTGAAGAGTAGACAGAATGGGTACAGATTGTGAAGAGAAGAAAGAATGGGCACAGATTGTGAAGAGTAGGTAGAATGGGCACGGATTGTGAAGAGTAGATAGAATGGGCACGGATTGTGAAGAGTAGATAGAATGGGTACAGATTGTGAAGAGTGGATAGAATGGGCACGGATTGTGAAGAGTAGATAGAATGGGCACGGATTGTGAAGAGTGGATAGAACGGGCACGGATTGTGAAGAGTAGATAGAATGGGCACGGATTGTGAAGAGTGGATAGAATGGGCACAGATTGTGAAGAGTGGATAGAATGGGCACGGATTGTGAAGAGTGGATAGAATGGGTACAGATTGTAAAGAGTGGATAGAATGGGCACGGATTGTGAAGAATTCATAGAATGGGCACGGATTGTGAAGAGTGGATAGAATGGGCACGGATTGGGAAGAGTGGATAGAATGGGCACGGATTGTGAAGAGTAGATAGAATGGGCACAGATTGTGAAGAGTGGATAGAATGGGCACAGATTGTGAAGAGTGGATAGAATGGGTCTGGATTGTCAGGAGTAGATTGAATGGGCACGGAATGTGAAGAGTCGATAGAATGGGTACAGATTGTGAAGAGTAGATAGAATGGGCATGGATTGTGAAGAGTAGATAGAATGGGCACGGATTGTGAAGTGTAGATAGAATGGGCATGGATTGTGAAGAGTAGAGAGAATGTGCACAGATTGTGAAGAGTAGATAGAATGGGCACGGACTGTGAAGAGTGGCTGGAATGGGCACGGATTGTGAAGAGTGGATAGAATGGGCACAGGTTGTGAAGAGTAGATAGAATGGGCAGGGATTGTGAAGAGTAGATAGAATGGGCACAGATTGTTAAGAGTGGATAGAATGGGCACGGATTGTGAAGAGTAGATAGAATGGGTACAGATTGTGAAGAGTGGATAGAATGATCACGGATTGTGAAGTGTAGATAGAATGGGCACGGATTGTGAACAATGGATAGAATGGGCACGGATTGTGAAGAGTAGATAGAATGGGCCCGGATTGTGAAGAGTGGATAGAATGGGCAAGAATTGTGAAGAGTAGATAGAATGGGCACAGATTGTGAAGAGTGGATAGAATGGGCATGGATTGTGAAGAGTGGATAGAATGGGCACAGATTGTGAAGAGTAGATAGAATGGGCACAGATTGTGAAGAGTGGATAGAATGGGCACTGATTGTGAGGAGTGGGTAAAATGGGCACGGATTGTGAAGTGTAGATAGATTCGGCACAGATTTTGAAGAGTAGATAGAATGGGCACGGACTGTGAAGAGTGGATAGAATGGGCATGGATTGTGAGGAGTTGATAGAATGGGCACGGATTGTGAAGAGTGGATAAAATGGGCAGAGATAGTGAAGAGTAGATAGAATGGGTACTGATTGTGAAGAATAGATAGAATGGGCACGGATTGTGAAGAGTAGATAGAATGGGCACAGATTGTGAAGAGTGGATAGAATGGGCACAGATTGTGAAGAGTGGATAGAATGGGCATGGATTGTGAAGAGTAGATAGAATGGGCACAGATTGTGAAGAGTGGATAGAATGGGCACAGATTGTGAAGAGTGGATAGAATGGGCACAGATTGTGAAGATTAGATAGAATGGGCACGGACTGTGAAGACTGGATAGAATAGGCAAGGATTGTGACGAGTTGATAGAATGGGAATGGATTGTGAAGAGTGGATAAAATGGGCACAGATTGTGAAGAGTAGATAGAATGGCTACGGGTTGTGAAGAGTAGACAGAATGGGCACGGATTCTGAAGAGTAGATAGAATGGGCACAGATTGTGAAGAGTGGATAGAATGGTCACAGATTGTGAAGAGTGCATAGAATGTGCACGGATTGTGAACATTAGATAGAATGGGTACAGATTGTGAAGAGTGGATAGAATGGGCACGGATTGTGAAGAGTGGATAGAATGGGCACAGATTGTGAAGAGCGGATAGAATGGGCACAGATTGTGAAGAGTAGATAGAATGGGCACAGATTGTGAAGAGTGGATAGAATGGGCACAGATTGTGAAGAGTGGATAGAATGGGCACAGATTGTGAAGAGGAGATAGAATGGGTACAGATTGCGTAGAGTGGATAGAATGGGCACGGATTGTGAAGAGTAGATAGAATGGGCACGGATTGTGAAGAGTGGATAGAATGGTCACAGATTGTGAAGAGTGCATAGAATGTGCACGGATTGTGAACATTAGATAGAATGGGTACAGATTGTGAAGAGTGGATAGAATGGGCACGGATTGTGAAGAGTGGATAGAATGGGCACAGATTGTGAAGAGCGGATAGAATGGGCACAGATTGTGAAGAGTAGATAGAATGGGCACAGATTGTGAAGAGTGGATAGAATGGGCACAGATTGTGAAGAGTGGATAGAATGGGCACAGATTGTGAAGAGGAGATAGAATGGGTACAGATTGTGTAGAGTGGATAGAATGGGCACGGATTGTGAAGAGTAGATAGAATGGGCACGGATTGTGAAGAGTGGATAGAATGGGCACAGATTGTGAAGAGTGGATAGAATGGGCACAGATTGTGAAGATTGGATAGAATGGGCACGGATTGTGAAGAGTGGATAGAATGGGCACGGATTGTGAAGAGTAGATAGAATGGGAACAGATGGTGAAGAGTGGATAGAATGGGCATAGATTGTGAAGAGTGGATAGAATGGGCACGGATTGTGAAGACTGGATAGAATGGGCATGGACCGTGACGAGTAGATAGAATGGGCACAGATTGTGAAGAGTGGATAGAATGGGCACGGATTGTGAAGAGTGGATAGAATGGGCACAGATTGAGAAGAGTAGATAGAATGGGCATGGATTGTGAGGAATGAATAGAATGGGCACGGATTGTGAAGAGTAGATAGAATGGGCACAGATTGTGAAGAGTGGACAGAATGGGCACAGATTGTGAAGAGTGGATAGAATGGGCACGGAATGTGAAGAGTGGATAGAATGGGCACGGATTGTGAAGAGTAGATAGAATGGGAACAGATTGTGAAGAGTGGATAGAATGGGCATAGATTGTGAAGAGTGGATAGAATGGGCACGGATTGTGAAGAGTGGATAGAATGGGCACAGATTGTGAAGTGATGATAGAATGGGCACGCATTGTGAAGAGTAGATAGAATGGGCACAGATTGTGAAGAGTGGATAGAATGGGCACAGATTGTGAAGAGTGGATAGAATGGGCACAGATTTTGAAGAGTGGATAGAATGGGTACGGATTGTGAATAGTGGATAGAATGGGTATGGATTGCGAAGAGTAGATAGAATGGGCACGGATTGTGAAATGTGGATAGAATGGGCACGGATTGTGAAGAGATGATAGAATGGGCTTGGATTGTGAAGAGTAGATAGAATTGGCACGGATTGTGAAGAGTGGATAGAATGGGCACGGATTGTGACGAGTGGATAGAATGGGTACGGATTGTGAATAGTGGATAGAATGGGTATGGATTGTGAAGAGTAGATAGGATGGGCACGGATTGTGAAGTGTAGATAGAATGGGCACGGATTGTGAAGAGATGATAGAATGGGCTTGGATTGTGAAGAGTAGATAGAATTGGCACGGATTGTGAAGAGTGGATAGAATGGGCACGGATTGTGACGAGTGGATAGAATGGGCAGGGATTGTGAAGAGTAGATAGAATGGGTACAGGTTGAGAAGAGTGAATAGAATGGGCACGGATTGTGAAGAGTGGATAGAATGGGCACGGATTGTGAAGAGTAGAAAGAATGGGCATGGATTGTGAAGAGTGGATAGAATGGGTACAGATTGTGAAGAGTGGATAGAATGGGCATAGATTGTGAAGAGTGGATAGAATGGGCACGGATTGTGAAGACTGGATCGAATGGGCATGCACTGTGACGAGTAGATAGAATGGGCACAGATTGTGAAGAGTGGATAGAATGGGCACGGATTGTGAAGAGTGGATAGAATGGGCACAGATTGTGAAGATTAGATAGAATGGGCATGGATTGTGAGGAGTGGATAGAATGGGCATGGATTGTGAAGAGTAGATAGAATGGGCACAGATTGTGAAGAGTGGACAGAATGGGCACAGATTGTGAAGAGTGGATAGAATGGGCACGGAATGTGAAGAGTGGATAGAATGGGCACGGATTGTGAAGAGTAGATAGAATGGGAACAGATTGTGAAGAGTGGATAGAATGGGCATAGATTGTGAAGAGTGGATAGAATGGGCACGGATTGTGAAGAGTGGATAGAATGGGCACAGATTGTGAAGTGACAATAGAATGGGCACGCATTGTGAAGAGTAGGTAGAATGGGCACAGATTGTGAAGAGTGGATAGAATGGGCACAGATTGTGAAGAGTGGATAGAATGGGCACAGATTTTGAAGAGTGGATAGAATGGGTACGGATTGTGAATAGTGGATAGAATGGGCACAGATTGTGAAGAGTGGATAGAATTGCCACGGATTTGAAGAGTAGATAGAATGGGCACAGATTGTGAAGAGTAGATAGAATGGGCACGGATTGTGAAGAGTAGATAGAATGGGCACGGATTGTGAAGAGTGGATAGAATGGGCACAGATTGTGAAGAGTGGATAGAATGGGCACAGATTTTGAAGAGTGGATAGAATGGGCACAGATTGTGAAAAGTCGATAGAATGGGCACAGATTGTGAAGAGTGGATAGAATGGGCACGGATTTGAAGAGTAGATAGAATGGGCACAGATTTTGAAGAGTAGATAGAATGGGCACAGATTGTTAAGAGTGGTTAGAATGTGCACGGATTGTGAAGAGTAGATAGAATGGGTACAGATTGTGAAGAGTGGATAGAATGGTCACGGATTGTGAAGTGTAGATAGAATGGGCATGGATTGTGAACAATGGATAGAATGGGCATGGATTGTGAAGAGTGGATAGAATGGGCACAGATTGTGAAGAGTAGAGAGAATGGGCACAGATTGTGAAGAGTGGATATTATGGGCAGGGATTGTGAGGAGTGGATAGAATGGGCACGGATTGTGAAGAGTAGATAGGTTGGGCACAGATTGTGAAGAGTAGATAGAATGGGCACAGATTGTGAAGAGTGGATAGAATGGGCACAGATTGTGAAGATTGGATAGAATGGGCACAGATTGTGAAGAGTAGATAGAATGGGCATGGATTGTGAAGAGTGGATAGAATGGGCACAGATTGTGAAGAGTGGATAGAATGTGCACAGATTGTGAAGAGTAGATGGAATGGGCACAGATTGTGAAGAGTAGATAGAATGGGGATGCACTGTGAAGAGTGGGTAGAATGGGCACGGATTGTGAGGAGTTGATAGAAGGGGCACGGATTGCGAAGAGTGGATAGAATGGGCATGGATTGTGAAGAGTGGATAGAATGGGCACAGATTGTGAAGAGTGGATAGAATGGGCACTGATTGTGAGGAGTGGATAGAATGGGCACGGATTGTGAAGAGTAGATAGATTGGGCACAGATTTTGAAGAGTAGATAGAATGGGCACGGACTGTGAAGAGTGGAAAGAATGGGCATGGATTGTCAGGAGTTGATAGAATGGGCACGGATTGTGAAGAGTGGATAAAATGGGCAGAGATTGTGAAGAGTAGATAGAATGGGTACGGATTGTGAAGAGTAGATAGAATGGGCACGGATTGTGAAGAGTAGATAGAATGGGCACAGATTTTGATGAGTGGATAGAATGGGCACAGATTGTGAAGAGTGGATAGAATCGGCATGGATTGTGAAGAGTAGATAGAATGGGCACAGATTGTGAAGAGTGGATAGAACGGGCACAGATTGTGAAGAGTGGATAGAATGGGCACAGATTGTGAAGATTAGATAGAATGGGCACGGACTGTGAAGAGTGGATAGAATAGGCAAGGATTGTGAGGAGTTGATAGAATGGGCACGGATTGTGAAGAGTGGATAAAATGGGCACAGATTGTGAAGAGTAGATAGAATGGCTACGGGTTGTGAAGACTAGACAGAATGGGGACAGATTGTGAAGAGTAGATAGAATGGGCACAGATTGTGAAGAGTGGATAGAATGGGCACAGATTGTGAAGAGTGTATAGAATGTGCACGGATTGTGAACATTAGATTGAATGGGTACAGATTGTGAAGAGTGGATAGAATGGGCACGGATTGTGAAGATTGGATAGAATGGGCACAGATTGTGAAGAGCGGATAGAATGGGCACAGATTGTGAAGAGTAGATAGAATGGGCACAGATTGTGAAGAGTGGATAGAATGGGCACAGATTGTGAAGAGTGGATAGAATGGGCACAGATTGTGAAGAGGAGATAGAATGGGTACAGATTGCGTAGAGTGGATAGAATGGGCACGGATTGTGAAGAGTGGATAGAATGGGCACGGATTGTGAAGAGTGGATAGAATGGGTACAGATTGTAAAGAGTGGATAGCATGGGCACGGATTGTGAAGAATTCATAGAATGGGCACGGATTGTGAAGAGTGGATAGAATGGGCACGGATTGTGAAGAGTGGATAGAATGGGCACGGATTGTGAAGAGTAGATAGAATGGGCACAGATTGTGAAGAGTGGATAGAATGGGCACAGATTGTGAAGAGTGGATAGAATGGGTATGGATTGTCAGGAGTAGATTGAATGGGCACGGAATGTGAAGAGTAGGTAGAATGGGTACAGATTGTGAAGAGTAGATAGAATGGGCATGGATTGTGAAGAGTAGAGAGAATGGGCACAGATTGTGAAGAGTAGATAGAATGGTCACGGATTGTGAAGAGTGGCTGGAATGGGCACGGATTGTGAAGAGTGGATAGAATGGGCACAGGTTGTGAAGAGTAGATAGAATGGGCAGGGATTGTGAAGAGTAGATAGAATGGGCACAGATTGTTAAGAGTGGATAGAATGGGCACGGATTGTGAAGAGTAGATAGAATGGGTACAGATTGTGAAGAGTGGATAGAATGATCACGGATTGTGAAGTGTAGATAGAATGGGCACGGATTGTGAACAATGGATAGAATGGGCACGGATTGTGAAGAGTAGATAGAATGGGCCCGGATTGTGAAGAGTGGATAGAATGGGCAAGAATTGTGAAGAGTAGATAGAATGGGCACAGATTGTGAAGAGTGGATAGAATGGGCATGGATTGTGAAGAGTGGATAGAATGGGCACAGATTGTGAAGAGTAGATAGAATGGGCACAGATTGTGAAGAGTGGATAGAATGGGCACTGATTGTGAGGAGTGGGTAGAATGGGCACGGATTGTGAAGAGTAGATAGATTGGGCACAGATTTTGAAGAGTAGATAGAATGGGCACGGACTGTGAAGAGTGGATAGAATGGGCACGGATTGTGAGGAGTTGATAGAATGGGCACGGATTGTGAAGAGTGGATAAAATGGGCAGAGATAGTGAAGACTAGATAGAATGGGTACTGATTGTGAAGAGTAGATAGAATGGGCACGGATTGTGAAGAGTAGATAGAATGGGCACCGATTGTGAAGAGTGGATAGAATGGGCACAGATTGTGAAGAGTGGATAGAATGGGCATGGATTGTGAAGATTAGATAGAATGGGCACAGATTGTGAAGAGTGGATAGAATGGGCACAGATTGTGAAGAGTGGATAGAATGGGCACAGATTGTGAAGATTAGATAGAATGGGCACGGACTGTGAAGAGTGGATAGAATAGGCAAGGATTGTGAGGAGTTGATAGAATGGGAACGGATTGTGAAGAGTGGATAAAATGGGCACAGATTGTGAAGAGTAGATAGAATGGCTACGGGTTGTGAAGAGTAGACAGAATGGGCACGGATTCTGAAGAGTAGATAGAATGGGCACAGATTGTGAAGAGTGGATAGAATGGTCACAGATTGTGAAGAGTGCATAGAATGTGCACGGATTGTGAACATTAGATAGAATGGGTACAGATTGTGAAGAGTGGATAGAATGGGCACGGATTGTGAAGAGTGGATAGAATGGGCACAGATTGTGAAGAGCGGATAGAATGGGCACAGATTGTGAAGAGTAGATAGAATGGGCACAGATTGTGAAGAGTGGATAGAATGGGCACAGATTGTGAAGAGTGGATAGAATGGGCACAGATTGTGAAGAGGAGATAGAATGGGTACAGATTGCGTAGAGTGGATAGAATGGGCACGGATTGTGAAGAGTAGATAGAATGGGCACGGATTGTGAAGAGTGGATAGAATGGGCACAGATTGTGAAGAGTGGATAGAATGGGCACAGATTGTGAAGAGTGGATAGAATGGGTATGGATTGTGAAGAGTAGATAGAATGGGCACGGATTGTGAAGTGTAGATAGAATGGGCACGGATTGTGAAGAGATGATAGAATGGGCTTGGATTGTGAAGAGTAGATAGAATTGGCACGGATTGTGAAGAGTGGATAGAATGGGCACGGATTGTGACGAGTGGATAGAATGGGCAGGGATTGTGAAGAGTAGATAGAATGGGTACAGGTTGTGAAGAGTGAATAGAATGGGCACGGATTGTGAAGAGTGGATAGAATGGGCACGGATTGTGAAGAGTAGAAAGAATGGGCATGGATTGTGAAGAGTGGATAGAATGGGTACAGATTGTGAAGAGTAGATAGAATGGGCACGGATTGTGAAGAGTAGATAGAATGGGCACGGATTGTGAAGAGTGGATAGAATGGGCACGGATTGTGAAGAGTGGATAGAATGGGCACGGATTGTGAAGAGTAGATAGAATGGGAACAGATTGTGAAGAGTGGATAGAATGGGCATAGATTGTGAAGAGTGGATAGAATGGGCACGGATTGTGAAGACTGGATAGAATGGGCATGGACTGTGACGAGTAGATAGAATGGGCACAGATTGTGAGGAGTGGATAGAATGGGCACGGATTGTGAAGAGTGGATAGAATGGGCACAGATTGTGAAGAGTAGATAGAATGGGCATGGATTGTGAGGACTGGATAGAATGGGCACGGATTGTGAAGAGTAGATAGAATGGGCACAGATTGTGAAGAGTGGACAGAATGGGCACAGATTGTGAAGAGTGGATAGAATGGGCACGGAATGTGAAGAGTGGATAGAATGGGCACGGATTGTGAAGAGTAGATAGAATGTGAACAGATTGAGATGAGTGGATAGAATGGGCATAGATTGTGAAGAGTGGATAGAATGGGCACGGATTGTGAAGAGTGGATAGAATGGGCACAGATTGTGAAGTGATGATAGAATGGGCACGCATTGTGAAGAGTAGATAGAATGGGCACAGATTGTGAAGAGTGGATAGAATGGGCACAGATTGTGAAGAGTGGATAGAATGGGCACAGATTTTGAAGAGTGGATAGAATGGGTACGGATTGTGAATAGTGGATAGAATGGGTATGGATTGCGAAGAGTAGATAGAATGGGCACGGATTGTGAAATGTAGATAGAATGGGCACGGATTGTGAAGAGATGATAGAATGGGCTTGGATTGTGAAGAGTAGATAGAATTGGCACGGATTGTGAAGAGTGGATAGAAATGGGCACGGATTGTGACGAGTGGATAGAATGGGTACGGATTGTGAATAGTGGATAGAATGGGTACGGATTGTGAAGAGTAGATAGGATGGGCACGGATTGTGAAGTGTAGATAGAATGGGCACGGATTGTGAAGAGATGATAGAATGGGCTTGGATTGTGAAGAGTAGATAGAATTGGCACGGATTGTGAAGAGTGGATAGAATGGGCACGGATTGTGACGAGTGGATAGAATGGGCAGGGATTGTGAAGAGTAGATAGAATGGGTACAGGTTGTGAAGAGTGAATAGAATGGGCACGGATTGTGAAGAGTGGATAGAATGGGCACGGATTGTGAAGAGTAGAAAGAATGGGCATGGATTGTGAAGAATGGATAGAATGGGTACAGATTGTGAAGAGTAGATAGAATGGGCACGGATTGTGAAGAGTAGATAGAATGGGCACGGATTGTGAAGAGTGGATAGAATGGGCACGGATTGTGAAGAGTGGATAGAATGGGCACGGATTGTGAAGAGTAGATAGAATGGGAACAGATTGTGAAGAGTGGATAGAATGGGCATAGATTGTGAAGAGTGGATAGAATGGGCACGGATTGTGAAGACTGGATAGAATGGGCATGCACTGTGACGAGTAGATAGAATGGGCACAGATTGTGAAGAGTGGATAGAATGGGCACGGATTGTGAAGAGTGGATAGAATGGGCACAGATTGTGAAGATTAGATAGAATGGGCATGGATTGTGAGGAGTGGATAGAATGGGCATGGATTGTGAAGAGTAGATAGAATGGGCACAGATTGTGAAGAGTGGACAGAATGGGCGCAGATTGTGAAGAGTGGATAGAATGGGCACGGAATGTGACGAGTGGATAGAATGGGCACGGATTGTGAAGAGTAGATAGAATGGGAACAGATTGTGAAGAATGGATAGAATGGGCATAGATTGTGAAGAGTGGATAGAATGGGCACAGATTGTGAAGTGATGATAGAATGGGCACGCATTGTGAAGAGTAGATAGAATGGGCACAGATTGTGAAGAGTGGATAGAATGGGCACAGATTGTGAAGAGTGGATAGAATGGGCACAGATTTTGAAGAGTGGATAGAATGGGTACGGATTGTGAATAGTGGATAGAATGGGCACAGATTGTGAAGAGTGGATAGAATTGCCACGGATTTGAAGAGTAGATAGAATGGGCACAGATTGTGAAGAGTAGATAGAATGGGCACGGATTGTGAAGAGTAGATAGAATGGGAACGGATTGTGAAGAGTGGATAGAATGGGCACAGATTGTGAAGAGTGGATAGAATGGGCACAGATTTTGAAGAGTGGATAGAATGGGCACAGATTGTGAAGAGTGGATAGAATGGGCACAGATTGTGAAGAATGGATAGAATGGGCACGGATTTGAAGAGTAGATAGAATGGGCACAGATTGTGAAGAGTAGATAGAATGGGCACAGATTGTTAAGAGTGGTTAGAATGTGCACAGATTGTGAAGAGTAGATAGAATGGGTACAGATTGTGAAGAGTGGATAGAATGGTCACGGATTGTGAAGTGTAGATAGAATGGGAACGGATTGTGAACAATGGATAGAATGGGAATGGATTGTGAAGAGTGGATAGAATGGGCACAGATTGTGAAGAGTAGAGAGAATGGGCACAGATTGTGAAGAGTGGATATTATGGGCACGGATTGTGAGGAGTGGATAGAATGGGCACGGATTGTGAAGAGTAGATAGGTTGGGCACAGATTGTGAAGAGTAGATAGAATGGGCACAGATTGTGAAGAGTGGATAGAATGGGCACAGATTGTGAAGATTGGATAGAATGGGCACAGATTGTGAAGAGTAGATAGAATGGGCACGGATTGTGAAGAGTGGATAGAATGGGCACAGATTGTGAAGAGTGGATAGAATGTGCACAGATTGTGAAGAATAGATAGAATGGGCACAGATTGTGAAGAGTAGATAGAATGGGGATGCACTGTGAAGAGTGGGTAGAATGGGCACGGATTGTGAGGAGTTGATAGAAGGGGCACGGATTGCGAAGAGTGGATAGAATGGGCATGGATTGTGAAGAGTGGATAGAATGGGTACAGATTGTGAAGAGTAGATAGAATGGGCACAGATTGTGAAGAGTGGATAGAATGGGCACTGATTGTGAGGAGTGGACAGAATGGGCACGGATTGTGAAGAGTAGATAGATTGGGCACAGATTTTGAAGAGTAGATAGAATGGGCACGGACTGTGAAGAGTGGATAGAATGGGCATGGATTGTGAGGAGTTGATAGAATGGGCACGGATTGTGAAGAGTGGATAAAATGGGCAGAGATTGTGAAGAGTAGATAGAATGGGTACGGATTGTGAAGAGTAGATAGAATGGGCACGGATTGTGAAGAGTAGATAGAATGGGCACAGATTTTGATGAGTGGATAGAATGGGCACAGATTGTGAAGAGTGGATAGAATCGGCATGGATTGTGAAGAGTAGATAGAATGGGCACAGATTGTGAAGAGTGGATAGAACGGGCACAGATTGTGTAGAGTGGATAGAATGGGCACAGATTGTGAAGAGTGGATAAAATGGGCACAGATTGTGAAGAGTGTATAGAATGGCTACGGGTTGTGAAGAGTAGACAGAATGGGGACGGATTGTGAAGAGTAGATAGAATGGGCACAGATTGTGAAGAGTGGATAGAATGGGCACAGATTGTGAAGAGTGTATAGAATGTGCACGGATTGTGAACATTAGATTGAATGGGTACAGATTGTGAAGAGTGGATAGAATGGGCACGGATTGTGAAGAGTGGATAGAATGGGCACAGATTGTGAAGAGCGGATAGAATGGGCACAGATTGTGAAGAGTAGATAGAATGGGCACAGATTGTGAAGAGTGGATAGAATGGGCACAGATTGTGAAGAGTGGATAGAATGGGCACAGATTGTGAAGAGGAGATAGAATGGGTACAGATTGCGTAGAGTGGATAGAATGGGCACGGATTGTGAAGAGTAGATAGAATGGGCACGGATTGTGAAGAGTGGATAGAATGGGCACAGATTGTGAAGAGTGGATAGAATGGGCACAGATTGTGAAGAGTGGATAGAATGGGTATGGATTGTGAAGAGTAGATAGAATGGGCACGGATTGTGAAGTGTCGATAGAATGGGCAGGGATTGTGAAGAGATGATAGAATGTGCTTGGATTGTGAAGAGTAGATAGAATGGGCACGGATTGTGAAGAGTGGATAGAATGGGCATGGATTGTGACGAGTGGATAGAATGGGCAGGGATTGTGAAGAGTAGATAGAATGGGTGCAGGTTGTGAAGAGTGAATAGAATGGGCACGGATTGTGAAGAGTGGATAGAATGGGCACGGATTGTGAAGAGTAGAAAGAATGGGCATGGATTGTGAAGAGTTGGTAGAATGGGTACAGATTGTGAAGAGTAGATAGAATGGGCACGGATTGTGAAGAGTAGATAAAATGGGCACGGATTGTGAAGAGTGGATAGAATGGGCACGGATTGTGAAGAGTGGATAGAATGGGCATGTATTGTGAAGAGTAGATAGAATGGGAACAAATTGTGAAGAGTGGATAGAATGGGCATAGATTGTGAAGAGTGGATAGAATGGGCACGGATTGTGAAGACTGGATAGAATGGGCATGGACTGTGACGAGTTGATAGAATGGGCACAGATTGTGAAGAGTGGATAGAATGGGCACGGATTGTGAAGAGTGGATAGAATGGGCACAGATTGTGAAGGGTAGATAGAAGGGGCATGGATTGTGAGGAGTGGATAGAATGGGCACGGATTGTGAAGAGTAGATAGAATGGGCACAGATTGTGAAGAGTGGACAGAATGGGCACAGATTGTGAAGAGTGGATAGAATGGGCACGGAATGTGAAGAGTGGATAGAATGGGCACGGATTGTGAAGAGTAGATAGAATGGGAACAGATTGTGAAGAGTGGATAGAATGGGCATAGATTGTGAAGATTGGGTAGAATGGGCACGGATTGTGAAGAGTGGATAGAATGGGCACAGATTGTGAAGAGTAGATAGAATGGGGATGCACTGTGAAGAGTGGGTAGAATGGGCACGGATTGTGAGGAGTTGATAGAAGGGGCACGGATTGCGAAGAGTGGATAGAATGGGCATGGATTGTGAAGAGTGGATAGAATGGGTACAGATTGTGAAGAGTAGATAGAATGGGCACAGATTGTGAAGAGTGGATAGAATGGGCACTGATTGTGAGGAGTGGACAGAATGGGCACGGATTGTGAAGAGTAGATAGATTGGGCACAGATTTTGAAGAGTAGATAGAATGGGCACGGACTGTGAAGAGTGGATAGAATGGGCATGGATTGTGAGGAGTTGATAGAATGGGCACGGATTGTGAAGAGTGGATAAAATGGGCAGAGATTGTGAAGAGTAGATAGAATGGGTACGGATTGTGAAGAGTAGATAGAATGGGCACGGATTGTGAAGAGTAGATAGAATGGGCACAGATTTTGATGAGTGGATAGAATGGGCACAGATTGTGAAGAGTGGATAGAATCGGCATGGATTGTGAAGAGTAGATAGAATGGGCACAGATTGTGAAGAGTGGATAGAACGGGCACAGATTGTGTAGAGTGGATAGAATGGGCACAGATTGTGAAGAGTGGATAAAATGGGCACAGATTGTGAAGAGTGTATAGAATGGCTACGGGTTGTGAAGAGTAGACAGAATGGGGACGGATTGTGAAGAGTAGATAGAATGGGCACAGATTGTGAAGAGTGGATAGAATGGGCACAGATTGTGAAGAGTGGATAGAATGGGCACAGATTGTGAAGAGTGGATAGAATGGGCACAGATTGTGAAGAGCGGATAGAATGGGCACAGATTGTGAAGAGTAGATAGAATGGGCACAGATTGTGAAGAGTGGATAGAATGGGCACAGATTGTGAAGAGTGGATAGAATGGGCACAGATTGTGAAGAGGAGATAGAATGGGTACAGATTGCGTAGAGTGGATAGAATGGGCACGGATTGTGAAGAGTAGATAGAATGGGCACGGATTGTGAAGAGTGGATAGAATGGGCACAGATTGTGAAGAGTGGATAGAATGGGCACAGATTGTGAAGAGTGGATAGAATGGGTATGGATTGTGAAGAGTAGATAGAATGGGCACGGATTGTGAAGTGTCGATAGAATGGGCAGGGATTGTGAAGAGATGATAGAATGTGCTTGGATTGTGAAGAGTAGATAGAATGGGCACGGATTGTGAAGAGTGGATAGAATGGGCATGGATTGTGACGAGTGGATAGAATGGGCAGGGATTGTGAAGAGTAGATAGAATGGGTGCAGGTTGTGAAGAGTGAATAGAATGGGCACGGATTGTGAAGAGTGGATAGAATGGGCACGGATTGTGAAGAGTAGAAAGAATGGGCATGGATTGTGAAGAGTTGGTAGAATGGGTACAGATTGTGAAGAGTAGATAGAATGGGCACGGATTGTGAAGAGTAGATAAAATGGGCACGGATTGTGAAGAGTGGATAGAATGGGCACGGATTGTGAAGAGTGGATAGAATGGGCATGTATTGTGAAGAGTAGATAGAATGGGAACAAATTGTGAAGAGTGGATAGAATGGGCATAGATTGTGAAGAGTGGATAGAATGGGCACGGATTGTGAAGACTGGATAGAATGGGCATGGACTGTGACGAGTTGATAGAATGGGCACAGATTGTGAAGAGTGGATAGAATGGGCACGGATTGTGAAGAGTGGATAGAATGGGCACAGATTGTGAAGGGTAGATAGAAGGGGCATGGATTGTGAGGAGTGGATAGAATGGGCACGGATTGTGAAGAGTAGATAGAATGGGCACAGATTGTGAAGAGTGGACAGAATGGGCACAGATTGTGAAGAGTGGATAGAATGGGCACGGAATGTGAAGAGTGGATAGAATGGGCACGGATTGTGAAGAGTAGATAGAATGGGAACAGATTGTGAAGAGTGGATAGAATGGGCATAGATTGTGAAGATTGGGTAGAATGGGCACGGATTGTGAAGAGTGGATAGAATGGGCACAGATTGTGAAGGGACGATAGAATGGGCACGCATTGTGAAGAGTAGATAGAATGGGCACAGATTGTGAAGAGTGGATAGACTGGGCACAGATTGTGAAGAGTGGATAGAATGGGCACAGATTTTGAAGACTGGATAGAATGGGTAAGGATTGTGAATAGTGGATAGAATGGGCACAGATTGTGAAGAGGTGATAGAATGGCCATGGATTTGAAGAGTAGATAGAATGGGCACAGATTGTGAAGAGTAGATAGAATGGGCACGGATTGTGAAGAGTAGATAGAATGGGCACGGATTGTGAAGAGTGGATAGAATGGGCACAGATTGTGAAGAGTGGATAGAATGGGCACAGATTTTGAAGAGTGGATAGAATGGGCACAGATTGTGAAGAGTGGATAGAATGGGCACAGATTGTGAAGAGTGGATAGAATGGGCACGGATTTGAAGAGTAGATAGAATGGGCACAGATTGTGAAGAGTAGATAGAATGGGCACGGATTGTGAAGAGTAGATAGAATGGGCACAGAATGTTAAGAGTGGATAGAATGCGCACGGATTGTGAAGAGTAGATAGAATGGGTACAGATTGTGAAGAGTGGATAGAATGGTCACGGATTGTGAAGTGTAGATAGAATGGGCACGGATTGAGAACAATGGATAGAATGGGCATGGATTGTGAAGAGTGGATAGAATGGGCACAGATTGTGAAGAGTAGATAGAATGGGCACAGATTGTGAAGAGTGGATAGAATGGGCACGAATTGTGAGGAGTGGATAGAATGGGCACAGATTGTGAAGAGTAGATAGAATGGGCACGGATTGTGAAGAGTGGATAGAATGGGCACAGATTGTGAAGATTAGATAGAATGGGCACGGATTGTGAAGAGTAGATAGAATGGGCACAGATTGTGAAGAGTGGATAGAATGGGCACAGATTGTGAAGATTGGATAGAATGGGCACGGATTGTGAAGAGTAGATAGAATGGGAACAGATTGTGAAGAGTGGATAGAATGGGCACAGATTGTGAAGAGTGGATAGAATGGGCACAGATTGTGAAGAGTAGATAGAATGGGCTCAGACTGTGAAGAGTGGATAGAATAGGCACGGATTGTGAGGAGTTGATAGAATGGGTACAGATTGTGAAGAGTGTATAGAATGGGCACGGATTGTGAAGAGGAGATAGAATGGGCACGGATTGTGAAGTGTGGGTAGAATGGGCACAGATTGTGAAGAGTGGATAGAATGGGCACAGATTGAGAAGAGTGGATAGAATGGGTATGGATTGTGGAGAGTAGATAGAATGGGCACGGATTGTGAAGAGTAGATAGAATGGGTACAGATTGTGAAGAGTGGATAGAATGGGCATGGATTGTGAAGAGTAGAAAGTATGGGCACGGATTGTGAAGACTGGATAAAATGGGCATGGATTGTGAAGAGTAGATAGAATGGGCATGGATTGTGAAGAGTAGATAGAATTGGCACAGATTGTGAAGAGGGCATAGAATGGGTACAGATTGTGAAGAGTAGATAGAATGGGCATGGATTGTGAAGAGTAGATAGAATGGGCACAGATTGTGAAGAGTGGATAGAATGGGCACAGATTGTGAAGAGTGGATAGAATGGGCACAGATTGTGAAGATTAGATAGAATGGGCACGGACTGTGAAGAGTGGATAGAATAGGCAAGGATTGTGAGGAGTTGATAGAATGGGAACGGACTGTGAAGAGTGGATAAAATGGGCACAGATTGTGAAGAGTAGATAGAATGGCTACGGGTTGTGAAGAGTAGACAGAATGGGCACGGATTCTGAAGAGTAGATAGAATGGGCACAGATTGTGAAGAGTGGATAGAATGGTCACAGATTGTGAAGAGTGCATAGAATGTGCACGGATTGTGAACATTAGATAGAATGGGTACAGATTGTGAAGAGTGGATAGAATGGGCACGGATTGTGAAGAGTGGATAGAATGGGCACAGATTGTGAAGAGCGGATAGAATGGGCACAGATTGTGAAGAGTAGATAGAATGGGCACAGATTGTGAAGAGTGGATAGAATGGGCACAGATTGTGAAGAGTGGATAGAATGGGCACAGATTGTGAAGAGGAGATAGAATGGGTACAGATTGCGTAGAGTGGATAGAATGGGCACGGATTGTGAAGAGTAGATAGAATGGGCACGGATTGTGAAGAGTGGATAGAATGGGCACAGATTGTGAAGAGTGGATAGAATGGGCACAGATTGTGAAGAGTGGATAGAATGGGTATGGATTGTGAAGAGTAGATAGAATGGGCACGGATTGTGAAGTGTAGATAGAATGGGCACGGATTGTGAAGAGATGATAGAATGGGCTTGGATTGTGAAGAGTAGATAGAATTGGCACGGATTGTGAAGAGTGGATAGAATGGGCACGGATTGTGACGAGTGGATAGAATGGGCAGGGATTGTGAAGAGTAGATAGAATGGGTACAGGTTGTGAAGAGTGAATAGAATGGGCACGGATTGTGAAGAGTGGATAGAATGGGCACGGATTGTGAAGAGTAGAAAGAATGGGCATGGATTGTGAAGAGTGGATAGAATGGGTACAGATTGTGAAGAGTAGATAGAATGGGCACGGATTGTGAAGAGTAGATAGAATGGGCACGGATTGTGAAGAGTGGATAGAATGGGCACGGATTGTGAAGAGTGGATAGAATGGGCACGGATTGTGAAGAGTAGATAGAATGGGAACAGATTGTGAAGAGTGGATAGAATGGGCATAGATTGTGAAGAGTGGATAGAATGGGCACGGATTGTGAAGACTGGATAGAATGGGCATGGACTGTGACGAGTAGATAGAATGGGCACAGATTGTGAGGAGTGGATAGAATGGGCACGGATTGTGAAGAGTGGATAGAATGGGCACAGATTGTGAAGAGTAGATAGAATGGGCATGGATTGTGAGGACTGGATAGAATGGGCACGGATTGTGAAGAGTAGATAGAATGGGCACAGATTGTGAAGAGTGGACAGAATGGGCACAGATTGTGAAGAGTGGATAGAATGGGCACGGATTGTGAAGAGTAGATAGAATGTGAACAGATTGAGATGAGTGGATAGAATGGGCATAGATTGTGAAGAGTGGATAGAATGGGCACGGATTGTGAAGAGTGGATAGAATGGGCACAGATTGTGAAGTGATGATAGAATGGGCACGCATTGTGAAGAGTAGATAGAATGGGCACAGATTGTGAAGAGTGGATAGAATGGGCACAGATTGTGAAGAGTGGATAGAATGGGCACAGATTTTGAAGAGTGGATAGAATGGGTACGGATTGTGAATAGTGGATAGAATGGGTATGGATTGCGAAGAGTAGATAGAATGGGCACGGATTGTGAAATGTAGATAGAATGGGCACGGATTGTGAAGAGATGATAGAATGGGCTTGGATTGTGAAGAGTAGATAGAATTGGCACGGATTGTGAAGAGTGGATAGAAATGGGCACGGATTGTGACGAGTGGATAGAATGGGTACGGATTGTGAATAGTGGATAGAATGGGTACGGATTGTGAAGAGTAGATAGGATGGGCACGGATTGTGAAGTGTAGATAGAATGGGCACGGATTGTGAAGAGATGATAGAATGGGCTTGGATTGTGAAGAGTAGATAGAATTGGCACGGATTGTGAAGAGTGGATAGAATGGGCACGGATTGTGACGAGTGGATAGAATGGGCAGGGATTGTGAAGAGTAGATAGAATGGGTACAGGTTGTGAAGAGTGAATAGAATGGGCACGGATTGTGAAGAGTGGATAGAATGGGCACAGATTGTGAAGAGTAGATAGAATGGGCTCAGACTGTGAAGAGTGGATAGAATAGGCACGGATTGTGAGGAGTTGATAGAATGGGTACAGATTGTGAAGAGTGTATAGAATGGGCACGGATTGTGAAGAGGAGATAGAATGGGCACGGATTGTGAAGTGTGGGTAGAATGGGCACAGATTGTGAAGAGTGGATAGAATGGGCACAGATTGAGAAGAGTGGATAGAATGGGTATGGATTGTGGAGAGTAGATAGAATGGGCACGGATTGTGAAGAGTAGATAGAATGGGTACAGATTGTGAAGAGTGGATAGAATGGGCATGGATTGTGAAGAGTAGAAAGTATGGGCACGGATTGTGAAGACTGGATAAAATGGGCATGGATTGTGAAGAGTAGATAGAATGGGCATGGATTGTGAAGAGTAGATAGAATTGGCACAGATTGTGAAGAGGGCATAGAATGGGTACAGATTGTGAAGAGTAGATAGAATGGGCATGGATTGTGAAGAGTAGATAGAATGGGCACAGATTGTGAAGAGTGGATAGAATGGGCACAGATTGTGAAGAGTGGATAGAATGGGCACAGATTGTGAAGATTAGATAGAATGGGCACGGACTGTGAAGAGTGGATAGAATAGGCAAGGATTGTGAGGAGTTGATAGAATGGGAACGGATTGTGAAGAGTGGATAAAATGGGCACAGATTGTGAAGAGTAGATAGAATGGCTACGGGTTGTGAAGAGTAGACAGAATGGGCATGGATTCTGAAGAGTAGATAGAATGGGCACAGATTGTGAAGAGTGGATAGAATGGTCACAGATTGTGAAGAGTGCATAGAATGTGCACGGATTGTGAACATTAGATAGAATGGGTACAGATTGTGAAGAGTGGATAGAATGGGCACGGATTGTGAAGAGTGGATAGAGTGGGCACAGATTGTGAAGAGCGGATAGAATGGGCACAGATTGTGAAGAGTAGATAGAATGGGCACAGATTGTGAAGAGTGGATAGAATGGGCACAGATTGTGAAGAGTGGATAGAATGGGCACAGATTGTGAAGATTAGATAGAATGGGCACGGACTGTGAAGAGTGGATAGAATAGGCAAGGATTGTGAGGAGTTGATAGAATGGGAACGGATTGTGAAGAGTGGATAAAATGGGCACAGATTGTGAAGAGTAGATAGAATGGCTACGGGTTGTGAAGAGTAGACAGAATGGGCACGGATTCTGAAGAGTAGATAGAATGGGCACAGATTGTGAAGAGTGGATAGAATGGTCACAGATTGTGAAGAGTGCATAGAATGTGCACGGATTGTGAACATTAGATAGAATGGGTACAGATTGTGAAGAGTGGATAGAATGGGCACGGATTGTGAAGAGTGGATAGAATGGGCACAGATTGTGAAGAGCGGATAGAATGGGCACAGATTGTGAAGAGTAGATAGAATGGGCACAGATTGTGAAGAGTGGATAGAATGGGCACAGATTGTGAAGAGTGGATAGAATGGGCACAGATTGTGAAGAGGAGATAGAATGGGTACAGATTGCGTAGAGTGGATAGAATGGGCACGGATTGTGAAGAGTAGATAGAATGGGCACGGATTGTGAAGAGTGGATAGAATGGGCACAGATTGTGAAGAGTGGATAGAATGGGCACAGATTGTGAAGAGTGGATAGAATGGGTATGGATTGTGAAGAGTAGATAGAATGGGCACGGATTGTGAAGTGTAGATAGAATGGGCACGGATTGTGAAGAGATGATAGAATGGGCTTGGATTGTGAAGAGTAGATAGAATTGGCACGGATTGTGAAGAGTGGATAGAATGGGCACGGATTGTGACGAGTGGATAGAATGGGCAGGGATTGTGAAGAGTAGATAGAATGGGTACAGGTTGTGAAGAGTGAATAGAATGGGCACGGATTGTGAAGAGTGGATAGAATGGGCACGGATTGTGAAGAGTAGAAAGAATGGGCATGGATTGTGAAGAGTGGATAGAATGGGTACAGATTGTGAAGAGTAGATAGAATGGGCACGGATTGTGAAGAGTAGATAGAATGGGCACGGATTGTGAAGAGTGGATAGAATGGGCACGGATTGTGAAGAGTGGATAGAATGGGCACGGATTGTGAAGAGTAGATAGAATGGGAACAGATTGTGAAGAGTGGATAGAATGGGCATAGATTGTGAAGAGTGGATAGAATGGGCACGGATTGTGAAGACTGGATAGAATGGGCATGGACTGTGACGAGTAGATAGAATGGGCACAGATTGTGAGGAGTGGATAGAATGGGCACGGATTGTGAAGAGTGGATAGAATGGGCACAGATTGTGAAGAGTAGATAGAATGGGCATGGATTGTGAGGACTGGATAGAATGGGCACGGATTGTGAAGAGTAGATAGAATGGGCACAGATTGTGAAGAGTGGACAGAATGGGCACAGATTGTGAAGAGTGGATAGAATGGGCACGGAATGTGAAGAGTGGATAGAATGGGCACGGATTGTGAAGAGTAGATAGAATGTGAACAGATTGAGATGAGTGGATAGAATGGGCATAGATTGTGAAGAGTGGATAGAATGGGCACGGATTGTGAAGAGTGGATAGAATGGGCACAGATTGTGAAGTGATGATAGAATGGGCACGCATTGTGAAGAGTAGATAGAATGGGCACAGATTGTGAAGAGTGGATAGAATGGGCACAGATTGTGAAGAGTGGATAGAATGGGCACAGATTTTGAAGAGTGGATAGAATGGGTACGGATTGTGAATAGTGGATAGAATGGGTATGGATTGCGAAGAGTAGATAGAATGGGCACGGATTGTGAAATGTAGATAGAATGGGCACGGATTGTGAAGAGATGATAGAATGGGCTTGGATTGTGAAGAGTAGATAGAATTGGCACGGATTGTGAAGAGTGGATAGAAATGGGCACGGATTGTGACGAGTGGATAGAATGGGTACGGATTGTGAATAGTGGATAGAATGGGTACGGATTGTGAAGAGTAGATAGGATGGGCACGGATTGTGAAGTGTAGATAGAATGGGCACGGATTGTGAAGAGATGATAGAATGGGCTTGGATTGTGAAGAGTAGATAGAATTGGCACGGATTGTGAAGAGTGGATAGAATGGGCACGGATTGTGACGAGTGGATAGAATGGGCAGGGATTGTGAAGAGTAGATAGAATGGGTACAGGTTGTGAAGAGTGAATAGAATGGGCACGGATTGTGAAGAGTGGATAGAATGGGCACGGATTGTGAAGAGTAGAAAGAATGGGCATGGATTGTGAAGAATGGATAGAATGGGTACAGATTGTGAAGAGTAGATAGAATGGGCACGGATTGTGAAGAGTAGATAGAATGGGCACGGATTGTGAAGAGTGGATAGAATGGGCACGGATTGTGAAGAGTGGATAGAATGGGCACGGATTGTGAAGAGTAGATAGAATGGGAACAGATTGTGAAGAGTGGATAGAATGGGCATAGATTGTGAAGAGTGGATAGAATGGGCACGGATTGTGAAGACTGGATAGAATGGGCATGCACTGTGACGAGTAGATAGAATGGGCACAGATTGTGAAGAGTGGATAGAATGGGCACGGATTGTGAAGAGTGGATAGAATGGGCACAGATTGTGAAGATTAGATAGAATGGGCATGGATTGTGAGGAGTGGATAGAATGGGCATGGATTGTGAAGAGTAGATAGAATGGGCACAGATTGTGAAGAGTGGACAGAATGGGCGCAGATTGTGAAGAGTGGATAGAATGGGCACGGAATGTGACGAGTGGATAGAATGGGCACGGATTGTGAAGAGTAGATAGAATGGGAACAGATTGTGAAGAATGGATAGAATGGGCATAGATTGTGAAGAGTGGATAGAATGGGCACAGATTGTGAAGTGATGATAGAATGGGCACGCATTGTGAAGAGTAGATAGAATGGGCACAGATTGTGAAGAGTGGATAGAATGGGCACAGATTGTGAAGAGTGGATAGAATGGGCACAGATTTTGAAGAGTGGATAGAATGGGTACGGATTGTGAATAGTGGATAGAATGGGCACAGATTGTGAAGAGTGGATAGAATTGCCACGGATTTGAAGAGTAGATAGAATGGGCACAGATTGTGAAGAGTAGATAGAATGGGCACGGATTGTGAAGAGTAGATAGAATGGGAACGGATTGTGAAGAGTGGATAGAATGGGCACAGATTGTGAAGAGTGGATAGAATGGGCACAGATTTTGAAGAGTGGATAGAATGGGCACAGATTGTGAAGAGTGGATAGAATGGGCACAGATTGTGAAGAATGGATAGAATGGGCACGGATTTGAAGAGTAGATAGAATGGGCACAGATTGTGAAGAGTAGATAGAATGGGCACAGATTGTTAAGAGTGGTTAGAATGTGCACAGATTGTGAAGAGTAGATAGAATGGGTACAGATTGTGAAGAGTGGATAGAATGGTCACGGATTGTGAAGTGTAGATAGAATGGGAACGGATTGTGAACAATGGATAGAATGGGAATGGATTGTGAAGAGTGGATAGAATGGGCACAGATTGTGAAGAGTAGAGAGAATGGGCACAGATTGTGAAGAGTGGATATTATGGGCACGGATTGTGAGGAGTGGATAGAATGGGCACGGATTGTGAAGAGTAGATAGGTTGGGCACAGATTGTGAAGAGTAGATAGAATGGGCACAGATTGTGAAGAGTGGATAGAATGGGCACAGATTGTGAAGATTGGATAGAATGGGCACAGATTGTGAAGAGTAGATAGAATGGGCACGGATTGTGAAGAGTGGATAGAATGGGCACAGATTGTGAAGAGTGGATAGAATGTGCACAGATTGTGAAGAATAGATAGAATGGGCACAGATTGTGAAGAGTAGATAGAATGGGGATGCACTGTGAAGAGTGGGTAGAATGGGCACGGATTGTGAGGAGTTGATAGAAGGGGCACGGATTGCGAAGAGTGGATAGAATGGGCATGGATTGTGAAGAGTGGATAGAATGGGTACAGATTGTGAAGAGTAGATAGAATGGGCACAGATTGTGAAGAGTGGATAGAATGGGCACTGATTGTGAGGAGTGGACAGAATGGGCACGGATTGTGAAGAGTAGATAGATTGGGCACAGATTTTGAAGAGTAGATAGAATGGGCACGGACTGTGAAGAGTGGATAGAATGGGCATGGATTGTGAGGAGTTGATAGAATGGGCACGGATTGTGAAGAGTGGATAAAATGGGCAGAGATTGTGAAGAGTAGATAGAATGGGTACGGATTGTGAAGAGTAGATAGAATGGGCACGGATTGTGAAGAGTAGATAGAATGGGCACAGATTTTGATGAGTGGATAGAATGGGCACAGATTGTGAAGAGTGGATAGAATCGGCATGGATTGTGAAGAGTAGATAGAATGGGCACAGATTGTGAAGAGTGGATAGAACGGGCACAGATTGTGTAGAGTGGATAGAATGGGCACAGATTGTGAAGAGTGGATAAAATGGGCACAGATTGTGAAGAGTGTATAGAATGGCTACGGGTTGTGAAGAGTAGACAGAATGGGGACGGATTGTGAAGAGTAGATAGAATGGGCACAGATTGTGAAGAGTGGATAGAATGGGCACAGATTGTGAAGAGTGTATAGAATGTGCACGGATTGTGAACATTAGATTGAATGGGTACAGATTGTGAAGAGTGGATAGAATGGGCACGGATTGTGAAGAGTGGATAGAATGGGCACAGATTGTGAAGAGCGGATAGAATGGGCACAGATTGTGAAGAGTAGATAGAATGGGCACAGATTGTGAAGAGTGGATAGAATGGGCACAGATTGTGAAGAGTGGATAGAATGGGCACAGATTGTGAAGAGGAGATAGAATGGGTACAGATTGCGTAGAGTGGATAGAATGGGCACGGATTGTGAAGAGTAGATAGAATGGGCACGGATTGTGAAGAGTGGATAGAATGGGCACAGATTGTGAAGAGTGGATAGAATGGGCACAGATTGTGAAGAGTGGATAGAATGGGTATGGATTGTGAAGAGTAGATAGAATGGGCACGGATTGTGAAGTGTCGATAGAATGGGCAGGGATTGTGAAGAGATGATAGAATGTGCTTGGATTGTGAAGAGTAGATAGAATGGGCACGGATTGTGAAGAGTGGATAGAATGGGCATGGATTGTGACGAGTGGATAGAATGGGCAGGGATTGTGAAGAGTAGATAGAATGGGTGCAGGTTGTGAAGAGTGAATAGAATGGGCACGGATTGTGAAGAGTGGATAGAATGGGCACGGATTGTGAAGAGTAGAAAGAATGGGCATGGATTGTGAAGAGTTGGTAGAATGGGTACAGATTGTGAAGAGTAGATAGAATGGGCACGGATTGTGAAGAGTAGATAAAATGGGCACGGATTGTGAAGAGTGGATAGAATGGGCACGGATTGTGAAGAGTGGATAGAATGGGCATGTATTGTGAAGAGTAGATAGAATGGGAACAAATTGTGAAGAGTGGATAGAATGGGCATAGATTGTGAAGAGTGGATAGAATGGGCACGGATTGTGAAGACTGGATAGAATGGGCATGGACTGTGACGAGTTGATAGAATGGGCACAGATTGTGAAGAGTGGATAGAATGGGCACGGATTGTGAAGAGTGGATAGAATGGGCACAGATTGTGAAGGGTAGATAGAAGGGGCATGGATTGTGAGGAGTGGATAGAATGGGCACGGATTGTGAAGAGTAGATAGAATGGGCACAGATTGTGAAGAGTGGACAGAATGGGCACAGATTGTGAAGAGTGGATAGAATGGGCACGGAATGTGAAGAGTGGATAGAATGGGCACGGATTGTGAAGAGTAGATAGAATGGGAACAGATTGTGAAGAGTGGATAGAATGGGCATAGATTGTGAAGATTGGGTAGAATGGGCACGGATTGTGAAGAGTGGATAGAATGGGCACAGATTGTGAAGAGTAGATAGAATGGGGATGCACTGTGAAGAGTGGGTAGAATGGGCACGGATTGTGAGGAGTTGATAGAAGGGGCACGGATTGCGAAGAGTGGATAGAATGGGCATGGATTGTGAAGAGTGGATAGAATGGGTACAGATTGTGAAGAGTAGATAGAATGGGCACAGATTGTGAAGAGTGGATAGAATGGGCACTGATTGTGAGGAGTGGACAGAATGGGCAACGGATTGTGAAGAGTAGATAGATTGGGCACAGATTTTGAAGAGTAGATAGAATGGGCACGGACTGTGAAGAGTGGATAGAATGGGCATGGATTGTGAGGAGTTGATAGAATGGGCACGGATTGTGAAGAGTGGATAAAATGGGCAGAGATTGTGAAGAGTAGAAGAATGGGTACGGATTGTGAAGAGTAGATAGAATGGGCACGGATTGTGAAGAGTAGATAGAATGGGCACAGATTTTGATGAGTGGATAGAATGGGCACAGATTGTGAAGAGTGGATAGAATCGGCATGGATTGTGAAGAGTAGATAGAATGGGCACAGATTGTGAAGAGTGGATAGAACGGGCACAGATTGTGTAGAGTGGATAGAATGGGCACAGATTGTGAAGAGTGGATAAAATGGGCACAGATTGTGAAGAGTGTATAGAATGGCTACGGGTTGTGAAGAGTAGACAGAATGGGGACGGATTGTGAAGAGTAGATAGAATGGGCACAGATTGTGAAGAGTGGATAGAATGGGCACAGATTGTGAAGAGTGGATAGAATGGGCACAGATTGTGAAGAGTGGATAGAATGGGCACAGATTGTGAAGAGCGGATAGAATGGGCACAGATTGTGAAGAGTAGATAGAATGGGCACAGATTGTGAAGAGTGGATAGAATGGGCACAGATTGTGAAGAGTGGATAGAATGGGCACAGATTGTGAAGAGGAGATAGAATGGGTACAGATTGCGTAGAGTGGATAGAATGGGCACGGATTGTGAAGAGTAGATAGAATGGGCACGGATTGTGAAGAGTGGATAGAATGGGCACAGATTGTGAAGAGTGGATAGAATGGGCACAGATTGTGAAGAGTGGATAGAATGGGTATGGATTGTGAAGAGTAGATAGAATGGGCACGGATTGTGAAGTGTCGATAGAATGGGCAGGGATTGTGAAGAGATGATAGAATGTGCTTGGATTGTGAAGAGTAGATAGAATGGGCACGGATTGTGAAGAGTGGATAGAATGGGCATGGATTGTGACGAGTGGATAGAATGGGCAGGGATTGTGAAGAGTAGATAGAATGGGTGCAGGTTGTGAAGAGTGAATAGAATGGGCACGGATTGTGAAGAGTGGATAGAATGGGCACGGATTGTGAAGAGTAGAAAGAATGGGCATGGATTGTGAAGAGTTGGTAGAATGGGTACAGATTGTGAAGAGTAGATAGAATGGGCACGGATTGTGAAGAGTAGATAAAATGGGCACGGATTGTGAAGAGTGGATAGAATGGGCACGGATTGTGAAGAGTGGATAGAATGGGCATGTATTGTGAAGAGTAGATAGAATGGGAACAAATTGTGAAGAGTGGATAGAATGGGCATAGATTGTGAAGAGTGGATAGAATGGGCACGGATTGTGAAGACTGGATAGAATGGGCATGGACTGTGACGAGTTGATAGAATGGGCACAGATTGTGAAGAGTGGATAGAATGGGCACGGATTGTGAAGAGTGGATAGAATGGGCACAGATTGTGAAGGGTAGATAGAAGGGGCATGGATTGTGAGGAGTGGATAGAATGGGCACGGATTGTGAAGAGTAGATAGAATGGGCACAGATTGTGAAGAGTGGACAGAATGGGCACAGATTGTGAAGAGTGGATAGAATGGGCACGGAATGTGAAGAGTGGATAGAATGGGCACGGATTGTGAAGAGTAGATAGAATGGGAACAGATTGTGAAGAGTGGATAGAATGGGCATAGATTGTGAAGATTGGGTAGAATGGGCACGGATTGTGAAGAGTGGATAGAATGGGCACAGATTGTGAAGGGACGATAGAATGGGCACGCATTGTGAAGAGTAGATAGAATGGGCACAGATTGTGAAGAGTGGATAGACTGGGCACAGATTGTGAAGAGTGGATAGAATGGGCACAGATTTTGAAGACTGGATAGAATGGGTAAGGATTGTGAATAGTGGATAGAATGGGCACAGATTGTGAAGAGGTGATAGAATGGCCATGGATTTGAAGAGTAGATAGAATGGGCACAGATTGTGAAGAGTAGATAGAATGGGCACGGATTGTGAAGAGTAGATAGAATGGGCACGGATTGTGAAGAGTGGATAGAATGGGCACAGATTGTGAAGAGTGGATAGAATGGGCACAGATTTTGAAGAGTGGATAGAATGGGCACAGATTGTGAAGAGTGGATAGAATGGGCACAGATTGTGAAGAGTGGATAGAATGGGCACGGATTTGAAGAGTAGATAGAATGGGCACAGATTGTGAAGAGTAGATAGAATGGGCACGGATTGTGAAGAGTAGATAGAATGGGCACAGAATGTTAAGAGTGGATAGAATGCGCACGGATTGTGAAGAGTAGATAGAATGGGTACAGATTGTGAAGAGTGGATAGAATGGTCACGGATTGTGAAGTGTAGATAGAATGGGCACGGATTGAGAACAATGGATAGAATGGGCATGGATTGTGAAGAGTGGATAGAATGGGCACAGATTGTGAAGAGTAGATAGAATGGGCACAGATTGTGAAGAGTGGATAGAATGGGCACGAATTGTGAGGAGTGGATAGAATGGGCACAGATTGTGAAGAGTAGATAGAATGGGCACGGATTGTGAAGAGTGGATAGAATGGGCACAGATTGTGAAGATTAGATAGAATGGGCACGGATTGTGAAGAGTAGATAGAATGGGCACAGATTGTGAAGAGTGGATAGAATGGGCACAGATTGTGAAGATTGGATAGAATGGGCACGGATTGTGAAGAGTAGATAGAATGGGAACAGATTGTGAAGAGTGGATAGAATGGGCACAGATTGTGAAGAGTGGATAGAATGGGCACAGATTGTGAAGAGTAGATAGAATGGGCTCAGACTGTGAAGAGTGGATAGAATAGGCACGGATTGTGAGGAGTTGATAGAATGGGTACAGATTGTGAAGAGTGTATAGAATGGGCACGGATTGTGAAGAGGAGATAGAATGGGCACGGATTGTGAAGTGTGGGTAGAATGGGCACAGATTGTGAAGAGTGGATAGAATGGGCACAGATTGAGAAGAGTGGATAGAATGGGTATGGATTGTGGAGAGTAGATAGAATGGGCACGGATTGTGAAGAGTAGATAGAATGGGTACAGATTGTGAAGAGTGGATAGAATGGGCATGGATTGTGAAGAGTAGAAAGTATGGGCACGGATTGTGAAGACTGGATAAAATGGGCATGGATTGTGAAGAGTAGATAGAATGGGCATGGATTGTGAAGAGTAGATAGAATTGGCACAGATTGTGAAGAGGGCATAGAATGGGTACAGATTGTGAAGAGTAGATAGAATGGGCATGGATTGTGAAGAGTAGATAGAATGGGCACAGATTGTGAAGAGTGGATAGAATGGGCACAGATTGTGAAGAGTGGATAGAATGGGCACAGATTGTGAAGATTAGATAGAATGGGCACGGACTGTGAAGAGTGGATAGAATAGGCAAGGATTGTGAGGAGTTGATAGAATGGGAACGGACTGTGAAGAGTGGATAAAATGGGCACAGATTGTGAAGAGTAGATAGAATGGCTACGGGTTGTGAAGAGTAGACAGAATGGGCACGGATTCTGAAGAGTAGATAGAATGGGCACAGATTGTGAAGAGTGGATAGAATGGTCACAGATTGTGAAGAGTGCATAGAATGTGCACGGATTGTGAACATTAGATAGAATGGGTACAGATTGTGAAGAGTGGATAGAATGGGCACGGATTGTGAAGAGTGGATAGAATGGGCACAGATTGTGAAGAGCGGATAGAATGGGCACAGATTGTGAAGAGTAGATAGAATGGGCACAGATTGTGAAGAGTGGATAGAATGGGCACAGATTGTGAAGAGTGGATAGAATGGGCACAGATTGTGAAGAGGAGATAGAATGGGTACAGATTGCGTAGAGTGGATAGAATGGGCACGGATTGTGAAGAGTAGATAGAATGGGCACGGATTGTGAAGAGTGGATAGAATGGGCACAGATTGTGAAGAGTGGATAGAATGGGCACAGATTGTGAAGAGTGGATAGAATGGGTATGGATTGTGAAGAGTAGATAGAATGGGCACGGATTGTGAAGTGTAGATAGAATGGGCACGGATTGTGAAGAGATGATAGAATGGGCTTGGATTGTGAAGAGTAGATAGAATTGGCACGGATTGTGAAGAGTGGATAGAATGGGCACGGATTGTGACGAGTGGATAGAATGGGCAGGGATTGTGAAGAGTAGATAGAATGGGTACAGGTTGTGAAGAGTGAATAGAATGGGCACGGATTGTGAAGAGTGGATAGAATGGGCACGGATTGTGAAGAGTAGAAAGAATGGGCATGGATTGTGAAGAGTGGATAGAATGGGTACAGATTGTGAAGAGTAGATAGAATGGGCACGGATTGTGAAGAGTAGATAGAATGGGCACGGATTGTGAAGAGTGGATAGAATGGGCACGGATTGTGAAGAGTGGATAGAATGGGCACGGATTGTGAAGAGTAGATAGAATGGGAACAGATTGTGAAGAGTGGATAGAATGGGCATAGATTGTGAAGAGTGGATAGAATGGGCACGGATTGTGAAGACTGGATAGAATGGGCATGGACTGTGACGAGTAGATAGAATGGGCACAGATTGTGAGGAGTGGATAGAATGGGCACGGATTGTGAAGAGTGGATAGAATGGGCACAGATTGTGAAGAGTAGATAGAATGGGCATGGATTGTGAGGACTGGATAGAATGGGCACGGATTGTGAAGAGTAGATAGAATGGGCACAGATTGTGAAGAGTGGACAGAATGGGCACAGATTGTGAAGAGTGGATAGAATGGGCACGGATTGTGAAGAGTAGATAGAATGTGAACAGATTGAGATGAGTGGATAGAATGGGCATAGATTGTGAAGAGTGGATAGAATGGGCACGGATTGTGAAGAGTGGATAGAATGGGCGCAGATTGTGAAGTGATGATAGAATGGGCACGCATTGTGAAGAGTAGATAGAATGGGCACAGATTGTGAAGAGTGGATAGAATGGGCACAGATTGTGAAGAGTGGATAGAATGGGCACAGATTTTGAAGAGTGGATAGAATGGGTACGGATTGTGAATAGTGGATAGAATGGGTATGGATTGCGAAGAGTAGATAGAATGGGCACGGATTGTGAAATGTAGATAGAATGGGCACGGATTGTGAAGAGATGATAGAATGGGCTTGGATTGTGAAGAGTAGATAGAATTGGCACGGATTGTGAAGAGTGGATAGAAATGGGCACGGATTGTGACGAGTGGATAGAATGGGTACGGATTGTGAATAGTGGATAGAATGGGTACGGATTGTGAAGAGTAGATAGGATGGGCACGGATTGTGAAGTGTAGATAGAATGGGCACGGATTGTGAAGAGATGATAGAATGGGCTTGGATTGTGAAGAGTAGATAGAATTGGCACGGATTGTGAAGAGTGGATAGAATGGGCACGGATTGTGACGAGTGGATAGAATGGGCAGGGATTGTGAAGAGTAGATAGAATGGGTACAGGTTGTGAAGAGTGAATAGAATGGGCACGGATTGTGAAGAGTGGATAGAATGGGCACAGATTGTGAAGAGTAGATAGAATGGGCTCAGACTGTGAAGAGTGGATAGAATAGGCACGGATTGTGAGGAGTTGATAGAATGGGTACAGATTGTGAAGAGTGTATAGAATGGGCACGGATTGTGAAGAGGAGATAGAATGGGCACGGATTGTGAAGTGTGGGTAGAATGGGCACAGATTGTGAAGAGTGGATAGAATGGGCACAGATTGAGAAGAGTGGATAGAATGGGTATGGATTGTGGAGAGTAGATAGAATGGGCACGGATTGTGAAGAGTAGATAGAATGGGTACAGATTGTGAAGAGTGGATAGAATGGGCATGGATTGTGAAGAGTAGAAAGTATGGGCACGGATTGTGAAGACTGGATAAAATGGGCATGGATTGTGAAGAGTAGATAGAATGGGCATGGATTGTGAAGAGTAGATAGAATTGGCACAGATTGTGAAGAGGGCATAGAATGGGTACAGATTGTGAAGAGTAGATAGAATGGGCATGGATTGTGAAGAGTAGATAGAATGGCTACGGGTTGTGAAGAGTAGACAGAATGGGCATGGATTCTGAAGAGTAGATAGAATGGGCACAGATTGTGAAGAGTGGATAGAATGGTCACAGATTGTGAAGAGTGCATAGAATGTGCACGGATTGTGAACATTAGATAGAATGGGTACAGATTGTGAAGAGTGGATAGAATGGGCACGGATTGTGAAGAGTGGATAGAGTGGGCACAGATTGTGAAGAGCGGATAGAATGGGCACAGATTGTGAAGAGTAGATAGAATGGGCACAGATTGTGAAGAGTGGATAGAATGGGCACAGATTGTGAAGAGTGGATAGAATGGGCACAGATTGTGAAGAGGAGATAGAATGGGTACAGATTGCGTAGAGTGGATAGAATGGGCACGGATTGTGAAGAGTAGATAGAATGGGCACGGATTGTGAAGAGTGGATAGAATGGGCACAGATTGTGAAGAGTGGATAGAATGGGCACAGATTGTGAAGAGTGGATAGAATGGGTATGGATTGTGAAGAGTAGATAGAATGGGCACGGATTGTGAAGTGTAGATAGAATGGGCACGGATTGTGAAGAGATGATAGAATGGGCTTGGATTGTGAAGAGTAGATAGAATTGGCACGGATTGTGAAGAGTGGATAGAATGGGCACGGATTGTGACGAGTGGATAGAATGGGCAGGGATTGTGAAGAGTAGATAGAATGGGTACAGGTTGTGAAGAGTGAATAGAATGGGCACGGATTGTGAAGAGTGGATAGAATGGGCACGGATTGTGAAGAGTAGAAAGAATGGGCATGGATTGTGAAGAGTGGATAGAATGGGTACAGATTGTGAAGAGTAGATAGAATGGGCACGGATTGTGAAGAGTAGATAGAATGGGCACGGATTGTGAAGAGTGGATAGAATGGGCACGGATTGTGAAGAGTGGATAGAATGGGCACGGATTGTGAAGAGTAGATAGAATGGGAACAGATTGTGAAGAGTGGATAGAATGGGCATAGATTGTGAAGAGTGGATAGAATGGGCACGGATTGTGAAGACTGGATAGAATGGGCATGGACTGTGACGAGTAGATAGAATGGGCACAGATTGTGAGGAGTGGATAGAATGGGCACGGATTGTGAAGAGTGGATAGAATGGGCACAGATTGTGAAGAGTAGATAGAATGGGCATGGATTGTGAGGACTGGATAGAATGGGCACGGATTGTGAAGAGTAGATAGAATGGGCACGGATTGTGAAGAGTAGATAGAATGGGCACGGATTGTGAAGAGTGGATAGAATGGGCACGGATTGTGAAGAGTGGATAGAATGGGCACGGATTGTGAAGAGTAGATAGAATGGGAACAGATTGTGAAGAGTGGATAGAATGGGCATAGATTGTGAAGAGTGGATAGAATGGGCACGGATTGTGAAGACTGGATAGAATGGGCATGGACTGTGACGAGTAGATAGAATGGGCACAGATTGTGAGGAGTGGATAGAATGGGCACGGATTGTGAAGAGTGGATAGAATGGGCACAGATTGTGAAGAGTAGATAGAATGGGCATGGATTGTGAGGACTGGATAGAATGGGCACGGATTGTGAAGAGTAGATAGAATGGGCACAGATTGTGAAGAGTGGACAGAATGGGCACAGATTGTGAAGAGTGGATAGAATGGGCACGGAATGTGAAGAGTGGATAGAATGGGCACGGATTGTGAAGAGTAGATAGAATGTGAACAGATTGAGATGAGTGGATAGAATGGGCATAGATTGTGAAGAGTGGATAGAATGGGCACGGATTGTGAAGAGTGGATAGAATGGGCACAGATTGTGAAGTGATGATAGAATGGGCACGCATTGTGAAGAGTAGATAGAATGGGCACAGATTGTGAAGAGTGGATAGAATGGGCACAGATTGTGAAGAGTGGATAGAATGGGCACAGATTTTGAAGAGTGGATAGAATGGGTACGGATTGTGAATAGTGGATAGAATGGGTATGGATTGCGAAGAGTAGATAGAATGGGCACGGATTGTGAAATGTAGATAGAATGGGCACGGATTGTGAAGAGATGATAGAATGGGCTTGGATTGTGAAGAGTAGATAGAATTGGCACGGATTGTGAAGAGTGGATAGAAATGGGCACGGATTGTGACGAGTGGATAGAATGGGTACGGATTGTGAATAGTGGATAGAATGGGTACGGATTGTGAAGAGTAGATAGGATGGGCACGGATTGTGAAGTGTAGATAGAATGGGCACGGATTGTGAAGAGTAGAAAGAATGGGCATGGATTGTGAAGAGTGGATAGAATGGGTACAGATTGTGAAGAGTAGATAGAATGGGCACGGATTGTGAAGAGTAGATAGAATGGGCACGGATTGTGAAGAGTGGATAGAATGGGCACGGATTGTGAAGAGTGGATAGAATGGGCACGGATTGTGAAGAGTAGATAGAATGGGAACAGATTGTGAAGAGTGGATAGAATGGGCATAGATTGTGAAGAGTGGATAGAATGGGCACGGATTGTGAAGACTGGATAGAATGGGCATGGACTGTGACGAGTAGATAGAATGGGCACAGATTGTGAGGAGTGGATAGAATGGGCACGGATTGTGAAGAGTGGATAGAATGGGCACAGATTGTGAAGAGTAGATAGAATGGGCATGGATTGTGAGGACTGGATAGAATGGGCACGGATTGTGAAGAGTAGATAGAATGGGCACGGATTGTGAAGAGTAGATAGAATGGGCACGGATTGTGAAGAGTGGATAGAATGGGCACGGATTGTGAAGAGTGGATAGAATGGGCACGGATTGTGAAGAGTAGATAGAATGGGAACAGATTGTGAAGAGTGGATAGAATGGGCATAGATTGTGAAGAGTGGATAGAATGGGCACGGATTGTGAAGACTGGATAGAATGGGCATGGACTGTGACGAGTAGATAGAATGGGCACAGATTGTGAGGAGTGGATAGAATGGGCACGGATTGTGAAGAGTGGATAGAATGGGCACAGATTGTGAAGAGTAGATAGAATGGGCATGGATTGTGAGGACTGGATAGAATGGGCACGGATTGTGAAGAGTAGATAGAATGGGCACAGATTGTGAAGAGTGGACAGAATGGGCACAGATTGTGAAGAGTGGATAGAATGGGCACGGAATGTGAAGAGTGGATAGAATGGGCACGGATTGTGAAGAGTAGATAGAATGTGAACAGATTGAGATGAGTGGATAGAATGGGCATAGATTGTGAAGAGTGGATAGAATGGGCACGGATTGTGAAGAGTGGATAGAATGGGCACAGATTGTGAAGTGATGATAGAATGGGCACGCATTGTGAAGAGTAGATAGAATGGGCACAGATTGTGAAGAGTGGATAGAATGGGCACAGATTGTGAAGAGTGGATAGAATGGGCACAGATTTTGAAGAGTGGATAGAATGGGTACGGATTGTGAATAGTGGATAGAATGGGTATGGATTGCGAAGAGTAGATAGAATGGGCACGGATTGTGAAATGTAGATAGAATGGGCACGGATTGTGAAGAGATGATAGAATGGGCTTGGATTGTGAAGAGTAGATAGAATTGGCACGGATTGTGAAGAGTGGATAGAAATGGGCACGGATTGTGACGAGTGGATAGAATGGGTACGGATTGTGAATAGTGGATAGAATGGGTACGGATTGTGAAGAGTAGATAGGATGGGCACGGATTGTGAAGTGTAGATAGAATGGGCACGGATTGTGAAGAGATGATAGAATGGGCTTGGATTGTGAAGAGTAGATAGAATTGGCACGGATTGTGAAGAGTGGATAGAATGGGCACGGATTGTGACGAGTGGATAGAATGGGCAGGGATTGTGAAGAGTAGATAGAATGGGTACAGGTTGTGAAGAGTGAATAGAATGGGCACGGATTGTGAAGAGTGGATAGAATGGGCACGGATTGTGAAGAGTAGAAAGAATGGGCATGGATTGTGAAGAATGGATAGAATGGGTACAGATTGTGAAGAGTAGATAGAATGGGCACGGATTGTGAAGAGTAGATAGAATGGGCACGGATTGTGAAGAGTGGATAGAATGGGCACGGATTGTGAAGAGTGGATAGAATGGGCACGGATTGTGAAGAGTAGATAGAATGGGAACAGATTGTGAAGAGTGGATAGAATGGGCATAGATTGTGAAGAGTGGATAGAATGGGCACGGATTGTGAAGACTGGATAGAATGGGCATGCACTGTGACGAGTAGATAGAATGGGCACAGATTGTGAAGAGTGGATAGAATGGGCACGGATTGTGAAGAGTGGATAGAATGGGCACAGATTGTGAAGATTAGATAGAATGGGCATGGATTGTGAGGAGTGGATAGAATGGGCATGGATTGTGAAGAGTAGATAGAATGGGCACAGATTGTGAAGAGTGGACAGAATGGGCGCAGATTGTGAAGAGTGGATAGAATGGGCACGGAATGTGACGAGTGGATAGAATGGGCACGGATTGTGAAGAGTAGATAGAATGGGAACAGATTGTGAAGAATGGATAGAATGGGCATAGATTGTGAAGAGTGGATAGAATGGGCACAGATTGTGAAGTGATGATAGAATGGGCACGCATTGTGAAGAGTAGATAGAATGGGCACAGATTGTGAAGAGTGGATAGAATGGGCACAGATTGTGAAGAGTGGATAGAATGGGCACAGATTTTGAAGAGTGGATAGAATGGGTACGGATTGTGAATAGTGGATAGAATGGGCACAGATTGTGAAGAGTGGATAGAATTGCCACGGATTTGAAGAGTAGATAGAATGGGCACAGATTGTGAAGAGTAGATAGAATGGGCACGGATTGTGAAGAGTAGATAGAATGGGAACGGATTGTGAAGAGTGGATAGAATGGGCACAGATTGTGAAGAGTGGATAGAATGGGCACAGATTTTGAAGAGTGGATAGAATGGGCACAGATTGTGAAGAGTGGATAGAATGGGCACAGATTGTGAAGAATGGATAGAATGGGCACGGATTTGAAGTGTAGATAGAATGGGCACAGATTGTGAAGAGTAGATAGAATGGGCACAGATTGTTAAGAGTGGTTAGAATGTGCACAGATTGTGAAGAGTAGATAGAATGGGTACAGATTGTGAAGAGTGGATAGAATGGTCACGGATTGTGAAGTGTAGATAGAATGGGAACGGATTGTGAACAATGGATAGAATGGGAATGGATTGTGAAGAGTGGATAGAATGGGCACAGATTGTGAAGAGTAGAGAGAATGGGCACAGATTGTGAAGAGTGGATATTATGGGCACGGATTGTGAGGAGTGGATAGAATGGGCACGGATTGTGAAGAGTAGATAGGTTGGGCACAGATTGTGAAGAGTAGATAGAATGGGCACAGATTGTGAAGAGTGGATAGAATGGGCACAGATTGTGAAGATTGGATAGAATGGGCACAGATTGTGAAGAGTAGATAGAATGGGCACGGATTGTGAAGAGTGGATAGAATGGGCACAGATTGTGAAGAGTGGATAGAATGTGCACAGATTGTGAAGAATAGATAGAATGGGCACAGATTGTGAAGAGTAGATAGAATGGGGATGCACTGTGAAGAGTGGGTAGAATGGGCACGGATTGTGAGGAGTTGATAGAAGGGGCACGGATTGCGAAGAGTGGATAGAATGGGCATGGATTGTGAAGAGTGGATAGAATGGGTACAGATAGTGAAGAGTAGATAGAATGGGCACAGATTGTGAAGAGTGGATAGAATGGGCACTGATTGTGAGGAGTGGACAGAATGGGCACGGATTGTGAAGAGTAGATAGATTGGGCACAGATTTTGAAGAGTAGATAGAATGGGCACGGACTGTGAAGAGTGGATAGAATGGGCATGGATTGTGAGGAGTTGATAGAATGGGCACGGATTGTGAAGAGTGGATAAAATGGGCAGAGATTGTGAAGAGTAGATAGAATGGGTACGGATTGTGAAGAGTAGATAGAATGGGCACGGATTGTGAAGAGTAGATAGAATGGGCACAGATTTTGATGAGTGGATAGAATGGGCACAGATTGTGAAGAGTGGATAGAATCGGCATGGATTGTGAAGAGTAGATAGAATGGGCACAGATTGTGAAGAGTGGATAGAACGGGCACAGATTGTGTAGAGTGGATAGAATGGGCACAGATTGTGAAGAGTGGATAAAATGGGCACAGATTGTGAAGAGTGTATAGAATGGCTACGGGTTGTGAAGAGTAGACAAAATTGGGACGGATTGTGAAGAGTAGATAGAATGGGCACAGATTGTGAAGAGTGGATAGAATGGGCACAGATTGTGAAGAGTGTATAGAATGTGCACGGATTGTGAACATTAGATTGAATGGGTACAGATTGTGAAGAGTGGATAGAATGGGCACGGATTGTGAAGAGTGGATAGAATGGGCACAGATTGTGAAGAGCGGATAGAATGGGCACAGATTGTGAAGAGTAGATAGAATGGGCACAGATTGTGAAGAGTGGATAGAATGGGCACAGATTGTGAAGAGTGGATAGAATGGGCACAGATTGTGAAGAGGAGATAGAATGGGTACAGATTGCGTAGAGTGGATAGAATGGGCACGGATTGTGAAGAGTAGATAGAATGGGCACGGATTGTGAAGAGTGGATAGAATGGGCACAGATTGTGAAGAGTGGATAGAATGGGCACAGATTGTGAAGAGTGGATAGAATGGGTATGGATTGTGAAGAGTAGATAGAATGGGCACGGATTGTGAAGTGTCGATAGAATGGGCAGGGATTGTGAAGAGATGATAGAATGTGCTTGGATTGTGAAGAGTAGATAGAATGGGCACGGATTGTGAAGAGTGGATAGAATGGGCATGGATTGTGACGAGTGGATAGAATGGGCAGGGATTGTGAAGAGTAGATAGAATGGGTGCAGGTTGTGAAGAGTGAATAGAATGGGCACGGATTGTGAAGAGTGGATAGAATGGGCACGGATTGTGAAGAGTAGAAAGAATGGGCATGGATTGTGAAGAGTTGGTAGAATGGGTACAGATTGTGAAGAGTAGATAGAATGGGCACGGATTGTGAAGAGTAGATAAAATGGGCACGGATTGTGAAGAGTGGATAGAATGGGCATGTATTGTGAAGAGTAGATAGAATGGGAACAAATTGTGAAGAGTGGATAGAATGGGCATAGATTGTGAAGAGTGGATAGAATGGGCACGGATTGTGAAGACTGGATAGAATGGGCATGGACTGTGACGAGTTGATAGAATGGGCACAGATTGTGAAGAGTGGATAGAATGGGCACGGATTGTGAAGAGTGGATAGAATGGGCACAGATTGTGAAGGGTAGATAGAAGGGGCATGGATTGTGAGGAGTGGATAGAATGGGCACGGATTGTGAAGAGTAGATAGAATGGGCACAGATTGTGAAGAGTGGACAGAATGGGCACAGATTGTGAAGAGTGGATAGAATGGGCACGGAATGTGAAGAGTGGATAGAATGGGCACGGATTGTGAAGAGTAGATAGAATGGGAACAGATTGTGAAGAGTGGATAGAATGGGCATAGATTGTGAAGATTGGGTAGAATGGGCACGGATTGTGAAGAGTGGATAGAATGGGCACAGATTGTGAAGTGACGATAGAATGGGCACGCATTGTGAAGAGTAGATAGAATGGGCACAGATTGTGAAGAGTGGATAGAATGGGCACAGATTGTGAAGAGTGGATAGAATGGGCACAGATTTTGAAGACTGGATAGAATGGGTAAGGATTGTGAATAGTGGATAGAATGGGCACAGATTGTGAAGAGGTGATAGAATGGCCATGGATTTGAAGAGTAGATAGAATGGGCACAGATTGTGAAGAGTAGATAGAATGGGCACGGATTGTGAAGAGTAGATAGAATGGGCACGGATTGTGAAGAGTGGATAGAATGGGCACAGATTGTGAAGAGTGGATAGAATGGGCACAGATTTTGAAGAGTGGATAGAATGGGCACAGATTGTGAAGAGTGGATAGAATGGGCACAGATTGTGAAGAGTGGATAGAATGGGCACGGATTTGAAGAGTAGATAGAATGGGCACAGATTGTGAAGAGTAGATAGAATGGGCACGGATTGTGAAGAGTAGATAGAATGGGCACAGAATGTTAAGAGTGGATAGAATGCGCACGGATTGTGAAGAGTAGATAGAATGGGTACAGATTGTGAAGAGTGGATAGAATGGTCACGGATTGTGAAGAGTAGATAGAATGGGCACGGATTGAGAACAATGGATAGAATGGGCATGGATTGTGAAGAGTGGATAGAATGGGCACAGATTGTGAAGAGTAGATAGAATGGGCACAGATTGTGAAGAGTGGATAGAATGGGCACGAATTGTGAGGAGTGGATAGAATGGGCACAGATTGTGAAGAGTAGATAGAATGGGCACGGATTGTGAAGAGTGGATAGAATGGGCACAGATTGTGAAGATTAGATAGAATGGGCACGGATTGTGAAGAGTAGATAGAATGGGCACAGATTGTGAAGAGTGGATAGAATGGGCACAGATTGTGAAGATTGGATAGAATGGGCACGGATTGTGAAGAGTAGATAGAATGGGAACAGATTGTGAAGAGTGGATAGAATGGGCACAGATTGTGAAGAGTGGATAGAATGGGCACAGATTGTGAAGAGTAGATAGAATGGGCTCAGACTGTGAAGAGTGGATAGAATAGGCACGGATTGTGAGGAGTTGATAGAATGGGTACAGATTGTGAAGAGTGTATAGAATGGGCACGGATTGTGAAGAGGAGATAGAATGGGCACGGATTGTGAAGTGTGGGTAGAATGGGCACAGATTGTGAAGAGTGGATAGAATGGGCACAGATTGAGAAGAGTGGATAGAATGGGTATGGATTGTGGAGAGTAGATAGAATGGGCACGGATTGTGAAGAGTAGATAGAATGGGTACAGATTGTGAAGAGTGGATAGAATGGGCATGGATTGTGAAGAGTAGAAAGTATGGGCACGGATTGTGAAGACTGGATAAAATGGGCATGGATTGTGAAGAGTAGATAGAATGGGCATGGATTGTGAAGAGTAGATAGAATTGGCACAGATTGTGAAGAGGGCATAGAATGGGTACAGATTGTGAAGAGTAGATAGAATGGGCATGGATTGTGAAGAGTAGATAGAATGGGCACGGATTGTGAAGAGAAGATAGAAGGGGTACAGATTGTGAACAGTGGATAGAATGGGCAAGGATTGTGAAGAGTGGATAGAATGGGCATGGACTGTGAAGAGTAGATAGAATGGGCACAGATTGTGAAGAGTGGATAGAATGGGTACCGATTGTGAAGAGTAGATAGCATGGGTACTGACTGTGAAGAGTGGATAGAATTGGCATGAATTGTGAAGAGTGGATAGAATGGGCACGGATTGTGAAGAGTGGATAGAATGCGAACGGATTGTGAAGAGTAGATGGAATGGGTACGGATTGTGAAGAGTAGATAGAATGGGCATGGATTGTGAAGAGTGGATAGAATGGGCACAGATTGTGAAGAGTAGACAGAATGGGTACAGATTGTGAAGAGAAGAAAGAATGGGCACAGATTGTGAAGAGTAGGTAGAATGGGCACGGATTGTGAAGAGTAGATAGAATGGGCACGGATTGTGAAGAGTAGATAGAATGGGTACAGATTGTGAAGAGTGGATAGAATGGGCATGGATTGTGAAGAGTAGATAGAATGGGCACGGATTGTGAAGAGTGGATAGAACGGGCACGGATTGTGAAGAGTAGATAGAATGGGCACGGATTGTGAAGAGTGGATAGAATGGGCACAGATTGTGAAGAGTGGATAGAATGGGCACGGATTGTGAAGAGTGGATAGAATGGGTACAGATTGTAAAGAGTGGATAGAATGGGCACGGATTGTGAAGAATTCATAGAATGGGCACGGATTGTGAAGAGTGGATAGAATGGGCACGGATTGTGAAGAGTGGATAGAATGGGCACGGATTGTGAAGAGTAGATAGAATGGGCACAGATTGTGAAGAGTGGATAGAATGGGCACAGATTGTGAAGAGTGGATAGAATGGGTCTGGATTGTCAGGAGTAGATTGAATGGGCACGGAATGTGAAGAGTCGATAGAATGGGTACAGATTGTGAAGAGTAGATAGAATGGGCATGGATTGTGAAGAGTAGATAGAATGGGCACGGATTGTGAAGTGTAGATAGAATGGGCATGGATTGTGAAGAGTAGAGAGAATGTGCACAGATTGTGAAGAGTAGATAGAATGGGCACGGATTGTGAAGAGTGGCTGGAATGGGCACGGATTGTGAAGAGTGGATAGAATGGGCACAGGTTGTGAAGAGTAGATAGAATGGGCAGGGATTGTGAAGAGTAGATAGAATGGGCACAGATTGTTAAGAGTGGATAGAATGGGCACGGATTGTGAAGAGTAGATAGAATGGGTACAGATTGTGAAGAGTGGATAGAATGATCACGGATTGTGAAGTGTAGATAGAATGGGCACGGATTGTGAACAATGGATAGAATGGGCACAGATTGTTAAGAGTGGATAGAATGGGCACGGATTGTGAAGAGTAGATAGAATGGGTACAGATTGTGAAGAGTGGATAGAATGATCACGGATTGTGAAGAGTAGATAGAATGGGCCCGGATTGTGAAGAGTGGATAGAATGGGCAAGAATTGTGAAGAGTAGATAGAATGGGCACAGATTGTGAAGAGTGGATAGAATGGGCATGGATTGTGAAGAGTGGATAGAATGGGCACAGATTGTGAAGAGTAGATAGAATGGGCACAGATTGTGAAGAGTGGATAGAATGGGCACTGATTGTGAGGAGTGGGTAAAATGGGCACGGATTGTGAAGTGTAGATAGATTCGGCACAGATTTTGAAGAGTAGATAGAATGGGCACGGACTGTGAAGAGTGGATAGAATGGGCATGGATTGTGAGGAGTTGATAGAATGGGCACGGATTGTGAAGAGTGGATAAAATGGGCAGAGATAGTGAAGAGTAGATAGAATGGGTACTGATTGTGAAGAATAGATAGAATGGGCACGGATTGTGAAGAGTAGATAGAATGGGCACAGATTGTGAAGAGTGGATAGAATGGGCACAGATTGTGAAGAGTGGATAGAATGGGCATGGATTGTGAAGAGTAGATAGAATGGGCACAGATTGTGAAGAGTGGATAGAATGGGCACAGATTGTGAAGAGTGGATAGAATGGGCACAGATTGTGAAGATTAGATAGAATGGGCACGGACTGTGAAGAGTGGATAGAATAGGCAAGGATTGTGACGAGTTGATAGAATGGGAATGGATTGTGAAGAGTGGATAAAATGGGCACAGATTGTGAAGAGTAGATAGAATGGCTACGGGTTGTGAAGAGTAGACAGAATGGGCACGGATTCTGAAGAGTAGATAGAATGGGCACAGATTGTGAAGAGTGGATAGAATGGTCACAGATTGTGAAGAGTGCATAGAATGTGCACGGATTGTGAACATTAGATAGAATGGGTACAGATTGTGAAGAGTGGATAGAATGGGCACGGATTGTGAAGAGTGGATAGAATGGGCACAGATTGTGAAGAGCGGATAGAATGGGCACAGATTGTGAAGAGTAGATAGAATGGGCACAGATTGTGAAGAGTGGATAGAATGGGCACAGATTGTGAAGAGTGGATAGAATGGGCACAGATTGTGAAGAGGAGATAGAATGGGTACAGATTGCGTAGAGTGGATAGAATGGGCACGGATTGTGAAGAGTAGATAGAATGGGCACGGATTGTGAAGAGTGGATAGAATGGTCACAGATTGTGAAGAGTGCATAGAATGTGCACGGATTGTGAACATTAGATAGAATGGGTACAGATTGTGAAGAGTGGATAGAATGGGCACGGATTGTGAAGAGTGGATAGAATGGGCACAGATTGTGAAGAGCGGATAGAATGGGCACAGATTGTGAAGAGTAGATAGAATGGGCACAGATTGTGAAGAGTGGATAGAATGGGCACAGATTGTGAAGAGTGGATAGAATGGGCACAGATTGTGAAGAGGAGATAGAATGGGTACAGATTGTGTAGAGTGGATAGAATAGGCACGGATTGTGAAGAGTAGATAGAATGTGCACGGATTGTGAAGAGTGGATAGAATGGGCACAGATTGTGAAGAGTGGATAGAATGGGCACAGATTGTGAAGAGTGGATAGAATGGGTATGGATTGTGAAGAGTAGATAGAATGGGCACGGATTGTGAAGTGTAGATATAATGGGCACGGATTGTGAAGAGATGATAGAATGGGCTTGGATTGTGAAGAGTAGATAGAATTGGCACGGATTGTGAAGAGTGGATAGAATGGGCACGGATTGTGATGAGTGGATAGAATGGGCAGGGATTGTGAAGAGTAGATAGAATGGGTACAGGTTGTGAAGAGTGAATAGAATGGGCACGGATTGTGAAGAGTGGATAGAATGGGCACGGATTGTGAAGAGTAGAAAGAATGGGCATGGATTGTGAAGAGTGGATAGAATGGGTACAGATTGTGAAGAGTAGATAGAATGGGCACGGATTGTGAAGAGTAGATAGAATGGGCACGGATTGTGAAGAGTGGATATAATGGGCACGGATTGTGAAGAGTGGATAGAATGGGCACGGATTGTGAAGAGTAGATAGAATGGGAACAGATTGTGAAGAGTGGATAGAATGGGCATAGATTGTGAAGAGTGGATAGAATGGGCATGGATTGTGAAGACTGGATAGAATGGGCATGGACTGTGACGAGTCGATAGAATGGGCACAGATTGTGAAGAGTGGATAGAATGGGCACGGATTGTGAAGAGTGGATAGAATGGGAACAGATTGTGAAGAGTAGATAGAATGGGCATGGATTGTGAGGAATGGATAGAATGGGCACGGATTGTGAAGAGTAGATAGAATGGGCACAGATTGTGAAGAGTGGACAGAATGGGCACAGATTGTGAAGAGTGGATAGAATGGGCACGGAATGTGAAGAGTGGATAGAATGGGCACGGATTGTGAAGAGTAGATAGAATGGGAACAGATTGTGAAGAGTGGATAGAATGGGCATAGATTGTGAAGAGTGGATAGAATGGGCACGGATTGTGAAGAGTGGATAGAATGGGCACAGATTGTGAAGTGATGATAGAATGGGCACGCATTGTGAAGTGTAGATAGAATGGGCACAGATTGTGAAGAGTGGATAGAATGGGCACAGATTGTGAAGAGTGGATAGAATGGGCACAGATTTTGAAGAGTGGATAGAATGGGTACGGATTGTGAATAGTGGATAGAATGGGTATGGATTGCGAAGAGTAGATAGAATGGGCACGGATTGTGAAATGTACATAGAATGGGCACGGATTGTGAAGAGATGATAGAATGGGCTTGGATTGTGAAGAGTAGATAGAATTGGCACGGATTGTGAAGAGTGGATAGAATGGGCACGGATTGTGACGAGTGGATAGAATGGGTACGGATTGTGAATAGTGGATAGAATGGATATGGATTGTGAAGAGTAGATAGGATGGGCACGGATTGTGAAGTGTAGATAGAATGGGCACGGATTGTGAAGAGATGATAGAATGGGCTTGGATTGTGAAGAGTAGATAGAATTGGCACGGATTGTGAAGAGTGGATAGAATGGGCACGGATTGTGACGAGTGGATAGAATGGGCAGGGATTGTGAAGAGTAGATAGAATGGGTACAGGTTGTGAAGAGTGAATAGAATGGGCACGTATTGTGAAGAGTGGATAGAATGGGCACGGATTGTGAAGAGTAGAAAGAATGGGCATGGATTGTGAAGAGTGGATAGAATGGGTACAGATTGTGAAGAGTAGATAGAATGGGCACGGATTGTGAAGAGTAGATAGAATGGGCACGGATTGTGAAGAGTGGATAGAATGGGCACGGATTGTGAAGAGTAGATAGAATGGGAACAGATTGTGAAGAGTGGATAGAATGGGCATAGATTGTGAAGAGTGGATAGAATGGGCACGGATTGTGAAGACTGGATAGAATGGGCATGCACTGTGACGAGTAGATAGAATGGGCACAGATTGTGAAGAGTGGATAGAATGGGCACGGATTGTGAAGAGTGGATAGAATGGGCACAGATTGTGAAGATTAGATAGAATGGGCATGGATTGTGAGGAGTGGATAGAATGGGCATGGATTGTGAAGAGTAGATAGAATGGGCACAGATTGTGAAGAGTGGACAGAATGGGCACAGATTGTGAAGAGTGGATAGAATGGGCACGGAATGTGAAGAGTGGATAGAATGGGCACGGATTGTGAAGAGTAGATAGAATGGGAACAGATTGTGAAGAGTGGATAGAATGGGCATAGATTGTGAAGAGTGGATAGAATGGGCACGGATTGTGAAGAGTGGATAGAATGGGCACAGATTGTGAAGTGACGATAGAATGGGCACGCATTGTGAAGAGTAGATAGAATGGGCACAGATTGTGAAGAGTGGATAGAATGGGCACAGATTGTGAAGAGTGGATAGAATGGGCACAGATTTTCAAGAGTGGATAGAATGGGTACGGATTGTGAATAGTGGATAGAATGGGCACAGATTGTGAAGAGTGGATAGAATTGCCACGGATTTGAAGAGTAGATAGAATGGGCACAGATTGTGAAGAGTAGATAGAATGGGCACGGATTGTGAAGAGTAGATAGAATGGGCACGGATTGTGAAGAGTGGATAGAATGGGCACAGATTGTGAAGAGTGGATAGAATGGGCACAGATTTTGAAGAGTGGATAGAATGGGCACAGATTGTGAAGAGTGGATAGAATGGGCACAGATTGTGAAGAGTGGATAGAATGGGCACGGATTTGAAGAGTAGATAGAATGGGCACAGATTGTGAAGAGTAGATAGAATGGGCACAGATTGTTAAGAGTGGTTAGAATGTGCACGGATTGTGAAGAGTAGATAGAATGGGTACAGATTGTGAAGAGTGGATAGAATGGTCACGGATTGTGAAGTGTAGATAGAATGTGCACAGATTGTGAAGAGTAGAGAGAATGGGCACAGATTGTGAAGAGTAGAGAGAATGGGCACAGATTGTGAAGAGTGGATATTATGGGCACGGATTGTGAGGAGTGGATAGAATGGGCACGGATTGTGAAGAGTAGATAGGTTGGGCACAGATTGTGAAGAGTAGATAGAATGGGCACAGATTGTGAAGAGTGGATAGAATGGGCACGGATTGTGAAGAGTGGATATAATGGGCACGGATTGTGAAGAGTGGATAGAATGGGCACGGATTGTGAAGAGTAGATAGAATGGGAACAGATTGTGAAGAGTGGATAGAATGGGCATAGATTGTGAAGAGTGGATAGAATGGGCATGGATTGTGAAGACTGGATAGAATGGGCATGGACTGTGACGAGTCGATAGAATGGGCACAGATTGTGAAGAGTGGATAGAATGGGCACGGATTGTGAAGAGTGGATAGAATGGGAACAGATTGTGAAGAGTAGATAGAATGGGCATGGATTGTGAGGAATGGATAGAATGGGCACGGATTGTGAAGAGTAGATAGAATGGGCACAGATTGTGAAGAGTGGACAGAATGGGCACAGATTGTGAAGAGTGGATAGAATGGGCACGGAATGTGAAGAGTGGATAGAATGGGCACGGATTGTGAAGAGTAGATAGAATGGGAACAGATTGTGAAGAGTGGATAGAATGGGCATAGATTGTGAAGAGTGGATAGAATGGGCACGGATTGTGAAGAGTGGATAGAATGGGCACAGATTGTGAAGTGATGATAGAATGGGCACGCATTGTGAAGTGTAGATAGAATGGGCACAGATTGTGAAGAGTGGATAGAATGGGCACAGATTGTGAAGAGTGGATAGAATGGGCACAGATTTTGAAGAGTGGATAGAATGGGTACGGATTGTGAATAGTGGATAGAATGGGTATGGATTGCGAAGAGTAGATAGAATGGGCACGGATTGTGAAATGTACATAGAATGGGCACGGATTGTGAAGAGATGATAGAATGGGCTTGGATTGTGAAGAGTAGATAGAATTGGCACGGATTGTGAAGAGTGGATAGAATGGGCACGGATTGTGACGAGTGGATAGAATGGGTACGGATTGTGAATAGTGGATAGAATGGATATGGATTGTGAAGAGTAGATAGGATGGGCACGGATTGTGAAGTGTAGATAGAATGGGCATGGATTGTGAAGAGATGATAGAATGGGCTTGGATTGTGAAGAGTAGATAGAATTGGCACGGATTGTGAAGAGTGGATAGAATGGGCACGGATTGTGACGAGTGGATAGAATGGGCAGGGATTGTGAAGAGTAGATAGAATGGGTACAGGTTGTGAAGAGTGAATAGAATGGGCACGGATTGTGAAGAGTGGATAGAATGGGCACGGATTGTGAAGAGTAGAAAGAATGGGCATGGATTGTGAAGAGTGGATAGAATGGGTACAGATTGTGAAGAGTAGATAGAATGGGCACGGATTGTGAAGAGTAGATAGAATGGGCACGGATTGTGAAGAGTGGATAGAATGGGCACGGATTGTGAAGAGTAGATAGAATGGGAACAGATTGTGAAGAGTGGATAGAATGGGCATAGATTGTGAAGAGTGGATAGAATGGGCACGGATTGTGAAGACTGGATAGAATGGGCATGCACTGTGACGAGTAGATAGAATGGGCACAGATTGTGAAGAGTGGATAGAATGGGCACGGATTGTGAAGAGTGGATAGAATGGGCACAGATTGTGAAGATTAGATAGAATGGGCATGGATTGTGAGGAGTGGATAGAATGGGCATGGATTGTGAAGAGTAGATAGAATGGGCACAGATTGTGAAGAGTGGACAGAATGGGCACAGATTGTGAAGAGTGGATAGAATGGGCACGGAATGTGAAGAGTGGATAGAATGGGCACGGATTGTGAAGAGTAGATAGAATGGGAACAGATTGTGAAGAGTGGATAGAATGGGCATAGATTGTGAAGAGTGGATAGAATGGGCACGGATTGTGAAGAGTGGATAGAATGGGCACAGATTGTGAAGTGACGATAGAATGGGCACGCATTGTGAAGAGTAGATAGAATGGGCACAGATTGTGAAGAGTGGATAGAATGGGCACAGATTGTGAAGAGTGGATAGAATGGGCACAGATTTTCAAGAGTGGATAGAATGGGTACGGATTGTGAATAGTGGATAGAATGGGCACAGATTGTGAAGAGTGGATAGAATTGCCACGGATTTGAAGAGTAGATAGAATGGGCACAGATTGTGAAGAGTAGATAGAATGGGCACGGATTGTGAAGAGTAGATAGAATGGGCACGGATTGTGAAGAGTGGATAGAATGGGCACAGATTGTGAAGAGTGGATAGAATGGGCACAGATTTTGAAGAGTGGATAGAATGGGCACAGATTGTGAAGAGTGGATAGAATGGGCACAGATTGTGAAGAGTGGATAGAATGGGCACGGATTTGAAGAGTAGATAGAATGGGCACAGATTGTGAAGAGTAGATAGAATGGGCACAGATTGTTAAGAGTGGTTAGAATGTGCACGGATTGTGAAGAGTAGATAGAATGGGTACAGATTGTGAAGAGTGGATAGAATGGTCACGGATTGTGAAGTGTAGATAGAATGTGCACAGATTGTGAAGAGTAGAGAGAATGGGCACAGATTGTGAAGAGTAGAGAGAATGGGCACAGATTGTGAAGAGTGGATATTATGGGCACGGATTGTGAGGAGTGGATAGAATGGGCACGGATTGTGAAGAGTAGATAGGTTGGGCACAGATTGTGAAGAGTAGATAGAATGGGCACAGATTGTGAAGAGTGGATAGAATGGGCACAGATTGTGAAGATTGGATAGAATGGGCACAGATTGTGACGAGTAGATAGAATGGGCACGGATTGTGAAGAGTGGATAGAATGGGCACAGATTGTGAAGAGTGGATAGAATGTGCACAGATTGTGAAGAGTAGATAGAATGGGCACAGATTGTGAAGAGTAGATAGAATGGGGATGCACTGTGAAGAGTGGATAGAATGGGCACGGATTGTGAGGAGTTGATAGAAGGGGCACGGATTGCGAAGAGTGGATAGAATGGGCATGGATTGTGAAGAGTGGATAGAATGGGTACAGATTGTGAAGAGTAGATAGAATGGGCACAGATTGTGAAGAGTGGATAGAATGGGCACTGATTGTGAGGAGTGGATAGAATGGGCACGGATTGTGAAGACTAGATAGATTGGGCACAGATTTTGAAGAGTAGATAGAATGGGCACGGACTGTGAAGAGTGGATAGAATGGGCATGGATTGTGAGGAGTTGATAGAATGGGCACGGATTGTGAAGAGTGGATTAAATGGGCAGAGATTGTGAAGAGTAGATAGAATGGGTACGGATTGTGAAGAGTAGATAGAATGGGCACGGATTGTGAAGAGCAGATAGAATGGGTACAGATTGTGAAGAGTAGATAGAATGCGCACGGATTGTGAAGAGTAGATAGAATGGGTACAGATTGTGAAGAGTGGATAGAATGGTCACGGATTGTGAAGTGTAGATAGAATGGGCACGGATTGAGAACAATGGATAGAATGGGCATGGATTGTGAAGAGTGGATAGAATGGGCACAGATTGTGAAGAGTAGATAGAATGGGCACAGATTGTGAAGAGTGGATAGAATGGGCACGAATTGTGAGGAGTGGATAGAATGGGCACAGATTGTGAAGAGTAGATAGAATGGGCACGGATTGTGAAGAGTGGATAGAATGGGCACAGATTGTGAAGATTAGATAGAATGGGCACGGATTGTGAAGAGTAGATTGAATGGGCACAGATTGTGAAGAGTGGATAGAATGGGCACAGATTGTGAAGATTGGATAGAATGGGCACGGATTGTGAAGAGTAGATAGAATGGGCACAGATTGTGAAGAGTGGATAGAATGGGCACAGATTGTGAAGAGTGGATAGAATGGGCACAGATTGTGAAGAGTAGATAGAATGGGCTCAGACTGTGAAGAGTGGATAGAATAGGCACGGATTGTGAGGAGTTGATAGAATGGGTACAGATTGTGAAGAGTGTATAGAATGGGCACGGATTGTGAAGAGTAGATAGAATGGGCACGGATTGTGAAGAGTGGGTAGAATGGGCACAGATTGTGAAGAGTGGATAGAATGGGCACAGATTGAGAAGAGTGGATAGAATGGGTATGGATTGTGGAGAGTAGATAGAATGGGCACGGATTGTGAATAGTAGATAGAATGGGTACAGATTGTGAAGAGTGGATAGAATGGGCATGGATTGTGAAGAGTAGAAAGTATGGGCACGGATTGTGAAGAGTGGATAAAATGGGCATGGATTGTGAAGATTAGATAGAATGGGCATGGATTGTGAAGAGTAGATAGAATTGGCACAGATTGTGAAGAGGGCATAGAATGGGTACAGATTGTGAAGAGTAGATAGAATGGGCATGGATTGTGAAGAGTAGATAGAATGGGCACGGATTGTGAAGAGAAGATAGAAGGGGTACAGATTGTGAAGGGTGGATAGAATGGGCAAGGATTGTGAAGAGTGGATAGAATGGGCATGGATTGTGAAGTGTAGATAGAATGGGCACAGATTGTGAAGAGTGGATAGAATGGGTACCGATTGTGAAGAGTAGATAGCATGGGTACTGACTGTGAAGAGTGGATAGAATGGGCACGGATTGTGAAGAGTGGATAGAATGGGCACAGATTGTGAAGAGTAGATAGAATTGGCATGGATTGTGAAGAGTGGATAGAATGGGCACGGATTGTGAAGAGTGGATAGAATGGGAACGGATTGTGAAGAGTAGATGGAATGGGTACGGATTGTGAAGAGTAGATAGAATGGGCATGGATTGTGAAGAGTGGATAGAATGGGCACAGATTGTGAAGAGTAGACAGAATGGGTACAGATTGTGAAGAGAAGAAAGAATGGGCACAGATTGTGAAGAGTAGGTAGAATGGGCACGGATTGTGAAGAGTAGATAGAATGGGCACGGATTGTGAAGAGTAGATAGAATGGGTACAGATTGTGAAGAGTGGATAGAATGGGCACGGATTGTGAAGAGTAGATAGAATGGGCACGGATTGTGAAGAGTGGATAGAACGGGCACGGATTGTGAAGAGTAGATAGAATGGGCACGGATTGTGAAGAGTGGATAGAATGGGCACAGATTGTGAAGAGTGGATAGAATGGGCACGGATTGTGAAGAGTGGATAGAATGGGTACAGATTGTAAAGAGTGGATAGAATGGGCACGGATTGTGAAGAATTCATAGAATGGGCACGGATTGTGAAGAATGGATAGAATGGGCACGGATTGTGAAGAGTGGATAGAATGGGCACGGATTGTGAAGAGTAGATAGAATGGGCACAGATTGTGAAGAGTGGATAGAATGGGCACAGATTGTGAAGAGTGGATAGAATGGGTATGGATTGTCAGGAGTAGATTGAATGGGCACGGAATGTGAAGAGTAGATAGAATGGGTACAGATTGTGAAGAGTAGATAGAATGGGCACGGATTGTGAAGTGTAGATAGAATGGGCATGGATTGTGAAGAGTAGAGAGAATGGGCACAGATTGTGAAGAGTAGATAGAATGGGCACGGATTGTGAAGAGTGGCTGGAATGGGCACGGATTGTGAAGAGTGGATAGAATGGGCACAGGTTGTGAAGAGTAGATAGAATGGGAAGGGATTGTGAAGAGTAGATAGAATGGGCACAGATTGTTAAGAGTGGATAGAATGGGCACGGATTGTGAAGAGTAGATAGAATGGGTACAGATTGTGAAGAGTGGATAGAATGATCACGGATTGTGAAGTGTAGATAGAATGGGCACGGATTGTGAACAATGGATAGAATGGGCACGGATTGTGAAGAGTAGATAGAATGGGCCCGGATTGTGAAGAGTGGAGAGAATGGGCAAGAATTGTGAAGAGTAGATAGAATGGGCACAGATTGTGAAGAGTGGATAGAATGGGCATGGATTGTGAAGAGTGGATAGAATGGGCACAGATTGTGAAGAGTAGATAGAATGGGCACAGATTGTGAACAGTGGATAGAATGGGCACTGTTTATGAGGAGTGGGTAGAATGGGCACGGATTGTGTAGCGTAGATAGATTGGGCACAGATTTTGAAGAGTAGATAGAATGGGCACGGACTGTGAAGAGTGAATAGAATGGGCATGGATTGTGAGGAGTTGATAGAATGGGCACGGATTGTGAAGAGTGGATAAAATGGGCAGAGATAGTGAAGAATAGATAGAATGGGCACAGATTGTGAAGAGTGGATAGAATGGGCACAGATTGTGAAGAGTGGATAGAATGGGCATGGATTGTGAAGAGTAGATAGAATGGGCACAGATTGTGAAGAGTGGATAGAATGGGCACAGATTGTGAAGAGTGGATAGAATGGGCACAGATTGTGAAGATTAGATAGAATGGGCACGGACTGTGAAGAGTGGATAGAATAGGCAAGGATTGTGAGGAGTTGATAGAATGGGAACGGATTGTGAAGAGTGGATAAAATGGGCACAGATTGTGAAGAGTAGATAGAATGGCTACGGGTTGTGAAGAGTAGACAGAATGGGCACGGATTCTGAAGAGTAGATAGAATGGGCACAGATTGTGAAGAGTGGATAGAATGGTCACAGATTGTGAAGAGTGCATAGAATGTGCACGGATTGTGAACATTAGATAGAATGGGTACAGATTGTGAAGAGTGGATAGAATGGGCACGGATTGTGAAGAGTGGATAGAATGGGCACAGATTGTGAAGAGCGGATAGAATGGGCACAGATTGTGAAGAGTAGATAGAATGGGCACAGATTGTGAAGAGTGGATAGAATGGGCACAGATTGTGAAGAGTGGATAGAATGGGCACAGATTGTGAAGAGGAGATAGAATGGGTACAGATTGCGTAGAGTGGATAGAATGGGCACGGATTGTGAAGAGTAGATAGAATGGGCACGGATTGTGAAGAGTGGATAGAATGGGCACAGATTGTGAAGAGTGGATAGCATGGGCACAGATTGTGAAGAGTGGATAGAATGGGTATGGATTGTGAAGAGTAGATAGAATGAGCACGGATTGTGAAGTGTAGATAGAATGGGCACGGATTGTGAAGAGATGATAGAATGGGCTTGGATTGTGAAGAGTAGATAGAATTGGCACGGATTGTGAAGAGTGGATAGAATGGGCACGGATTGTGAAGAGTGGATAGAATGGGCACGGATTGTGAAGAGTAGATAGAATGGGCACAGATTGTGAAGAGTGGATAGAATGGGCACAGATTGTGAAGAGTGGATAGAATGGGTATGGATTCTCAGGAGTAGATTGAATGGGCACGGAATGTGAAGAGTAGATAGAATGGGTACAGATTGTGAAGAGTAGATAGAATGGGCATGGATTGTGAAGAGTAGATAGAATGGGCACGGATTGTGAAGTGTAGATAGAATGGGCATGGATTGTGAAGAGTAGAGAGAATGGGCACAGATTGTGAAGAGTAGATAGAATGGGCACGGATTGTGAAGAGTGGCTGGAATGGGCACGGATTGTGAAGAGTGGATAGAATGGGCACAGGTTGTGAAGAGTAGATAGAATGGGAAGGGATTGTGAAGAGTAGATAGAATGGGCACAGATTGTTAAGAGTGGATAGAATGGGCACGGATTGTGAAGAGTAGATAGAATGGGTACAGATTGTGAAGAGTGGATAGAATGATCACGGATTGTGAAGTGTAGATAGAATGGGCACGGATTGTGAACAATGGATAGAATGGGCACGGATTGTGAAGAGTAGATAGAATGGGCCCGGATTGTGAAGAGTGGATAGAATGGGCAAGAATTGTGAAGAGTAGATAGAATGGGCACAGATTGTGAAGAGTGGATAGAATGGGCATGGATTGTGAAGAGTGGATAGAATGGGCACAGATTGTGAAGAGTAGATAGAATGGGCACAGATTGTGAACAGTGGATAGAATGGGCACTGTTTATGAGGAGTGGGTAGAATGGGCACGGATTGTGTAGCGTAGATAGATTGGGCACAGATTTTGAAGAGTAGATAGAATGGGCACGGACTGTGAAGAGTGGATAGAATGGGCATGGATTGTGAGGAGTTGATAGAATGGGCACGGATTGTGAAGAGTGGATAAAATGGGCAGAGATAGTGAAGAATAGATAGAATGGGCACAGATTGTGAAGAGTGGATAGAATGGGCACAGATTGTGAAGAGTGGATAGAATGGGCATGGATTGTGAAGAGTAGATAGAATGGGCACAGATTGTGAAGAGTGGATAGAATGGGCACAGATTGTGAAGAGTGGATAGAATGGGCACAGATTGTGAAGATTAGATAGAATGGGCACGGACTGTGAAGAGTGGATAGAATAGGCAAGGATTGTGAGGAGTTGATAGAATGGGAACGGATTGTGAAGAGTGGATAAAATGGGCACAGATTGTGAAGAGTAGATAGAATGGCTACGGGTTGTGAAGAGTAGACAGAATGGGCACGGATTCTGAAGAGTAGATAGAATGGGCACAGATTGTGAAGAGTGGATAGAATGGTCACAGATTGTGAAGAGTGCATAGAATGTGCACGGATTGTGAACATTAGATAGAATGGGTACAGATTGTGAAGAGTGGATAGAATGGGCACGGATTGTGAAGAGTGGATAGAATGGGCACAGATTGTGAAGAGCGGATAGAATGGGCACAGATTGTGAAGAGTAGATAGAATGGGCACAGATTGTGAAGAGTGGATAGAATGGGCACAGATTGTGAAGAGTGGATAGAATGGGCACAGATTGTGAAGAGGAGATAGAATGGGTACAGATTGCGTAGAGTGGATAGAATGGGCACGGATTGTGAAGAGTAGATAGAATGGGCACGGATTGTGAAGAGTGGATAGAATGGGCAAAGATTGTGAAGAGTGGATAGCATGGGCACAGATTGTGAAGAGTGGATAGAATGGGTATGGATTGTGAAGAGTAGATAGAATGAGCACGGATTGTGAAGTGTAGATAGAATGGGCACGGATTGTGAAGAGATGATAGAATGGGCTTGGATTGTGAAGAGTAGATAGAATTGGCACGGATTGTGAAGAGTGGATAGAATGGGCACGGATTGTGACGAGTGGATAGAATGGGCAGGGATTGTGAAGAGTAGATAGAATGGGTACAGGTTGTGAAGAGTGAATAGAATGGGCACGGATTGTGAAGAGTGGATAGAATGGGCACGGATTGTGAAGAGTAGAAAGAATGGGCATGGATTGTGAAGAGTGGATAGAATGGGTACAGATTGTGAAGAGTAGAGAGAATGGGCACGGATTGTGAAGAGTAGATAGAATGGGCACGGATTGTGAAGAGTGGATAGAATGGGCACGGATTGTGAAGAGTGGATAGAATGGGCACGGATTGTGAAGAGTAGATAGAATGGGAACAGATTGTGAAGAGTGGATAGAATGGGCATAGATTGTGAAGAGTGGATAGAATGGGCACGGATTGTGAAGACTGGATAGAATGGGCATGGACTGTGACGAGTAGATAGAATGGGCACAGATTGTGAAGAGTGGATAGAATGGGCACGGATTGTGAAGAGTGGATAGAATGGGCACAGATTGTGAAGAGTAGATAGAATGGGCATGGATTGTGAGGAATGGATAGAATGGGCACGGATTGTGAAGAGTAGATAGAATGGGCACAGATTGTGAAGAGTGGACAGAATGGGCACAGATTGTGAAGAGTGGATAGAATGGGCATGGAATGAGAAGAGTGGATAGAATGGGCACGGATTGTGAAGAGTAGATAGAATGGGAACAGATTGTGAAGAGTGGATAGAATGGGCATAGATTGTGAAGAGTGGATAGAATGGGCACGGATTGTGAAGAGTGGATAGAATGGGCACAGATTGTGAAGTGATGATAGAATGGGCACGCATTGTGAAGAGTAGATAGAATGGGCACAGATTGTGAAGAGTGGATAGAATGGGCACAGATTGTGAAGAGTGGATAGAATGGGCACAGATTTTGAAGAGTGGATAGAATGGGTACGGATTGTGAATAGTGGATAGAATGGGTATGGATTGCGAAGAGTAGATAGAATGGGCACGGATTGTGAAATGTAGATAGAATGGGCACGGATTGTGAAGAGATGATAGAATGGGCTTGGATTGTGAAGAGTAGATAGAATTGGCACGGATTGTGAAGAGTGGATAGAATGGGCACGGATTGTGACGAGTGGATAGAATGGGCAGGGATTGTGAAGAGTAGATAGAATGGGTACAGGTTGTGAAGAGTGAATAGAATGGGCACGGATTGTGAAGAGAGGATAGAATGGGCACGGATTGTGAAGAGTAGAAAGAATGGGCATGGATTGTGAAGAGTGGATAGAATGGGCACAGATTGTGAAGAGTGGATATAATGGGCACAGATTGTGAAGAGTGGATAGAATGGGCACAGATTGTGAAGATTAGATAGAATGGGCACGGACTGTGAAGAGTGGATAGAATAGGCAAGGATTGTGAGGAGTTGATAGAATGGGAACGGATTGTGAAGAGTGGATAAAATGGGCACAGATTGTGAAGAGTAGATAGAATGGCTACGGGTTGTGAAGAGTAGACAGAATGGGCACGGATTCTGAAGAGTAGATAGAATGGGCACAGATTGTGAAGAGTGGATAGAATGGTCACGGATTGTGAAGAGTGCATAGAATGTGCACGGATTGTGAACATTAGATAGAATGGGTACAGATTGTGAAGAGTGGATAGAATGGGCACGGATTGTGAAGAGTGGATAGAATGGGCACAGATTGTGAAGAGCGGATAGAATGGGCACAGATTGTGAAGAGTAGATAGAATGGGCACAGATTGTGAAGAGTGGATAGAATGGGCACAGATTGTGAAGAGTGGATAGAATGGGCACAGATTGTGAAGAGGAGATAGAATGGGTACAGATTGCGTAGAGTGGATAGAATGGGCACGGATTGTGAAGAGTAGATAGAATGGGCACGGATTGTGAAGAGTGGATAGAATGGGCACAGATTGTGAAGAGTGGATAGCATGGGCACAGATTGTGAAGAGTGGATAGAATGGGTATGGATTGTGAAGAGTAGATAGGATGAGCACGGATTGTGAAGTGTAGATAGAATGGGCACGGATTGTGAAGAGATGATAGAATGGGCTTGGATTGTGAAGAGTAGATAGAATTGGCACGGATTGTGAAGAGGGGATAGAATGGGCACGGATTGTGACGAGTGGATAGAATGGGCAGGGATTGTGAAGAGTAGATAGAATGGGTACAGGTTGTGAAGAGTGAATAGAATGGGCACGGATTGTGAAGAGTGGATAGAATGGGCACGGATTGTGAAGAGTAGAAAGAATGGGCATGGATTGTGAAGAGTGGATAGAATGGGTACAGATTGTGAAGAGTAGATAGAATGGGCACGGATTGTGAAGAGTAGATAGAATGGGCACGGATTGTGAAGAGTGGATAGAATGGGCACGGATTGTGAAGAGTGGATAGAATGGGCACGGATTGTGAAGAGTAGATAGAATGGGAACAGATTGTGAAGAGTGGATAGAATGGGCATAGATTGTGAAGAGTGGATAGAATGGGCACGGATTGTGAAGACTGGATAGAATGGGCATGGACTGTGACGAGTAGATAGAATGGGCACAGATTGTGAAGAGTGGATAGAATGGGCACGGATTGTGAAGAGTGGATAGAATGGGCACAGATTGTGAAGAGTAGATAGAATGGGCATGGATTGTGAGGAATGGATAGAATGGGCACGGATTGTGAAGAGTAGATAGAATGGGCACAGATTGTGAAGAGTGGACAGAATGGGCACAGATTGTGAAGAGTGGATAGAATGGGCACGGAATGAGAAGAGTGGATAGAATGGGCACGGATTGTGAAGAGTAGATAGAATGGGAACAGATTGTGAAGAGTGGATAGAATGGGCATAGATTGTGAAGAGTGGATAGAATGGGCACGGATTGTGAAGAGTGGATAGAATGGGCACAGATTGTGAAGTGATGATAGAATGGGCACGCATTGTGAAGAGTAGATAGAATGGGCACAGATTGTGAAGAGTGGATAGAATGGGCACAGATTGTGAAGAGTGGATAGAATGGGCATAGATTTTGAAGAGTGGATAGAATGGGTATGGATTGTGAATAGTGGATAGAATGGGTATGGATTGCGAAGAGTAGATAGAATGGGCACGGATTGTGAAATGCAGATAGAATGGGCACGGATTGTGAAGAGATGATAGAATGGGCTTGGATTGTGAAGAGTAGATAGAATTGGCACGGATTGTGATGAGTGGATAGAATGGGCACGGATTGTGACGAGTGGATAGAATGGGCAGGGATTGTGAAGAGTAGATAGAATGGGTACAGGTTGTGAAGAGTGAATAGAATGGGCACGGATTGTGAAGAGAGGATAGAATGGGCACGGATTGTGAAGAGTAGAAAGAATGGGCATGGATTGTGAAGAGTGGATAGAATGGGTACAGATTGTGAAGAGTAGATAGAATGGGCACGGATTGTGAAGAGTAGATAGAATGGGCACGGATTCTGAAGAGTGGATAGAATGGGCACGGATTGTGAAGAGTGGATAGAATGGGCACGGATTGTGAAGAGTAGATAGAATGGGAACAGATTGTGAAGAGTGGATAGAATGGGCATAGATTGTGAAGAGTGGATAGAATGGGCATGGATTGTGAAGACTGGATAGAATGGGCATGGACTGTGATGAGTAGATAGAATGGGCACAGATTGCGAAGAGTGGATAGAATGGGAAAGGATTCTGAAGAGTGGATAGAATGGGCACAGATTGTGAAGAGTAGATAAAATGGGCATGGATTGTGTGGACTGGATAGAATGGGCACGGATTGTGAAGAGTAGATAGAATGGGCACAGATTGGGAAGAGTGGACAGAATGGGCACAGATTGTGAAGAGTGGATAGAATGGGCACGGAATGTGAAGAGTGGATAGAATGGGCACGGATTGTGAAGAGTAGATAGAATGGGAACAGATTGCAAAGAGTGAATAGAATGGGCATAGATTGTGAAGAGTGGATAGAATGGGCACGGATTGTGAAAAGTGGATAGAATGGGCACAGATTGTGAAGTGACGATAGAATGGGCACGCATTGTGAAGAGTAGATAGAATGGGCACAGATTGTGAAGAGTGGATAGAATGGGCACAGATTGTGAAGAGTGGATAGAATGGGCACGGATTGTGAAGAGTAGATAGAATGGGCACGGATTGTGAAGAGTGGATAGAATGGGCACAGATTGTGAAGAGTGGATAGAATGGGCACAGATTTGGAAGAGTGGATAGAATGGGCACAGATTGTGAAGAGTGGATAGAATGGGCACAGATTGTGAAGAGTGGATAGAATGGGCACGGATTTGAAGAGTAGATAGAATGGGCAAAGATTGTGAAGAGTAGATAGAATGGGGACAGATTGCTTAGAGTGGATAGAATGCACACGGATTGTGAAGAGTAGATAGAATGGGTACAGATTGTGAAGAGTGGATAGAATGGTCACGGATTGTGAAGTGTAGATAGAATGGGCACGGATTGTGAACAATGGATAGAATGGGCATGGATTGTGAAGAGTGGATAGAATGGGCACAGATTGTGAAGAGTAGAGGGAATGGGCACAGATTGTGAAGAGTGGATATTATGGGCACGGATTGTGAGGAGTGGATAGAATGGGCACGGATTGTGAAGAGTAGATAGGTTGGGCACAGATTGTGAAGAGTAGATAGAATGGGCACAGATTGTGAAGAGTGGATAGAATGGGCACAGATTGTGAAGATTGGATAGAATGGGCACAGATTGTGAAGAGTAGATAGAATGGGCACGGATTGTGAAGAGTAGATAGAATGGGGACGCACTGTGAAGAGTGGATAGAATGGGCACGGATTGTGAGGAGTTGATAGAAGGGGAACGGATTGCGAAGAGTGGATAAAATGGGCAGAGATTGTGAAGAGTAGATAGATGGGTACGGATTGTGAAGAGTAGATAGAATGGGCACGGATTGTGAAGAGTAGATAGAATGGGCACAGATTGTGAAGAGTGGATAGAATGGGCACCGATTGTGAAGAGTGAATAGAATGGGCACGGATTGTGAAGAGTCGATAGAATGGGCACAGATTGTGAAGAGTGGATATAATGGGCACAGATTGTGAAGAGTGGATAGAATGGGCACAGATTGTGAAGAGTAGATAGAATGGGCTCAGACTGTGAAGAGTGGATAGAATAGGCACGGATTGTGAGGGGTTGATAGAATGGGCACGGATTGTGAAGAGTGGATAAAATGGGCACAGATTGTGAAGAGTGGATAGAATGGGCACAGATTGTGAAGAGTAGATAGAATGGGCACCGATTGTGAAGAGTGAATAGAATGGGCACGGATTGTGAAGAGTCAATAGAATGGGCACAGATTGTGAAGAGTGGATATAATGGGCACAGATTGTGAAGAGTGGATAGAATGGGCACGGATTGTGAAGACTGGATAGAATGGGCATGGACTGTGACGAGTAGATAGAATGGGCACAGATTGTGAAGAGTGGATAGAATGGGCACGGATTGTGAAGAGTGGATAGAATGGGCACAGATTGTGAAGAGTAGATAGAATGGGCATGGATTGTGAGGAATGGATAGAATGGGCACGGATTGTGAAGAGTAGATAGAATGGGCACAGATTGTGAAGAGTGGACAGAATGGGCACAGATTGTGAAGAGTGGATAGAATGGGCATGGAATGAGAAGAGTGGATAGAATGGGCACGGATTGTGAAGAGTAGATAGAATGGGAACAGATTGTGAAGAGTGGATAGAATGGGCATAGATTGTGAAGAGTGGATAGAATGGGCACGGATTGTGAAGAGTGGATAGAATGGGCACAGATTGTGAAGTGATGATAGAATGGGCACGCATTGTGAAGAGTAGATAGAATGGGCACAGATTGTGAAGAGTGGATAGAATGGGCACAGATTGTGAAGAGTGGATAGAATGGGCACAGATTTTGAAGAGTGGATAGAATGGGTACGGATTGTGAATAGTGGATAGAATGGGTATGGATTGCGAAGAGTAGATAGAATGGGCACGGATTGTGAAATGTAGATAGAATGGGCACGGATTGTGAAGAGATGATAGAATGGGCTTGGATTGTGAAGAGTAGATAGAATTGGCACGGATTGTGAAGAGTGGATAGAATGGGCACGGATTGTGACGAGTGGATAGAATGGGCAGGGATTGTGAAGAGTAGATAGAATGGGTACAGGTTGTGAAGAGTGAATAGAATGGGCACGGATTGTGAAGAGAGGATAGAATGGGCACGGATTGTGAAGAGTAGAAAGAATGGGCATGGATTGTGAAGAGTGGATAGAATGGGCACAGATTGTGAAGAGTGGATATAATGGGCACAGATTGTGAAGAGTGGATAGAATGGGCACAGATTGTGAAGATTAGATAGAATGGGCACGGACTGTGAAGAGTGGATAGAATAGGCAAGGATTGTGAGGAGTTGATAGAATGGGAACGGATTGTGAAGAGTGGATAAAATGGGCACAGATTGTGAAGAGTAGATAGAATGGCTACGGGTTGTGAAGAGTAGACAGAATGGGCACGGATTCTGAAGAGTAGATAGAATGGGCACAGATTGTGAAGAGTGGATAGAATGGTCACGGATTGTGAAGAGTGCATAGAATGTGCACGGATTGTGAACATTAGATAGAATGGGTACAGATTGTGAAGAGTGGATAGAATGGGCACGGATTGTGAAGAGTGGATAGAATGGGCACAGATTGTGAAGAGCGGATAGAATGGGCACAGATTGTGAAGAGTAGATAGAATGGGCACAGATTGTGAAGAGTGGATAGAATGGGCACAGATTGTGAAGAGTGGATAGAATGGGCACAGATTGTGAAGAGGAGATAGAATGGGTACAGATTGCGTAGAGTGGATAGAATGGGCACGGATTGTGAAGAGTAGATAGAATGGGCACGGATTGTGAAGAGTGGATAGAATGGGCACAGATTGTGAAGAGTGGATAGCATGGGCACAGATTGTGAAGAGTGGATAGAATGGGTATGGATTGTGAAGAGTAGATAGGATGAGCACGGATTGTGAAGTGTAGATAGAATGGGCACGGATTGTGAAGAGATGATAGAATGGGCTTGGATTGTGAAGAGTAGATAGAATTGGCACGGATTGTGAAGAGGGGATAGAATGGGCACGGATTGTGACGAGTGGATAGAATGGGCAGGGATTGTGAAGAGTAGATAGAATGGGTACAGGTTGTGAAGAGTGAATAGAATGGGCACGGATTGTGAAGAGTGGATAGAATGGGCACGGATTGTGAAGAGTAGAAAGAATGGGCATGGATTGTGAAGAGTGGATAGAATGGGTACAGATTGTGAAGAGTAGATAGAATGGGCACGGATTGTGAAGAGTAGATAGAATGGGCACGGATTGTGAAGAGTGGATAGAATGGGCACGGATTGTGAAGAGTGGATAGAATGGGCACGGATTGTGAAGAGTAGATAGAATGGGAACAGATTGTGAAGAGTGGATAGAATGGGCATAGATTGTGAAGAGTGGATAGAATGGGCACGGATTGTGAAGACTGGATAGAATGGGCATGGACTGTGACGAGTAGATAGAATGGGCACAGATTGTGAAGAGTGGATAGAATGGGCACGGATTGTGAAGAGTGGATAGAATGGGCACAGATTGTGAAGAGTAGATAGAATGGGCATGGATTGTGAGGAATGGATAGAATGGGCACGGATTGTGAAGAGTAGATAGAATGGGCACAGATTGTGAAGAGTGGACAGAATGGGCACAGATTGTGAAGAGTGGATAGAATGGGCACGGAATGAGAAGAGTGGATAGAATGGGCACGGATTGTGAAGAGTAGATAGAATGGGAACAGATTGTGAAGAGTGGATAGAATGGGCATAGATTGTGAAGAGTGGATAGAATGGGCACGGATTGTGAAGAGTGGATAGAATGGGCACAGATTGTGAAGTGATGATAGAATGGGCACGCATTGTGAAGAGTAGATAGAATGGGCACAGATTGTGAAGAGTGGATAGAATGGGCACAGATTGTGAAGAGTGGATAGAATGGGCACAGATTTTGAAGAGTGGATAGAATGGGTATGGATTGTGAATAGTGGATAGAATGGGTATGGATTGCGAAGAGTAGATAGAATGGGCACGGATTGTGAAATGCAGATAGAATGGGCACGGATTGTGAAGAGATGATAGAATGGGCTTGGATTGTGAAGAGTAGATAGAATTGGCACGGATTGTGATGAGTGGATAGAATGGGCACGGATTGTGACGAGTGGATAGAATGGGCAGGGATTGTGAAGAGTAGATAGAATGGGTACAGGTTGTGAAGAGTGAATAGAATGGGCACGGATTGTGAAGAGAGGATAGAATGGGCACGGATTGTGAAGAGTAGAAAGAATGGGCATGGATTGTGAAGAGTGGATAGAATGGGTACAGATTGTGAAGAGTAGATAGAATGGGCACGGATTGTGAAGAGTAGATAGAATGGGCACGGATTCTGAAGAGTGGATAGAATGGGCACGGATTGTGAAGAGTGGATAGAATGGGCACGGATTGTGAAGAGTAGATAGAATGGGAACAGATTGTGAAGAGTGGATAGAATGGGCATAGATTGTGAAGAGTGGATAGAATGGGCATGGATTGTGAAGACTGGATAGAATGGGCATGGACTGTGATGAGTAGATAGAATGGGCACAGATTGCGAAGAGTGGATAGAATGGGAAAGGATTCTGAAGAGTGGATAGAATGGGCACAGATTGTGAAGAGTAGATAAAATGGGCATGGATTGTGTGGACTGGATAGAATGGGCACGGATTGTGAAGAGTAGATAGAATGGGCACAGATTGGGAAGAGTGGACAGAATGGGCACAGATTGTGAAGAGTGGATAGAATGGGCACGGAATGTGAAGAGTGGATAGAATGGGCACGGATTGTGAAGAGTAGATAGAATGGGAACAGATTGCAAAGAGTGAATAGAATGGGCATAGATTGTGAAGAGTGGATAGAATGGGCACGGATTGTGAAAAGTGGATAGAATGGGCACAGATTGTGAAGTGACGATAGAATGGGCACGCATTGTGAAGAGTAGATAGAATGGGCACAGATTGTGAAGAGTGGATAGAATGGGCACAGATTGTGAAGAGTGGATAGAATGGGCACGGATTGTGAAGAGTAGATAGAATGGGCACGGATTGTGAAGAGTGGATAGAATGGGCACAGATTGTGAAGAGTGGATAGAATGGGCACAGATTTGGAAGAGTGGATAGAATGGGCACAGATTGTGAAGAGTGGATAGAATGGGCACAGATTGTGAAGAGTGGATAGAATGGGCACGGATTTGAAGAGTAGATAGAATGGGCAAAGATTGTGAAGAGTAGATAGAATGGGGACAGATTGCTTAGAGTGGATAGAATGCACACGGATTGTGAAGAGTAGATAGAATGGGTACAGATTGTGAAGAGTGGATAGAATGGTCACGGATTGTGAAGTGTAGATAGAATGGGCACGGATTGTGAACAATGGATAGAATGGGCATGGATTGTGAAGAGTGGATAGAATGGGCACAGATTGTGAAGAGTAGAGGGAATGGGCACAGATTGTGAAGAGTGGATATTATGGGCACGGATTGTGAGGAGTGGATAGAATGGGCACGGATTGTGAAGAGTAGATAGGTTGGGCACAGATTGTGAAGAGTAGATAGAATGGGCACAGATTGTGAAGAGTGGATAGAATGGGCACAGATTGTGAAGATTGGATAGAATGGGCACAGATTGTGAAGAGTAGATAGAATGGGCACGGATTGTGAAGAGTAGATAGAATGGGGACGCACTGTGAAGAGTGGATAGAATGGGCACGGATTGTGAGGAGTTGATAGAAGGGGAACGGATTGCGAAGAGTGGATAAAGTGGGCAGAGATTGTGAAGAGTAGATAGATGGGTACGGATTGTGAAGAGTAGATAGAATGGGCACGGATTGTGAAGAGTAGATAGAATGGGCACAGATTGTGAAGAGTGGATAGAATGGGCACCGATTGTGAAGAGTGAATAGAATGGGCACGGATTGTGAAGAGTCGATAGAATGGGCACAGATTGTGAAGAGTGGATATAATGGGCACAGATTGTGAAGAGTGGATAGAATGGGCACAGATTGTGAAGAGTAGATAGAATGGGCTCAGACTGTGAAGAGTGGATAGAATAGGCACGGATTGTGAGGGGTTGATAGAATGGGCACGGATTGTGAAGAGTGGATAAAATGGGCACAGATTGTGAAGAGTAGATAGAATGGCTACGGGTTGAGAAGAGTAGACAGAATGGGCATGGATTGTGAAGAGTAGATAGAATGGGCACAGATTGTGAAGAGTGGATAGAATGGGCACAGATTGTGAAGAGTGGATAGAATGTGCACGGATTGTGAAGATTAGATAGAATGGGTACAGATTGTGAAGAGTGGATAGAATGGGCACGGATTGTGAAGAGTGGATAGAATGGGCACAGATTGTGAAGAGCGGATAGAATGGGCACAGATTGTGAAGAGTAGATAGAATGGGCACAGATTGTGAAGAGTAGATAGAATGGGCACAGATTGTGAAGAGTAGATAGAATGGGTACAGATTGTGAAGAGTGGATAGAATGGGCACGGATTGTGAAGAGTAGATAGAATGGGCACGGATTGTGAAGAGTGGGTAGAATGGGCACAGATTGTGAAGAGTGGATAGAATGGGCATGGATTGTGAAGAGTGGATAGAATGGGAACGGATTGTGAAGAGTAGATAGATTGGGTACAGATTGTGAAGAGTAGATAGAATGGGCATGGATTGTGAAGAGTGGATAGAATGGGCACAGATTGTGAAGAGTAGACAGAATGGGTACAGATTGTGAAGAGTAGAAAGAATGGGCACAGATTGTGAAGAGTAGGTGGAATGGGCACGGATTGTGAAGAGTAGATAGAATGGGCATGGATTGTGAAGAGTAGATAGAATGGGTACAGATTGTGAAGAGTGGACAGAATGGGCACGGATTGTGAAGAGTAGATAGAATGGGCACGGATTGTGGAGGGTGGATAGAACGGGCACGGATTGTGATGAGTAGATAGAATGGGCACGGATTGTGAAGAGTGGATAGAATGGGCACAGATTGTGAAGAGTGGATAGAATGGGCACGGATTGTGAAGAGTGGATAGAATGGGTACAGATTGTGAAGAGTGGATAGAATGGGCACGGATTGTGAAGAATACATAGAATGGGCACGGATTGTGAAGAGTGGATAGAATGGGCACGGATTGTGAAGAGGTGATAGAATGGGCACGGATTGTGAAGAGTCGATAGAATGGTCACAGATTGTGAAGAGTGGATAGAATGGGCACAGATTGTGAAGAGTGGATAGAATGGGTACGGATTGTGAGGAGTAGATTGAATGGGCATGGATTGTGAAGAGTAGATAGAATGGGTACAGATTGTGAAGAGTAGATAGAATGGGCACAGATTGTGAAGAGTAGATAGAATGGGCACGGATTGTGAAGAGTAGATAGAATGGGCACAGATTGTGAAGAGTAGAGAGAATGGGCACAGATTGTGAAGAGTAGATAGAATGGGCACGGATTGTGAAGAGTGGATAGAATGGGCACAGATTGTGAAGAATGGATAGAATGGGCACAGATTGAGAAGAGTGGATAGAATGGGCACGGATTGTGAAGAGTAGATAGAATGGGCACAGGTTGTGAAGAGTAGATAGAATGGGCAGGGATTGTGAAGAGTAGATAGAATGGGCACAGATTGTTAAGAGTGGATAGAATGGGCACGGATTGTGAAGAGTAGATAGAATGGGTCCAGATTGTGAAGAGTGGATCGAATGAACACGGATTGTGAAGTGTGGATAGAATGGGCATGGATTGTGAACAATGGATAGAATGGGCACGGATTGTGAAGAGTAGATAGAATGGGCATGGATTGTGAAGAGTGGATAGAATGGGCACGGATTGTGAAGAGTAGATAGAATGGGCACAGATTGTGAAGAGTGGATAGAATGGGCACAGATTGTGAAGAGTAGATAGAATGGGCACAGACTGTGAAGAGTGGATAGAATGGGCACTGATTGTGAGGAGTGGATAGAATGGGCACGGATTGTGAAGAGTAGATAGATTGGGCACAGATTTTGAAGAGTAGATAGAATGGGCACGGACTGTGAAGAGTGGATAGAATGGGCACGGATTGTGAGGAGTTGATAGAATGGGCACGGATTGTGAAGAGTGGATAAAATGGGCAGAGATTGTGAAGAATAGATAGAATGGGTACGGGTTGTGAAGAGTAGATAGAATGGGCACGGATTGTGAAGAGAAGATAGAATGGGCACAGATTGTGAAGAGTGGATAGAATGGGCACAGATTGTGAAGAGTGGATAGAATGGGCATGGATTGTGAAGAGTAGATAGAATGGGCACAGATTGTGAAGAGTGGATAGAATGGGCACAGATTGTGAAGAGTGGATAGAATGTGCACGGATTGTGAAGATTAGATAGAATGGGTACAGATTGTGAAGAGTGGATAGAATGGGCACGGATTGTGAAGAGTGGATAGAATGTGCACAGATTGTGAAGAGCGGATAGAATGGGCACAGATTGTGAAGAGTAGATAGATTGGGTACGGATTGTGAAGAGTAGATAGAATGGGCATGGATTGTGAAGAGTGGTTAGAATGGGCACAGATTGTGAAGAGTAGACAGAATGGGTACAGATTGTGAAGAGTAGAAAGAATGGGCACAGATTGTGAAGAGTTGGTGGAATGGGCACGGATTGTGAAGAGTAGATAGAATGGGCATGGATTGTGAAGAGTAGATAGAATGGGTACAGATTGTGAAGAGTGGACAGAATGGGCACGGATTGTGAAGAGTAGATAGAATGGGCACGGATTGTGAAGAGTGGATAGAACGGGCACGGATTGTGATGAGTAGATAGAATGGGCACGGATTGTGAAGAGTGGATAGAATGGGCACAGATTGTGAAGAGTGGATAGAATGGGCACGGATTGTGAAGAGTGGATAGAATGGGTACAGATTGTGAAGAGTGGATAGAATGGGCATGGATTGTGAAGAGTACATAGAATGGGCACGGATTGTGAAGAGTGGATAGAATGGGCACGGATTGTGAAGAGGTGATAGAATGGGCACGGATTGTGAAGAGTAGATAGAATGGGCACAGATTGTGAAGAGTAGATAGAATGGGTACAGATTGTGAAGAATGGATAGAATGGGCAAGGATTGTGAAGAGTGGATAGAATGGGCATGGATTGTGAAGATTAGATAGAATGGGCACAGATTGTGAAGAGTAGATAGAATGGTTACAGATTGTGAAGAGTGGATAGAATGGGCATGGATTGTGAAGAGTGGATAGAATGGGCACGGATTGTGAAGAGTAGATAGAATGGGCATGGATTGTGAAGAGTGGATAGAATGGGCACGGATTGTGAAGAATGGATTGAATGGGAACGGATTGTGAAGAGTAGATAGAATGGGTACGGATTGTGAAGAGTAGATAGAATGGGCATGGATTGTGAAGAGTGGATAGAATGGGCACAGATTGTGAAGAGTAGGCAGAATGGGTACAGATTGTGAAGAGTAGAAAGAATGGGCACAGGTTGTGAAGAGTAGGTAGAATGGGCACGGATTGTGAAGAGTAGATAGAATGGGCACGGATTGTGAAGAGTAGATAGAATGGGTACAGATTGTGAAGAGTGGATAGAATGGGCACGGATTGTGAAGAGTAGATAGAATGGGCACGGATTGTGAAGAGTGGATAGAATGGGCACAGATTGTGAAGAGTAGATAGAATGGGTACGGATTGTGAAGAGTAGATAGAATGGGCACGGATTGTGAAGAGTGGATAGAATGGGCATGGATTGTGAAGAGTGGATAGAATGGACACAGATTGTGAAGAGTAGACAGAATGGGCACGGATTGTGAAGAGTGGATAGAATGGGCACGGATTGTGAAGAGTGGATAGAATGGGCACAGATTTTGAAGAGTGGATAGAATGGGCACGGATTGTGAAGAGTAGATGGAATGGGCACGGATTGTGAAGAGTAGAAAGAAAGAAAGACTTGCATTTCTATTGCACCTTTCATGACCACCGAATGTCCCAAAGCACTTCACAGCCAATGAAGTACTTTTAAAGTGCAGTCACTCTTGTATTGTTGGAAACGCTGCAGCCAATTTGCACACAGCAAGCTCCCACACACAGCAATGTGATAATGACCAGGTAATCTGTTTTAGTGATGTTGATTGAGGGATAAATATTGGCCGGGACACCAGGGATAACTCCCCTGCTCTTTTTCAAAATAGTGCCATGGGATCTTTTACTTCCAACTGAGAGAGCAGACGGAACCTCGGTTTAACATTTCATTCAAAAAGCAGCACCTTCAACTGTGCAGCACGGGAGTGTCATTCTAGATTACTATGCTCAAATTTCTGGAGGGGGACTTGAACCCACAACCTTCTGACTCAAGAGACAAAAGCGCTACCAACTGAGCCACATCTGACACTGTAAATAGAGTAGATAGAATGGATACTGAGTGTGAAGAGTAGATAGAATGGACACTGAATAGGAAGGACAAGATTAGAAAATGGGCACTGAGTGTGGAGAAGAGAATATATAATGAATTTAAGGGGTAGAACTGAAATAGCAGTTTGAAAATAAAAGTCCTTAGTGACTTTTGAAAGCAGGGAGGGAAGAGGAGGCACAGCAAAGGGACCTTTGGATGGAGTTCCAGACACGGGGGCCTAGAGGACTAAAAGAGCAGCCGTCAATGGTGGAACAAAGTGAACGAGGAGCGAGCAGGGGTTTGAATGTCACTGCTGTAGGGTGGGGACAAGGCCGAGGATACATTTAAAGGTTAGAATAAGGAGCTTAAATTCGATTTGTAGAACCATGGGGAGCCAATGGAGCCTGTTGCGAACTGGGGTAATAGGCACGCAGGACTTTAAGTGGGTAAACGCATGAGCAGTGGGCTTCTGGCAGAGCTGCAGCTTTTAGAGGGTAAGAGCAGCCAGGCTGGACAGGACAGCCTTAAAAAGCTGAGCCTTTAAATGATTAAAACATGATTGAGAGTCTTCATGGGAGGGAGGGTGAGAGAGAGGCAGTGGCAGAGATAGGCAATGTTATGAAGGTGGTCTTGGTAATGGAGCAAAGATAGGGACAGAAACTTAGCTCACGATCAAGCAACATACTGAGGGTTTGCAGCTACCTGAGAGAACAGCGCAGTGGGATTAGTTTGGGATTGATACAGGGCTATGGGGGAGAGTGGGGCAGTAGGATTGGTTTAGGATTGATACAGGGCTATGGGGAGGGAGCAGGGCAGTGGGATTGATACAGGGCTATGGGGAGAGAGTGGGGCAGTAGGATTGGTTTAGGATTGATACAGGGCTATGGGGAGAGAGCAGGGTGGTGGGATTGGTTTGGGATTGATACAGTGCTATGGGGAGAGAGTGGGGCAGTAGGATTGGTTTAGGATTGATACAGGGCTATGGGGAGAGAGCAGAGCGATGGGATTGGTTTGGGATCGATACAGGGCTATGGAGAGAGAGTGAGGCTGTGGGATTAGCGTTGGATTGATACAAGGCTATGGGGAGAGAGCAGGGCAGTGGGATTAGTTTTGGATTGATACTGGGCTATGTGGAGAGAGTGAGGCAGTGGGATTAGTTTGGGATTGATATAGGGCTATGGGGAGAGCGGGGCAGTGAGATTAATTTGGGATTCTCTGTCAGTGCTGCAAACTTAGAATCATAAAAATTTACGGCACAGCAAGAGGCCATTCGGCCCATTGTGTCTGTGCGGCTGTAAAAGAGCTATCCAGCCTAATCCCATTTTCCAGCTCTTGGTCCATAGCCTTGTAGGTTATGGCACTTCAAGTGCATATCCAAGTACTTTTTGTAAATGTGATGAGGGTTTCTGCCTCTACCGCCCTTTCAGGCAGTGAGTTCCAGACCCCGACCACCCGCTGGGTGAAAAAAATTCTCCTGAACTCCCCTCTACACCTTCTACCAATTATTTTAAATCTATGCCCGCTGGTTATTGATGTCTCTGCTAAGGGAAATAGGTCCTTCATATCTGTAATGATCAGTAACCTGTCATTCTGGAATGGTACACTAGGTGCTGCTGTATGTATATAAGAGTGGGCTACCCACGATGCACTAGGCTACCCACAAGGCAGCAATCAAGATGGAGGCCTCTACAGATGCTGTACCTAGTCCACATATGCTAAATAAAGTGTCTAGCAAAAGCTAGCTGTTCTTAATAAAAACGACTAGTTATTAATGAACATAACATGGTACCAGGATTGGTAAGATCTGCTGAATATTGTGCAACACGACATGAAGAATTTGAAGCCACCAGAGTGTTTGAAACTCACAGGAAATGTCGACTACAATTGGCAGACTTTTAAACAACAATTCGAACTCTACATTGCTGCCATCGGGTACGGTACAAAGCCAGACGCAAGGAAAATAGCGTTGCTGCTCATGGTTGCAGGCCCACAGGCGATAGAGGTATTTAATACATTTGTATTTAATCCAGAGGAGAACAGAGAAAAATTAGACGATGTGCTAAAGAAGTTTGATACACATTGTTCTCCCTAAAAGAATGAAACCTATGAGAGGTACATCTTCTGTTCTCGGGCATAGCAGCAAAATGAGACTTTTGATAGCTTTTTGACTGATCTGAAACTGAAAGCACAGACATGTAATTTCTCTGAGCTGAAAGCATCCATGATTCATGCCCAGATTTTGTTTGGTATTCATGATAAAAAAAGTCAGGGAACGTCTGTTGAGAGAAACCGAACTAACATTGGAAATTGCTGTGAAAATATGCCAAGCTAGCTCAAAAGCATGCCAAGACTTTCAGTGAAATCAATGATGATGCGATTGCAGTAAGTGCTGCGGTCAGTGCTGTGTCCTACAAGGGGAAGAAACATGGGCAGAACAGAAGTGAAAAGCAATCGGAGGAAGGAATTTTTAATTGTAAACGCTGTGGTTACAAACACCAGTTAAAACAATGTCCAGCGTTTGGAAAAATGTGCACAAAATGTCATGGAAAGAATCACTTTGCCAAACAATGCTTTTCAAAAGTAAAAACTAAGAAAGGGCAACGAGTTAATGTAATTGAGGACACTGATTTAAGTGAGACATGTTTTGTAGGAATGGTGTCATGTGACAATATCAAAAAGGATGCAGAAAATGTGCAGCCCTCAGGAATTAACAATGCTGAACATAAAGTTAATGCAGTAAAAGAGGACAAATGGATGATCCCACTGCAGGTAAATGGAGCATTAGTTACATTGAAACTAGACACTGGGGCAAAAGCAAACTTAATCGGTATGAGTGACATTAACAATATGAAAGAAAAGCCCAAAATACAGAAAAAGTCAGTACTACTGAAGGACTATAATGGACAGAAAATAGATAGCTTAGGTGTATGCAGACTTAAAGTGTCAGTCAAAGACAAACTGCATCATCTCATGTTTTCTGTTGTGGCTGAAGGACTTGATTCACTACTGGGTGACAAAGCTTGTGAGGACTTAGAACTGGTCAAGAGAGTCTACTGTATAAACTGTGCCATAAGCAGACCAGATGACTCGGTGGATTCTGTAGTGAATAATTTCCAGGATGTGTTCAAAGGATTTGGAGTTCTACCATTCACTTACAAGATCCAGCTAAAGGAGGATGCTCAGCCAGTGGTACATGCTCCACGAAGAGTTCCAGCACCCCTGCGTGACTGGCTCAAGAATGAACTGGACAGAATGACCACACTAGGAGTCATCAGGAAAGTCGAAGAGCCAACAGACTGGGTTAACTCCATGGTATGTGTAAAGAAAAAGAACAATGATCTAAGAATATGCATGGATCCAAAGGACTTAAATGCAAACATAAAATGTGAACACTACCAGATTCCCAAGCGAGAAGAAATCACCAGTGAAATGTCAGGTGCCAGATACTTTACAAAGCTCGATGCCTCACAAGGATTTTGGCAACTAAAACTGGATGAAGAGAGCACCAAATACTGTACTTTCAACACACCATTTGGCAGGTATTGTTTCCTCAGAATGCCTTTCGGGATAATATCTGCATCTGAAATCTTTCATAGAGTGATGGAACACATAATTGAAGGTCTGGAAGGAGTTCGGGTCTATGTTGATGACATCATCATCTGGAGCTCCACACTGAAAGAACACAATGAGAGACTGACTAAAGTGCTACAGAGCATACGCCGGAATGGACTGAAGCTCAACAAAGCCAAGTGTCAGTTTGGCATCCAGGAAGTCACTTTCCTAGGAGATAATCTATCTGGTAAAGGAATAGAGCCAGATATGGAAAAAGTAAACGCCATACTCAAAATGCCCCAACCCACTGACAAAAAAGGAGTGCTATGCATCATGGGGATGATAAACTTCATTGGAAAGTTCATTCCTAACTTGTCAGCCAAGACAGCCTGTCTGCAAGACCTGCTACGTAAAACAAATAAGTTCGCATGGACAGAAAGACATGAACAAGAGTGGATAAACCTCAAAACAGTGCTGACAACCACACCTGTACTCACCTTCTTTGACCCAACAAAAAGAATCAAAGTGTCAACGGGTGCATCAAAAGATGGCCTAGGTGCGGTCTTGCTACAAGCAGAGGGTGAAGATTGGAAGCCTGTTGCCTATGCCTCCAGGTCTATGACTGATACTGAGTGTCGATACGCCCAGATTGAAAAGGAATGTCTAGGCTTGGTAGTTGGACTAGAAAAGTTTCATGGCTACATATATGGACTTCCCACCTTCGCAGTTGAGACAGACCACAGCCCATTGGTTGCCATCATGAAAAAAAAATCTGAATGAGATGTCTCCAAGGATTCAACGACTCATGATGAAGCTGCAAAGATATGACTTTGAACTGATCTACACACCAGGCAAAAACATAGTGTTAGCAGATGCACAACCCTGAGCACCCACAATGAGTTAAGTGAGCTCTACTGAAGAAGACGTGGATGTTCATGTGAGTATGGTCACTGCTGCGCTGCCCGTGTCACACACAAAATCAAAGCAAATAGCAGAAGAAACAGTAAAAGATACAGTACTACAAACATTAATAGAGAACATTCATCATGGTTGGCCAAAAGGTTCCTGTCCAAAATACTATCACATAAGGTCAGAGTTGAGTGTCGTAAGTGGACTATTACTAAAACAGAACAGAATAGTCATTCCACATGCTCTACGTCAAGACATGCTCAAAAGGATTCATGAGGGACACCTCGGAATTGAAAAATGCAAAAGGAGAGCAAGAGACACTGTTTATTGGCCTGGCATAAATAAGGACATTGAGAACATGATAGGCATATGTGAGACATGTCAGAAACACCAAAACAAACAAACAAAGGAACCAATGATAGTAGCTGACATACCAACAGCACCATGGCAAAAGGTTGGTATGGACCTCTTTCATTTGAATGATAAAGAATATCTAATAGTGATTGACTACTATTCTAACTATCCTGAGATGGCGCTGCTCTCAAGCACCACATCAAGCAGTGTCATAATGCATGTTAAATCCATCTTCGCCAGACATGGGATTCCCAGGATTGCCGTTAGCGACAATGGTCCGTGCTTCAACTGTAAGGAGTGGCAACAGTTTGCAGCACATTATGACTTTCAGCGCATTACATCCAGTCCTTTGTATGCTCAGTCAAATGGTAAGGCAGAGAAAGGTGTTCAAGTTCTCAAGCAGCTACTGAAGAAATCGACAGAAAGCAAGTCTGATCCTTATCTTGCCCTGCTGAGCTACCGAGCCTCACCTTTAGACTCTGGTTCTTCACCTGCTGAACTCCTAATGGGTCGCAAGTTGCGTACCATGCTACCCTGCTGTGCAAAAGAAAAGCAGAGTAAGGAACTGAGACAGAGACTTCAACTGTTAAAGCTGAAACAGAAATCATACTATGACAAGTCATCCAAAACTCTGAAACCATTGACAAGGGATGATGTTGTCAGGATTGAGGATCCAGATGCATGGAACAGGAAAGCTACAGTTCTTGAGGAAGTAGGACCAAGGTCATAAACTGTTAGAACTGAGGAAGGACAGATTCTCAGGAGGAACCGCCGTTCCCTCCTAAAAACACAAGAGATTATCGAAGAGCAAATCGATGACAATGCCGCAACTGAATCTTGTCACTCACCACCAGAACAATCTAACACAAATACACATACAGGCTCTCATGAAAACACATCAGACTTACCTGTGCTGAGAAGATCCACACGTGAAGTAAAAAAGCCTGATAGACTTAATCTTTGAGTACAAAGAAAACTATATTGAATATGTATTGACTGTTGAAGATGTTTATGTTGTTATTGATTGATACTGATTTTGTTTAACCTCAAAGAAAGGGGGATGTAATGATCAGTAACCTGTCATTCTGGAATGGTACACTAGGTGGTGCTGTATGTATATAAGAGTGGGCTTCCCACGATGCACTAGGCTACCCACAAGGCAGCAGTCAAGATGGAGGCCTCTACAGATGCTGTACCTAGTCCACATGTGCTCAATAAAGTGTCTAGCAAAAGCTAGCTGTTCTTAATAAAAACGACTAGTTATTAATGAACATAACAATATCCACTCTATTTAGGCCCTTCATGATTTTATACACCTGTGGTGATTATTTCCTATGTTTAATAAGAAGTATTGTGATTGGTGAATGGGGTGGTTGTTCTCTGTGTTAGTAAGAAGTATTGTAATTGGTTGTTTGTTTCTACCTTGAGATATGCTGTAAACTAATTGGTAGTGGATGTCAGGTGATTTGTGGTGGCCATCTTAAATTCAGTTCTCTCCAGTCATGGTTGGAGACTGGTGTTGAAAGATGTGCTACTGGATTTTTAAAGTTAATAAAGCCTAGATTAGAAAGGCAAATCTATTCTTTATTTCAATGTATTAACTTTTTATCAGAATGGAGCAATATCTTCAACCAGAACGATTCAATGCTGACCCTAATTCTGCAGGAGTGGATGATAAATGGAAACATTGGTATTGTACATTTACAAACTTTTTGGGTGTGTTGGAACAAGAGTCTCTGAATAAGCTGAATATGCTGATCAACTACATTGCTCCGGATGTGTATAAGTATATTTTGGACTGTAAAACTTACGAATTGGCTATTTCTATATTGGAGAAGATTTTTGTTAAACCAAAGAATGAGGTATTTGCACGTTATCTTCTATCTGCCCGTAGGCAGCAGGTGGGAGAATCTTTGGATACTTATTTACAAGCACTTCGGCACCTTAGTGCTAACTGTAATTATAAAGCCGTGACGGCCGAAGAATATAAGGAAGAATCGGTACGGGATGCTTTTATTAATGGACTACTGTCTAGATCAATTCGTCAGCGGTTGTTAGAAAATAAGACTTTGGATCTCAAGAGTGCTTTTGAGCAAGCTTCTACATTGGATATGGCTCAGAGAAGTTCGGATTCTTATGCTCTTTCTAATCGATCTGCGACTGTGGTTTCGGCAGGTCCGGACGAAAAAGAATTAGGTGGACTTAATGGGAGTGGTTTACTAGATTCTGAAACAGTTTCTACTTTGGCGGCTGTTGCCTCTAGGATTCAGAAGTGTTATTTTTGTGGGAACGTCCGGCATCCTCGTTTGAAGTGTCCTGCCCGGGAGGCTGTGTGTAGTAAATGTGGAAAGAGAGGTCATTATGCACGTGTTTGTAAATCATTAGGTTCAATTACCTCCTCTTCTGCGACTATTCAACCTGTAGAGAGGGCGTTTATTGCATCAATTTCTGCTGCATTTGCTCATGGCCTAAACAAAGCTATAGTTATGGCCCAAGTTAATGGGTTAGAAGTGAAGGCTCTCATAGATACGGGCAGTACCGAGTTTTATAAGTCTTCAGTTTGCGAAGGAAAAGTATTTGAAAATCTTGCCTGTTACTTATCAGGTGTGTATGGCTCAGATGACCCTTACTTCACAAGTAGCTGGTTGTTGCCTTGTGAAAATGATTCTTCTAGGTAATACGTATACTGATATACACCTATCTGTTTTGCCTAATCTTTGTGTGGATATTTTGATTGGTCATGATGTGCTTAAATTACACGAGTCTCTCAGTCTTTCGTTTGGAGGGACTAAGCCACCCTTATCCATTTGTGGATTAACTTCTTTATCCATTTCTCCATTATCACTTTTTTCCAATTTGATGCCGGATTGTAAGCCAATTGCTACCAAGTCAAGAAGGTATAGCAGTCAGGATAGAGAATTTATTAATTCTGAAGTCCAACGTCTTTTATTGGAAGGAATCATTGAACTTAGTTGTTTGCCTTGGCGGGCTCAGGTAGTTGTCACCACTAACGAGAGACATAAGAAATGAATGGTGATAGACTACTCTCAAACTATTAATAAGTATACTCAATTAGATGCGTACCCTTTGCCTAAGATTGATGAGCTTATCAACAAAGTATCTCAGTATAAGTTTTTTAGCACTATTGATTTAAAGAGTGCTTATCATCAGATTCCTATTGTTAAGAGGGATCAACCATATGCAGCCTTTGAGGCTGGTGGAAAGCTGTATCAGTTTTGCCGAATACCATTTGGTGTTACTAATGGTGTTGCTTGTTTTCAACGGGCAATGGATGCTTTTATAAGTGATAACTCTCTCTCTGACACCTTTTCATATTTAGATGATATCACGGTGTGTGGTAAATCAAGGGTGGAGCATGATTCTAATTTAGAAAGATTCCTTCAAGCTGCGGAAAAAGTTGGTTTAACTTTTAATAAAGAGAAGTGTATCTTTTCGACTACTGAGGTAAATCTACTGGGGTATATTATCTCGGGAAATAAGATTAAACCAGATCCAGAACGTTTGCGACCATTGATTGATTTGCCTTATCCTACTAATTCTAAGGCTTTGCAACGAGTTGTTGGACTGTTTTCTTACTATTCTAATTGGATTGCAAACTTTTCACAGAAGATCTGGCCCCTTATTCGGGTTACGACATATCCTCTATCATGGGAGGCCAGGACATGTTTTGATAATTTTAAAAAGGATATCTTAGGAGCAGTTGTGCATTCTATTGATGAGCAGGTTCCCTTTGTGATTGAGACGGATGCTTCTGATTTTTCAATTGGGGCTACTCTGAACCAGAATGGAAGACCTGTGGCCTTTTTCTCACGTACCTTGAACAATAGTGAAAAAAGACATTCTTCAATAGAAAAAGAGGCATATGCAATAGTAGAAGCACTGCGTAAATGGAGACATTATTTATCGGGGCGACATTTCACGTTGGTAACCGATCAAAAATCTGTGTCCTTTATGTTTGATGTTAAACATTTTGGAAAGATCAAAAATGATAAAATAATGAGGTGGAGGATTGAGTTGGCATGTTACCATTTTGATATAGTTTATCGTCCGGGGAAGGATAATGTTGCTGCTGATGCACTGTCGAGGGCTTATTGTTCTGTGATTCACGGAGATACGCTTATTAATCTTCACAATGCCTTATGTCATCCTGGGGTTATGAGGATGATACACTTCGTACGCAGTAAGAATTTGCCCTTTTCAGTTGAAGACATCAAGCGGATGACTTCATCATGTTCTATCTGTGCTCGGTGTAAACTGAATTTCTTTAAGCCTCAACGAGCTCATCTTATAAAGGCTACTTCTCCTTTTGAACGTCTGAGCGTTGATTTTAAGGGGCCTCTTCCTTCAACGACTCAAAATCGATACATATTTACTGTTGTGGATGAGTTTTCAAGGTTTCCTTTTGCTTTTCCTTGCGCAGATGTATCAGCTGCTACAGTTATCAAATGTCTGACTCAACTTTTTGTCATCTTTGGGATGCCTGCGTATATCCATTCGGATCAGGGAAGTTCCTTTATGTCTTCCCAGTTGAAGGAATACCTTCAGAGTCGGGGAATTTCTACTAGTAGAACTACCCCGTATAACCCCCAGGGTAATGGACAGTGCGAACGATACAATGGGGTGATCTGGAAGGCAGTTATGTTGGCTTTGACATCCCGGAACCTTAAGAATACACAGTGGGAAATGGTACTGCCTGATGCCCTGCATTCCATTAGATCATTGTTTTCAACGGCTACTAATGTGACCCCCCATGAAAGGCTCTTTAATTATCCGCGGAGATCTACTACGGGATATTCGGTACCTTCATGGCTTACTATGCAGGGACCTGTGCTGCTTCGACGCCATGTTAGATTGTCAAAATATGATCCTTTAGTGGAGGAGGTGGAGCTGTTGGAGGCAAATTCCCAATTTGCTCATATTCGATTCCAAGATGGGAAAGAAAGTACTGTTTCAATTAAAGATTTGGCTCCTTGTGGTGGCCAGCCCTCTTCTGAGGATACTAATAATAGTCACGATTCAGATAATGTGGATGTTGTTATAGATACTACGAATATTTCCAATCCTACTGCAGATAATTATACTTCTATTAGTCAGCCTTTGATGGGTGTTCATGACCGTCCTAGTTTACTTCCTGATGGGATTTCCAATCCGGAAACCGTTGATAATCGGGATATGGATAGCCTTCCTGCAGAAGATACTTCGGTGTCTCCGGGTGTGGGAGGGCAAGGAATTTCACCAAGGTTAAGAAGGTCGACACGAACAAGATATCCGGTCGACCGATTGAAAATGGACTTTTAAATTGATAGTAATGTTTTAAAATTGTTGAAATATTATATTTGTATTTTAGTTGTAAATAAATTAATTATAAATTGTAAAGGTTGTTTTAGGTTGGAGCATGTTTTAAAAGGAGGGGTGAATGTTGTGATTATTTCCTATGTTTAATAAGAAGTATTGTGATTGGTGAATGGGGTGGTTGTTCTCTGTGTTAGTAAGAAGTATTGTAATTGGTTGTTTGTTTCTACCTTGAGATATGCTGTAAACTCATTGTTGTGGATGTCAGGTGATTTGTGGTGGCCATCTTAAATTCAGTTCTCTCCAGTCATGGTTGGAGACTGGTGTTGAAAGATGTGCTACTGGATTTTTAAAGTTAATAAAGCCTAGATTAGAAAGGCAAATCTATTCTTTATTTCAACACCTCAATTAAGTTCCCCTCAGCCTCCTCTGTTACAAAGAAAACAACCCCAGCCTATCCAATCTTTCCTCATAGCTAAAATTCTCCAGTCTTGGCAACATCCTTGTAAATCTCCTCTGTACCCTCTCCAGTGCGATCACATATTTCCTGTAATGTGGTGACCAGAACTGTACACAGTACTCTAGCTGTGACCTAATTAGTGTTTTATACAGTTCTAGCATAACCTCCCTGCTCTTATATTCTATGCCTTGGCTAATAAAGGAAAGTATCCCATATGCCTTCTTAACCACCTTATCTACCTGTCCTGCTACATTCAGGGATCTGTGGACATGCACTCCAAGGTCCCTCTGTTCCTCTACACTTCTCAGTATCCTACCATTTATTGTGTATTCCCTTGCCTTGTTAGCCCTCCCCAAATGCGTTACCTCACTTCTCCAGGTTGAATTCCATTTGCCACTTTTCTGCCCACCGGACTTGTCCATTGATATCTTCCTGCAGTCTACAACTTTCTTCTTCACTATCAACCACACGGCCAATTTTTGTATCAACTGCAAACTTCTTAATCATGCCCCCTACATTGCAGTCTAAATCATTGCTATACACCACAAAAAGCAAGGGACCCAGTACTGAGCCCTGTGGAACCCCACTGGAAACAGCCTTCCAATCACAATAACACCTGGCGACCATGGTTCTATAGTCTAAGTTGGCAATCGGGAGATTGATGGAGAGCCATGAAACAGTTTACAGCCAAGGTTGGCTTTGATTTTTCCAACATTTCACTGGAGGAAATGTTGACTTATCCAAGACTTATAGTTGGACAGGCAGGTGGAGAGACAGGCAAAAGCCTTGGAATAAAACGTGGTTAGATAAAGCCGAGCATCTTGGCACACAGATGGAACCCAGTCTGTGCTTCTGGATCACGTCATTGTGAAGCATTTTTGTCTATGACGGATGATTTAACCAGATCCTACCAGCTGCGGTGCACAGAGGATTAAAGGATATCCTGCAAGGGGATTTTCAAGCCGCACAGAAAATACATAAGAGTCTGGGGGTAAAAAGATTGTTTCAAAATACTTTGTCCTGCCATTGAAAGCTGTGCCTTCAGCTACCCTGATGTTTGGAATTCCCTCCCTAAACTTTTCCATCTCTCTCTCATCCTTAAGACGCACCTCTTTGACCAAACCTTTGGTCACCCACTTCCTAATATCTCCTTCTTGGGCTGTGTCCACTTTTGTTTGATTAGTTTCTGTGATTTTTTTAATTCATTTATGGGATGTGGGCGTCGCTGGCAAGGCCAGCATTTATTGCCCATCCCTAATTGCCCTTGAGAAGGTGGTGGTGAGCCGCCTTCTTGAACCATTGCAGTCTGTGTGGTGAAGGTACTTCCACAGTGCTGTGAGGGAGGGAGTTCCAGGATTTTGACCCAGCGACGATGAAGGATCAGCGATATACTTCTAAGTCAGGATGGTGTGTGACTTGGAGAGGAACTTGGAGATGGTGGTGTTCCTATGCGTCTGCTGCCCTTGTCCTTCTAGGTGGAAGAGGTCGCGGGTTTAGGAGTTGCTGCAGTGCAT